>NC_137869.1:36925038-37397538 GCF_963924005.1 Protomyctophum bolini
CCGATATTTTCCCGTTCATCTGCACGTATAAACGCCTCAAACAGGCACCGCGGATATCCACAACGCCGACCGAGATGACATCGCCGGTTAAACGCCACCGCTTGTCCGGGTAGCCGAACCAATCAGCGGACGACACGTTTTCCCTTCATTCTTCCCGGGTTTTGGGACGAGCGGGAGCGCCATTCACAGGAGCAGAAGGAGCAGAGGAGGTGGTGGTCTCGGCAGCAGCAGCAGCGGTTGGAGAGTATTGGCCGTGGCAGTATGGCAGTGTTAGAGCCACTTATCCTGTCACCCTTTGGTCCGATGCTGTACCAAGTGGCCCCGTCAGAGTTGGCTCGATCTCCTGGAACACACACACAGATCAATAATTAATACGCATAGAAAATCCCTTGATTGTTTAAGTTGTGTGCTTGCTTGTGTCATTTACCTTTTACAAAGGTTACAATTAGTGTTAATTGAATTGTTGAAGATGGTGAATAATGTGATTGCCAAATAATGTGCTACATACATACATACATCATGATACATTGCGAGACATGGCCAAAGCATTTCCGGGGTCCACAGCCAAAACCCCCTGTTCTATACAACACAGCAAAATCAACCATCGGATGTTTATACCATTAATGTAAAAAGAGTCAAATGAATGTAAAAAAAATGTGTATAAACTATTTTTGAAACAGGGTGACACAGAGTACAGACACTGCCACTGGGCAAGTCAATGAGGTCATTCACATGCGCAGAATGTTAAATTAGATTAAAATTAGACAGCAAACCACACGTTCTGCTTCTGCAATAATATGTCCATCTCGGCCTCTAGAAACCACCACTAAACCGATACTGTAAACTGTATGGGTTTATCCGTGCCGTACTCGTCTACTGTGTGTGTGTGTGTGTGTGTGTGTGTGTGTGTGTGTGTGTGTGTGTGTGTGTGTGTGTGTGTGTGCGTGTGTGTGCGTGCGTGTAGTGTAGAGGCCTGTCATCCGAGTGTGTACCGGTATATATATATTTTTTTCTGTTACAAACTCAATGTTCCACCTGGATGATTTCACCTTCAAATTTCATACTGAGAAGATTCTATTTAACCGCAGTACACACACACACACAGTCTCACACACACACACACACACACACACACACACACACACACACATACTGTACTACATACAGAATACAGAGACTGACATGACATGACAAGTAGTCTGCCTGGCTCACCGTGCACATGATGCACACACTCATTTCGTATACAAACGCTCACGTGACCTGCCGACATACTTCAAAGTACGTACTGTGATATTTCACACAAGTACACGCATCAAATGCACTCGACATGCTCGCGTGGTCTTGGCACCTGCATGGCTTCAATGTAGTAGTACACATTTTTATGTGAGCTCGCCAACACCCAAACATGTACACACACAACAACAAAAAAAAAACATGAGACAAATGCATGCAAAACAGTCCTGTTTTCTACAGCAACACTGCATTTCTGTCTCTACTGTATCTAAAATCCTCAGTGTCAATGTAAATATGCACAAAACACCTGATGGTGCTCTATGGGCAGTTCCCCACCTGACACCCTCCCCTTACAGAGAGAGAGAGAGAGAGAGAGAGAGAGAGAGAGACACAGAGACAGAGACAGAGACAGAGACAGAGAGAGAGAGAGGGGGGGGGGCACAAGAACAATATTGGGAAAAGAGAATGGAGTTTGTCTTTTAAGTACACTCACATTAATTTCCGCTATATTTAAATTCTATATTTTTTAACCACAAAAAGATTTATTTTAAACTGTGCCTTACTTTAGGTTCAGCTGAGTTCCTAAATGAATTAACTAAGATGACGTAAATGCTGCACCATTTTTGTTTCAAGTCAAGGAACACGTAGTTCGACTATAGCACCCCAGTAATAGAACCAGTAAGTTTGTTTGTGGCGATGCGGATTGGTAAGCACTTGAGCCGTCTCACTTGAACGTCTGGTGGCGTGAGGTAATAGTCTCACTAGGCTGAGGCAGAGCTTTTACCCTGCAGTTGCAGTTAGTGTTACGCAAATGCACGGACAATCATACTGGCACAAAACTTGAGTGACAAATAAGTTGAATTCCTCCAGTAGGCTATACTCACACAAAAGAAGGATCAGACGATCGTTTGGGGATAAAGTTATAGACATATAAAGGTAGACGGCCCTTTTGGCTGTGGAGCGTATGTGATCAAGGGAGGGAAAAATTCCCGAGATTCCTTGCGAAGCCCTGCGGAAGCTTGAGTGTGCGACTGTGCGTCACATGCAGAGCGCATGTTCGGGTCTGATAAGTCCCGGAAAATATGTGCTGTGATTGGCCAGTAGTCACTTGAGTGGCAGCGTGACGTAGCATGCCGTCCACTCTTCCGGTGTACTTCCTCCCCCAGTGTAAATTGTCGACACACATGGCTCCAACGAACTGCACCCCTATGCAATTAACCCTAATCACAGACAGGGTAGGTGAGACCAGAGCCCGAGTAAGAGAGTTATGACATTGAGGTGGCAGAAAACAACCTGGTCATGTGGTTCATGTACGCGCGAGCCCATTGACTCCAATGCATTCCGTAAACTTCCGGTTGTCCCTTTTAAAAGGGACAAACCAATAGAAGTGTAACACCCATCCCAGGTAGCTATGAGGTTTCTTGTGTAGTAGTACTCTGGGCAGGGCCTGAGTTTGTTTTAATGAACTGGCGCCTTAATTAGTAAGACCTGTAGTCTTACTAATTAACTTTTTTAGTCTGTACTTAATTCAGTTGACACTAAAGTGCCTCTAAATAAAGTTAGAGAATATAATTACATTATACTCCTTTAAGTATGCTTTTAAATACCTAGCATAGAGCCATAGACAGGGATATTTATTAACACCAAAAACAATGAATGTCTCAATGCAGTATGAAATAGAAAATAAAATAAAAAGGATTCATATTTAATGTGAATAAATGCAGAATAGTAAACAGTTCACACACAGTATGAACTCTTTACTCAAGAAGAGCGAGGCTCGGGCCATCTGGAGTCCCCATACTTAAGATGAACTTCTTATAGTGGGCCGTCCACCGTATCAGAACCCTGCAAACTGATTAACTTCTTATAGTGGGCCGTCCACCGTATCAGAACCCTGCAAACTGATTCCCCAACTGATACAATAACATGCAAACAGTGATTCTTGTGCTGCTTCTAATTGTACACTGTGTTTTCCACTGCCAACTACATGCATCTTACTGCATGCTGGCCTGCTTCCACTCCAGATAAGCCAAGAGCCTGAAACTAAGCACACTGTAAGATAACACATACAGCACTGCAGTGCAAACATACCCATGAATATCTGTAGTAAATAATGTGTCACCGGGACACTACATCATCATTATTATTACTACTACGACTATATAAGTACTACAGCTTGCAACATTTGGTAGGGAACAAACTTTAGGTCTTAATTGCCCCAAGAAGTCTGGCATTGTGTGCACTTTATTTCACCGCGTCTGTGTGCAGTATGGGCCCCACTCGCACACTCACCTGACTTTGCAACTTAAATGTTCTTTAGTGACCCTCACCCTAACTGAACACTCGTTGGCCTGAGTCGTGTCTTTGGCGTGACCTACAAACCGTATTGGCCGATTAACTTGTTTCACAAGCATAAAATGCACGTGCTCATGTACAGTACTCACGAGCTGGCAGTGATTTTGGGTGGCGGCTGGCGGGGCTATAAGAGTTCAACCTGCAGCAATAGCATCATATTCCAGATATGAAAGTACAGCAATGACACTAGGAAACTACAGGCCTATACTTTCTTACAGCAAGTGCTCCACAACAACAGAAGTGCATGCCCACAACAAACACTCCACTGAACATTGTTTGTATTTATATGTAGATAGCTGCTCTTATACTGTCATTAATAATGACAGTATGCATGCACGCACGTGCGTACGCATGCACGCACGTGGTACGCTTGCACGCACGTGCGTACGCATGCACACACACACACACACACACACACACACACACACTAGCGCCAAGACGAATCAAACACACTCTCTCTCACACACACACACACACACACACACGCGCGCGCGCGCGCACGCGCACAACTGGCGCAAACGGCACCGACCAAAATGGAATAAAGATGCAGCAACTTGCAAGGCACACACACATGCACGCACGCACACCGCACCGAAACAACACTAACGCACGCACACAAACACAGCCTCTCTCACGCTCTCTCTCTCTCTCTCTCTCTTCCCAACTCAATGATAGCTCGAGCCACTTTCAATTAAACCAGCCATTATGTTTCTTAACTTTGTGAGATGAATGAAGCAGACCACAATACCTTTCTGTGGGTCCACCGTCCGGCTGTCAGCTGTCTGCCCCAAGCAAGAATTTCAAACTCACAAAACGTATTTTGTCTCCTTTCCTTTTGTTATATCCAAAATTGACTATATGCTCCAAGTCTCTTAAATTCATTTCCCCTCCACGGACACGGGACAAAACGTATTGTAAAGTAAATAATAAACTTATTTCATTTAAAATACTTCCACCCCACCCGCCATTCTTTCACATAAACAACACACACGAAAAGGTGCTGTGATTGGTCAATAGCCAATGACCTCAGAGTCTGAGGCGGGCATTAGGGCTAGCCCCTATGTGCAAACCAAGCAGGCGTGTCTTGGCAGCTGTCAATCATTCAACGCAATGAAAACCAATGGAAGCCTTTTGGGCTGTAAAAAAAATCAGCCCATTTTGACCTATTTTGTGTTTTTCTTGTAACTATTTGATGCTGTTGCTGCTTTAGATTATACCAGAATATAAAAGTATCTATTCTAAAACATTTTAATAATAATTTATCATCTTTACTCCATAAGATAGGGAGGGCTGAGCCCCCCTTGCCCATTGATACGAGCCACCATATGTTAGAGGGGGAATGGTGAGGGTTAGCTGTGTGATGGGGGGAATGCAGCACAGGGAACAGCAGCAATTAAACACCCCTATTTAAACAATATGCATTCAGGTTTGTTTTTAGAATGTTTAAATGTTTTAATCCATTTATATATTACATGAATTTTACTTAGCCAGTAGTCTAAATGAATTATGGGATGCATTTTAGATGCATTAGCTACAGAAGTCTATGTATAGAAGAGCCCAGAGCCATAGGGTGCGTTCGGAAATGCGCCCTGAACGCACTGGTGTGCTCTCTTGTCGTTCGTTTATTCAAAACGTCACTACAGAATATAAACACAAGGAGATAGATCCTGACAGTTAGAGCCCTGAACACGGAAAAGAAAAAAGAAAACAAAAGGAAAAAGCTGCATTCCTCTGTAAATAGAAATGCTTGTTTTAGCATGCTTACTTAAACAAATGAACATAGATAATTGTACTTTATTATGTATATCAGTTTTGTAGTTACTTGTACAAATCTACATAGTATATTTAAGTAGTATACTTGTATGCATATACCTCACCATGCATTCTATTATACCCTGTCCAATTCCGCACATTCCCCATTACTGCTAATAGAGTTTAATGAGGGTTAGAGTGTGTGTCATCTTAACATATTCCCAATCTTCCAAAATATCATATCCATTCACAATGGTCTGTATTTCTAAAGCACCTTACACCAAAGCACTGTACAATATGTGCACATTACACACACACACACACACACACACACACACACACGAACGACAGAGGAAACCATGCTGCAAAGCACCATAACCTGCTCATTGGGAGCATTTAGGGTTTCAGCGTCTTGCTCAACTAGGCCACAGAGACACAGAGACAGAAAGTGTAAAAGCCTGGGTCAATAGATAAGGTAAAAGTGTGAGATTGCGTCAAGAAGAGCGAGGCTCGGGCCATCTGGAGTCCCCATACTTAAGATTAACTTCTTATAGTGGGCCGTCCACCGTATCAGAACCCTGCAAACTGATTAACTTCTTATAGTGGGCCATCCACCGTATCAGAACCCTGCAAACTGATTCCCCAACTGATACAATAACATGCAAACAGTGATTCTTGTGCTGCTTCTAATTGTACACTGTGTTTTCCACTGCCAACTACATGCATCTTACTGCATGCTGGCCTGCTTCCACTCCAGATAAGCCAAGAGCCTGAAACTAAGCACACTGTAAGATAACACATACAGCACTGCAGTGCAAACATACCCATGAATATCTGTAGTAAATAATGTGTCACCGGGACACTACATCATCATTATTATTACTACTACGACTATATAAGTACTACAGCTTGCAACATTTGGTAGGGAACAAACTTTAGGTCTTAATTGCCACAAGAAGTCTGGCATTGTGTGCAGTTTATTTCACCGCGTCTGTGTGCGTGCGTGTGTGCATGCGTGTGATAAACAAATACTGTAAAATGTATCTAAGATACTATAAAACTTTACCACTTTAAAATAGTGCTGGACAATACAGTATATTGACTTCATAATATTGGTAATTTGTTGCCATTTGAGTCAATCAATAAATCGATTTTGATAAATAATAGGCTACCGGTACATTAATACTGAGCTATCAAAAATGTAAACCTTTCATCTTTCAACTGCTTTACATGTACAAAATATGATAGTTTGTTTTCATCGATATTTCTTTTTAGAATATTCCAGCTCACATTTCAGTATAATTAGGGCTTTTTTTTAAGGTCGGGAACGGCCATCTCGATAGTCGAGATTCCCTGTTCGGGAGTTCAGGAGTGATTATCTGGCAAGATTAGCCAGAAAATGTTCGCACCACTGTCCACAGATCCAATCTTAAACCCCCCCGATCTGCTCACAGATGATCAGGGCCGCCCCGATCATTTTCAATTATGTTTGGTATTTATCTGCATGATTACAGCACTATACTGTCCAAGGTAGACGGTAGGAGTACGTGGCATGCGACCGAGAGAGACACGTCTGCAAGGAGACAGAAATAAAGCAAACCAGAGAACTTTTGGCACAGCGACCGGTCCAAACAGATAGATGAGGCTTGTCGATATGTGGCAAGAACACAGGAGTCTAGAACATGTCTTCCCAGTCCCTCCCAGACATATCACAACCGTTCGCCCATGGGCCCCGTAAGTTTAACCGGTTAAATTGTTTACATCTGCTTCTGCATGATGTGGTCACATCATGATGTGAGATCACGTTAGCTCCCACGGATTCAATAATCTTAATCCTGTAGTGAGTGACACGGCGCCTAATTTAAAATCTTTTAGTGTGGGCATGTTTAAGATTATAGATCAGATTTCCTGTAGTGTGCACTATTACTACTACTCCTTGCAACCATTATCCGTTATCAATAAGCTTTGGGCTTATAAAGCTTGTTATTGAGCATAGCGGTATAGTGGCCCGGTCATGTTTAAACAATCAAGACAAGAGGTGATCAAGAAATAAATGCCAACCAGCGCTGTCCAAACACAATTATGCTTTTAAAGTGGCGGTACATATATTAACCAGTTAACAGTTTCTTTAATATTATTTTATTGGTAAAAAGGTCAATTGCATTCTTTCTGTTAGAAAAGTACTGTATTTGAAGGCCGTAGTAAAATATACTGGTTCTCTTCAGAATTTATTGTCTCCCGTCTTTCCACAAAATAATAGAAAATGCTCGATACACTGACACCACGGCGCGTATTCAGAGCGTCAAGCTGTGACTCCGTCCACCCCCGGGGGAAGCAGCCATAGAAAATTCTTACGCCCGGGCTAAAACCGCATGTGACATTTGTGGGCGTTCCTGTCTAGCTTGGTGTCGATGTATAGTGGGCTCGATAAGAACCCGGCTCGATAAGCCTGATCGATAAGGTGATCGTTATCAATAAAAATGTACGAGCTCCATCCCTATTTATGGCTGACTTGTACTGTGTGTCGGAAAGCATCTCTGCATATGCTCTAGCACATCACTAAAATACAACCAATCAATCAAACTCACATTGCCCAACTCTAACCAAATATGTATGCTAGAGACAAGATCAACAATAGCCTTCTACAGTATATAGTGTGCTTCCATAAACTTTGCTGTTTGGCACTTTAATTGTCTATAAGAGCCATAGCAAATCCATATTCATTACTTAACGTCATGATAGGCTACCTGCCAGAAAACGCATGGGGCATGGTCTGCTTGGTCAGCCATCTTTCTTTAGCTCCTTGTAAGCATTTTTGTTGTTCTTTGTTTGGGGACTAAAATTGCAGAAAAAAGAAAAACAATAATGCAGGGTACGGAAAGGTCCTATATGGCATCATGTCAAACATGAAAGCCTCTCAACAGCCATGCATTTTACAGACAGATGGCAATATCCAACCGGGAAAACCATGCCACACATACAGTAAATCCAAGAAATAAAATGAAATAAAATACTATACAATGCCTATAGGCTTGGCTACACATTAATGAAGTTTAAGTATTCAAAGAGAGAAAATATAATCAGCAACCAAATGACAAGAATTCAAATTAAATCAATTTAATTAATTTAATTAGAAATCCAGCAAAAGTTTTCAAGAAGAAATTATTTTAACCAATCTGCAGAGGTCAGTACATTCAGTGATCCCCAGACATTTAAACCCAAATGTTTTAGCCCGGTTCCAAGGCCTGAATAAATCAATTGTAAATTAAATAAAATAAAATAAATGCACGTCTGCATTTCTTTCATCAATCACAATCCCAGGGAGTGTGTAATGCTATGGAGGTTAATGGCCGACGCTTTGCTCACTAGCGCCATTCGTCTCGTTTGTTCATTAGCGTTACTTTGCCTTTGAACCCACAAGGGATGAGGGGAAAATCGTTGAGATGCGAGGGAATTGGCAAACTATTAGAGGAAAAAAAAACAATTAGAGTTGACCATCTGCCAGCTCTGAAATGGAAGCAGAAATCGCTATTCTCCTGTGAACCATCCATTGAGTCAGGCACAGTAATCCCAAATGCAGTGTCTACTGTCTATTGAAACCATACAATGAAGATACAATTGTGAACTTGGGGCACACATGGCGGTGATATTGACAGTCATCTTCCACCGTCCTCCCCTCTGGCCCCTAAACAGCCTCGCTGGCAGACATCAACTCCCCTCGTCCCTCTCCCCATCGCCTCTCACAAAGCCATATGTCTAAACAAACTGTGTCTTATCGACAGCGGTACTCAAAAAATGATATGCACACAAACAAATGCAAAACAGGAAGCCAGTACCCATGGAATAGTGGCAGACAAACATCGAGGTAATATGATTGAGAGGGGCAGAAAAGAAAGAGAGGGGGGGACGGAGAAAGAGGGAGAGATAGAAGTGAAATAGGAAGCTGTTTTCATTGATTGTTGTGCTGTTTTGTTAATGAGCCCATAAAAGTGCTGCGAGTGTTTTTACAGCTAGGGCCGGAGAGAAAAATGATATGCTGGTGCTTTGCCTCTAGGCTTTTGTCATCGCAGACACACGAGGCCAAACACTGGCTCCATGAACTGGGACATAAAGCCGTCGACAGTCTGCAGCCTGCTCATTTATATCCACAGAAAGAAACGTTAGGGCCAAGCCTGGTGGGAGTGCACAGTGGAGCCCCCTGTTGGAAGCTCATGACCTTAAAGCTGATCAATTCTGACCTTATACAGTACCTGGCCTCTGTGAGAATATAGTCTTTCAATCAACATCGTAAAACTGACTTTGTTTTGGTCAGTGGTGGAAAGTAACTAAGTAGTGCAAGTACAATTCAGAGTTATTTGTACTTTACTTGAGTATTTCCAATTTCCAGTACTTTTACTTCTACTCCACTACATCTCAGAGGCAAATATTGTACTTTTACTCCAGTGCATTTATGTGAAAACTTTAGCTACTTTGTAGATTTTGATTATTACTACAAAACATACAGTAACCACTTCAGCGCTATGCATTTTGGCCATTTGAAAATAGCTGCTCTACAAGCTCACGATGCTTTCAAATTATCTGTAGACATTTTAAATCTTGAAATTGAGACATTCTGCATACTTTTACTTTTGGTACTTTAAGTACATTTCGATGCCAATACTGTACTTTTACTCTTTTATATTTTGAATTCCGGACTTTTACTTGTAACGGAGTATACTATTAGTATACTACTATTATACTACTAGTATAATATTGATACTTTTACTTAAGTAAAACATTTTAGTACTTTTTCCACCACTGGATTTGGTGAGTATAGCTAAATAATTGTACCCACACATACGTTTGGACATCTAAGTCAATGTCAAAGTCAATAAAGCTTCTCCTGGCAGAGCTGTATAGAGGGAGAACTCACCCTGAACCAGAGCTAGTCACAGCCCCACCGCACAAGTTAAGACCTATAGCGCACAACTGCTTCTGACTTAAGCAGGCTTCCCACCCCATTCACTCAGCGTATTTCTGACAGAAGCCGTTGAGGGGCTGATTTCACCCTTCTGCCCAGGGCACAGAGTTGTATCATCAAAATAGGCCCCGAGTGTTCATCAGGTCATACGGTGCATTCTAGACATGACAGAAGACACACTGTTTGGCTGCAGCGGCCAAGGACAAGGCCAAGTTGCAGCGGGTGATACGATCGGCTGAGAGGCTGCCCTTTGCCCCCCCCCTCCCCCTTGAGGCCCTGTTTAGGAGTAGGGCTTTGAGGAGGGCCAGTTAGATAATGGATGACCCCGCACATCCAGGCCACAGACTTTTTGCCCCGCTTCCCTCAGGGCAGGAGGTTGCGTTCCCTAAAGACTACGTATGAAGGCCCGACAAACAGCTTTTCCCACGGCTATCCGGCTCCTCGATGCTGCTGGTGCCCCCCCCCTGACCCCCCTCTATCCTCCCTCCATCCCCACTCAGAGTGAATATGGACTGACTTGTGCTGTCTGACCTGAACACTTGAACTCTCTGCACATTATATTTATTCAATATTCACTGCATTATATGTTGTTGTTTTTGCACTGTCTTGTCCTATTTTGCAATTGTCCTAATGTTGTAACTGCACTCTGCTGTCCACCAAAGCAAATTCACCCTTTGTCAAGTCCCGCCCGCGGTTGTGCCCCTCTTCGCACCCATTGGTTGCCGTTCCGTGGTTGGACAAAAATCCTCTCTCTCCATCCACAGATCCACTAGCATTGAAAAATGTTTTTCAGTTGCTTCATATTGATATTCTGTGCATTCAATTCTTATTTTAAACTTGGCGTCAGTAAAAAGGAACATCACAGTGACTGGGCATATCATGTTTGTTTTACTGAATGTAACATAAACAAGGCGGAACCAGTTATATTCCATTATAATAAAAAATCAGACCCGTCTGAAGTGAGTGGTGCTGTACTGTACTGTACTGTACTCTGTACTGTACTGTACTGTACTGTACTGTACTGTAGTGTACTGTACTGTACTGTACTGTACTGTACTGTACTGTACTGTACAAGCCCTCCTCCCTGGCCTGTGTGTGTGTGTGTGTCAGGCTGTGCAACATTGACATTTGGTGGTGAACACCACGAACAACGCTATGTTCGTGCTCGGACAGGGACCCATGGACAGACCCAGGGACACACATAGCTGTCTATAGGAGTGGTTGCACCACTCAAAAAGATGTTGCAGTATAGTGGAGAAGTCAATTTCCTTGACCACTACCTTTCAACCCATCTTCATATAATTGGTCCTCACTAACAATCATGATAAAATAGCAAAGACTTGTTTTAAACAAGATTTTCTTTTCTTTTTTCTTTTTAGATTTGTATTATCGTGAGAGCGATGGCTTCCATTTTCGCATTGCAACTGTTCAGGGTTTCAGAGTAAAAGCGTCCATTTCTTCCCAGCACCTCATAGAGCTCCTATTTTGAAGGAATCCCGGGAATGATTGTGTTAATAGTACAAAAAGTATCCCGTTGAAAGAGACATTCCAGTCGGTCTTGTCCATAATTGTGATATCAATGGTCATGTAATGGCTTCAAAGTGTCTGGGTCACTGTGGCCTACAGCCTTGCAGCGCTGAGCCACGGGGCAATTGGGGTCACGGATCGCACCAGCGCATTTGTGTTCAGTTAATCTGCCTCGCACTTTGCAGTGTTGTGCGGCTGATACAGAAGCAGCCTCGCTCACATTGAAGTATGTAAACAACATATGTTGTGTTTGTAATTAGCAAAGCCTCTGCATTGAAATGTCCTTTGAGTGAATTTATCCACAAAATGTGTTTTCTCTGTTGATGATGTTGTTGCAATGATTTCAAAGAGCCTGCTGAGTCCTCACTAGGCCATCTCTGAGTGCTGGTGCCCTTCTGAAAGACAAAGCATGGAGCTCTGAAAACACAGAACAGAGGGTTGGGCCACCGAGCCAGATGTACCAGCGTTTAGTGTTGTCTCATAGGCAGTGGTGGAAAAAGTACTCGATAATTGTCCGGTAATCAAAATTTACTTGAGTAAAAGTACAAAAGTATTGGCATGAAAATGTACTTGAAAGTACGAGGTGACATTGAAGAGGCTTTGGATGTATAGTTAACTTGAGTTGTCAGCTGTTGGGTGGGGCTAAGGAACTGTGACGGAGACATTGTGCATTTGTTTGTTTGTGTGTGTGTGTGTGTGTGTGTGTGTGTGTGTGTGTGTGTGTGTGTGTGTGTGTGTGTGGGGGGGGAGGGGGGGGAGGCGGGCAAACAACGTCTTTTAAAGTGAACGCGTATGCTGGCACTGGGAACTGGAGTTTATGCTAACAGCTAGCAGCAGAGAGAGTTAAATGAGGGAGAAAAAAAACAATTACAATTAGGACGGTCATGTCAATCTATAAATCATAGTATAACTCTGACGGGGATATAATTAGGCAATAATGCGTTCAAGCGTGTATATTGTCATAGTACATGACGGGCTACAACTGTTTTGTTAAATGCCCAAAGCGGTGGCGTAACCAGGTACACGAGGATATTATTGCTTTTATATCAAGCTTGTACAAGATCCAAACCAAAAGCTGCTTAAGTAAGTACTGTAGCTGTAGGGTGTATAAACGTCACATCTCGTTAGTTAGTACGTCTGCCAGTTACAGTAGTTAGGGCAATGAGGGAGGGCATTTGGCGGGGACAGCGACCGGCACAGCTGTACCGGCCAGATGTAGGATTAGTGTGTGTGTGTGTGTGTGTGTGTGTGTGTGTGTGTGTGTGCGAATTTAGAGAGGATAAGAGCAGCCGATGTCCTTCATTTAATCGGCAGGGTAATCTAAGTCCAACATGTCTCTACATTTTAGTCCTGCGAAAATCTCTATCCACCTCTCTATTTTTCATCATTCCCTCTCTCAATTTCTCTCCCTCTCGCACCAATAGGCTACATAGAGAGACACTCCAGCTCCATCCGTACATATATCAATCTCTCTCTAGTTGAACATAGAAAGAAAAAATATATAACAACATGCGTGACCAGAATTTTTGGCTTGGATCTCTCTCTCTCTCTCTCTCTCTCTCTCTCTCTCTCTCTCTAATCTATCTCAGCCCCAGCTACGGATGAGGACAGACTCCATATTTGGCTCTAATGTCCTTGTTGCTCCACTCAACTGGTACTTAAATGCCGCCAGGTGTTCAAAACGAATTTCACACTTGGTGAAAGAGACCAGGTATCCGAATGAAAAATGATGAATCCTTCCTCGATCCTCAACTCCCGTCTCCAAACCTTCTCATTTTATTCTCCGTTCATTATTTCTTTCTTTCCTTAACTCCCTCCCGAGCATCAAACCTCTCGCCATTTCTAAAACTTCTCCGTTTTCTTATTTCCGTCCCCGTAAATTCCTCCTCTTTATTGCTGTACTATATTACTCCTTTCCCATCTGCCCTCTCATCCCGTGCCCATTCTCTCTATATTCTCCTTGTATTGTTCAGCTTGTAAAGACCCAAAAGAGAAATTGAGTGTCTCTCCGAGAGCCAAACTTAAAATCCACAATCCTCCTCCAGAAGCTCACGACGCACGTCGCTATTTTCCATATGACAAAGGTATGTAAGTGGTTAAAGGGCCACTTCACCCCTTTCACAACATGATCTTATTTTAATGATACAAGAAACAGTTCTTTTATGTAATCTGTGTTTTTAGATATCTTGGTCATGAATTCGAGTTCATGACAAAAATTGACGTCTCACTTCTTTGCTGGACTACATTGCTGGACTACATTGTCTCAGTAAGACAACCCCACAGACAGCCCACATGGGGTGTCTACCAGGGACGTGCAGAGAGTGTTTTTACATCCCGTGAAAATAGCGAAAATAGCAGATCTACAAGCTCACAGCGCTTCGCGCTGCGAGCCGGCGACGAGTTGAGAGCTTGTAGATGTGCAATTTTCGGGGCTCAACCCATGCACTCTTTAGCTAGTGGAGATGCTTTGTCATGACCTGGATTTCTAAACAAATTTGTTCAATGCAAAATGCTGCGTTCAAGTTCAGGGAAAAACGGAATTCTCCTGAACGCAGCCTTCCGGCATGGCATTGCATGGAAAGGAGTGGCATTTCCATTTCTTTCACCGTAGTAAAAGCTGCATTAGTGGTCTGGAGAGGGCAGTTGTTTTACAGACGGGTAAAAGGGCAGGGGCTGAAGCACCCTTTGATGTCTATGTGTGCACGTCCGTGGTGTCTCCCAAAGAGTTCCACCAGCCTTATTTCCATTATATGCTTGGGAAACACTGCTGCTCAGAGTTACAGACCCATAAGGATCCATTTGGTTTCTAACTATCATTTAGCTGCATGGGGACCCCCTGGAACTCCCTCAAGGACCCCTGGGGGTCCCCAGACCCCACTTTGGGAACCACTGCTCTAACACAACCTTATCCGCTGCATGCTCTCCTCATTGCTGCTAATTCCACTCCCCTGTGGCCAGTGCAGCGTGGTGTATCCACGGTGGAACAAATCCCCTCGGAATCCCCTCAGTCCTAAGTCGCTATCTTAATGAGCTCAGGAGATCATCCGTGGCAAACTGCTGCCTGACAATCACAGGTGCCATTTCACCGCTGCCGATGAGCCCCAGACACACTTATGCCTACTGAATTTTCATCAACAAAAAATGGGAAACTCCACTTAATCCCATGAACCGTACAGACTGGATATAGTCCCCATTCTGGGCATGTCGTAATATATAGGGGATCTACAAGCCGACATGGTAACACTTTTTAACCCATTCTGACCTGAGATCAGATTCATACGAGGTTTCCACGGGACACACACTGGTCTGATTAACCCATTCTGACCTGAGATCAGATTCTAAAAATGTCAGTTGTTCTTCGAATTTTTCAAAAATAGCAGACCTACAAGCTCGTATCGCGCCACTCGGTGGCGCGATATGAGCTTGTAGATCTGCTATTTTTCAATAGCTAAAGCATAACATGATGCCAACACCAAAATGGGTGCCCGGTCAGAATGGGTTAAACACATTTATGTGTTTAGTTTTTACAATCAAAAGTCAGTCATATACGTGTTTAGAATTAGAACAGGCGAGGTGTTTGCGGTGACTCTTGTTCTATAGTGTATTTCATATCCATAAATAAACATTTGCCATTTAATTATTACACACTGGTGTAGGTATAGGTCGCATCAGGGATTTACAGTGTCTACACAATTAGAGAATGTAGAAGAAAGAAGAATGAAGTTATTTTGAGATGAACATTTGCCTGTTATCTCTACTATGGTATACCAACATCAATACTGCATGGCGATGTGGACATAGTCTTTAGTTTTGGGTCTATATGCAAGGCTAAATCTCATCAAATGGTGGGCAGCACATTTGATGAGACACAAATGTGCTGAAGCAAACACTGTAACTGGACACAGCTACAGGGTTTGCACTGAAAACTAAAATATCTCTCAAGCGGAATAATTTCAAATAGATTTGCAGCTCAAGGATCTTACAGCGACCAGGCAATTATGTCTGGGCGGACGGACTACATCCAAAGAAAGGATCGAGATCTTTGTAAGTGGGAACACAACATCCTGAGTGTGTGCCAGTAACCACTTCAACTTTGTTTCCTCATTATAGTCTATGCCAAATCTCTTTGCCGAAAATTGCAGATATGCAAGCTCACATTCACCCCTTGCTGAATGCTCGTCTATTTCTCTCAAGATTATGATGTTAGAGTGGTTAACTTAGAGGACGACTTCACTTTTCAACCAATCTTCATATATATTATATATATATTGTCCCTCAGTCTGTGCCTCATAGGAGGGCTGTGCATGGGCAGTTCAGAAACCTGTCCACCAGTGACCTCATCGATGGGGAATCCAAGCTAAACTTTCTATTCCTGAAAAGGTGATTAATGGTTCTCAGGCCAATACAAATCTAAAATAATAAAATAAATTACCCGTACGGGTCCATTTGGTTCAATTTTACGTGCTCAAGAGTTAAAGATATATTAGTCCATTTAGTTACCAAATCTCCATTTAGCTCGGGACCACCTGGAGCCCCCTCAAGGGCCACTGGTGGTCCCCCGACCACTGGTTGAAAACCACTGAGCTAGACACACGTTGGGTGACCAGATGTCCCTCTTTGTGTGGGACAGTCCCTCATTTCCAAGACTTTTCAGGCGTCCCACAAATTGAGACACTGTCCCACATTGTGACTGGCAGACTATTGCATCAGTGTTCAAATGCCCTAATAGTTACTAGTCACCCAATAGTTGTCCTTCTGTTGTAAAGCTCTCTCATTGTCTCTTCCTGCAAGATGTGTTTTCAAGCCTGTTAAAATAGCATGAAAATAAAAATAAAGCATGATTTCAAAACAAAACGTGAGACACCAGAGAAGTTTATAAATTATAGCCAATAGGCCTATGGTCGAATATGACATCAAGGCAGCAACTCAAGTAGTAAGTTGCTAACCCGGTACTCCAGTATCGCTTGTGTGGGACAAGTGGGATGGGGGGGACCCCGTCCCCCCCATTCTTCTGTTGGATCTGGTCACTCTAGACACCAGCAGCAAGGCTGCAGCCCCTCCTAAATAACTGTCTGGTTTGGTCAGCCACCAAACAGGACAGTGACAGGGTGCAGTCCATCATGGGCTCAGCACAGAAGGATCATTGGCTGCAACCCTCTTCATCTCCTCGCTGTCAAGAGTGTTGCTGTCATTCGGGGTCCCTGCGGGGCATGGGAATTAATTGTCACCCCGTAGTGTTTGCATTTGACCTCAAATTCACTTCTGTGATGCGATGGATTCTCCCCCCCCCCCCCCCCCCCCTATTTTCTTTTGTAGATTATAGTCTGATTTTAGGTCAGCACACCAAGTGCATCTCAGTCCACATCCACACCTGTCCATTTACATGTGACTGGTCTGTGGTCTGCTGCCATACATTAATTAATCACTTTTATTCCTGGTGCCCCTATTTTGGGGCGAACATTTTCAAGTGTGCGTGTGCGTGCGCGTGTGTGCACGCGTGTGTGCGCTTTTCATGGTACCCAAAGATGGGACACACACACACACACACACACACACACACACACACACAGGAAAAGGACAACTATATTAGAAAAAACAAGTAAAAAGTTAAAAACACATCAGCTTGGAAATGCTTTTTTTAACAGGTGAGTTGTGAGTGCAGTTTTGAAGGTGGGGAGGGAGGGGGCATCCCTGATGTGTTTCCAGAGGGTAGGGGCGGCCAACAGAGAAGGCCCTGTCTGTCGCCCCAGGTTTTGAGCCTGATCTTCTTGGGGATCACAAGGAGGTGAGCTTCTAGGATTGTGACCATCTCAGCGATTTGTGTTAAACTCACTTTACTTGCCTCTCTCTTCTTTTTCTGATACGATGCCTGCTCTGCTGTTGATTCCAGACTCTGGAATCCAATATCGCTTGAGCTCTGACTCCCCTGGAGGAGATGGAAGCGCAAGAGTAGCTTTTTCACCCTTACAGAGTTGTACTCAAGAGGAGCTGAATTGAGGGCAACCCAATAGTCAAGTGGTTTAGCGTTATATTACATGGATGCAATATGCCCTAATCTGGTACAGTTGCAGTCAGGCAAGAAACCTTGTATGTTTCGAATGTTTTTAGTTTTCAGTATACATTTACGCCCTACAATGTAGGGCCATTGCTAATTTTGGAGCAAGGGCCACATTGGGCGAAAGGTGACTTCATGACCAGTACTTGCAGCTCACGCACGTTCACTTACAGTTGTCACTTGGCTTTGTTTTCCAGCCCGTCGTCTCAATCGCTGCCATTAACAGCAGCCTACTTTACACAAAAAGGCCCAATAAACCAATCAAAAACGAAATAATTAAAAATCTAATTATAATTTTTTCAAAAATATCCAAAAGAGTGTCACACAAAAGTAATGTAATTAGCTGATCTACAAGCTCACAACAAGCCACAATGCAAAGTTTTGTGAGCTTATAGATTGGCCATTTTGTATTTTCACTATAGGCCTATTTAAAAATGTTTTTAAAATAATAATTTGGACATACAAGGTTTCCACTTTCCACCCCGACAACAATATTTTCTGCATCTGTCTACTGTTATAAAGGCTTAAAATACAAAGCAGATCATTTGCTCACCTCTACCAGAACACAGCAAACGAACACAAATTCTATATACTGCCAGCATCCAGCATCTGCTCTACAGTGTATGGATCACCTCCGTCTGTCCCCTCCGGAACTGCTTTCAGCTGTTTGGGTCAGTAGTGTCACTAGAAGTATAAAACTACATTTTGCAGTAGCTTGCTGGTAGTTCAAAGGGATTGTAGAATCTGGCTTGTATTAAAGTAGTTAAATAACTGTTTGGACCCATTTCTGTTGTAGTTTAATACTACTAACAAACTACCAAAACAAAAGCAAATCACAGCTAAGCACAATGGGTTGGACAAACCTCTCCACCAATAGGCTAGTTATGATAAAACATTGTTTTAGAAAAAGAAATGCCATGACACGCACATATATTTTTCCAGTGCATGCATATGCCAGGCCTTGTAGATGGATTTGGAAGAGATTTTGAAGGTCTGGTTAAAAAAAAGAACCAGTATTTAATGTGTAAAATCCATGATATTTACATTGGAATGCTCCACTGACAAAAGCTTCATCTCCACTTTTACAAATATACTGCTTTTAAGTAGCTTTAGTTTATCAAACTATTTCTCTGGGGGGTAGCTGTTTGTTAAAGTTAAATTTCCTCCAGTGTGATAAGTAGCCTAATTGGTAGCCTGCAAAGCTGTGCTTTCAAAGCAGCTTACACAACACTGGTTGTCACTCAGTTGACTTTCATCTCAGCTCATAATGTATAAAAAACAAAAAGTACCCTTGTGTTAATAAAAAGTTAGTGAGCAGTCTGCGGTTTAGACTCATATCATATGGCACTTTATTCATATAACCTCTATTTGACACATCACTGTTCTTCTTTATCGAGACTAAAAACAATAAATCAATCATGGATAAAAACAAACCTCCATGGAGTCTAACAGCCTAAAACCTGCATGCGACAGCATTTCAAAGCCACCAGCGGAAGCAGACTTTAGGCCCGACGTCGGGGAAAAAAAGAAAGTCTTCTAAAAAAAAATCTGAAAAACCTCATGTTTCTGTATCAGTGGTTCTCAATATTTCATGTCAAGGACCCCAACAATTATATGTAATATGCCTCCGCCCCCCCATCTGAAAATATCTTGTTCCAGGGACCTCCCCAGAAGCAAAGATTTGAGTTAAAATATCAGTGTAATAATATATATTCAAAGATTTGAGGCACATTTTCACGATTTTTCAATAGCTAAAGCATAACATATTGCTTTAAAAACACCAAAAAGGGGTTCCCGCCCAAAATGTGTTAACCCATGCATCACACGGAACGGGTGACTTCAATAACTTTAGGTAAACAAAAGGGTTTAGCCTGTAGAAGCGCTTCCTTGAACCCCGCTCGCCACACAAGCAAAGGGAATTCACTGCCGCATTGTAATGAACGGAGAAGCTTGGCTTTAATAAAGTGGAGTCAGCATGTGGAGCTAGCGGTAGGTGTATAGTGATTATCTGAGAGGGCAGGCAGGGAAGAACTAAGGGCCTATCATTTCATCCCAGCTTGTCACCGCACAGAACATAGTGTTATTTTACAGAGAGATGGGGGGGGGGGGGGGGGGAGAGGGGGGGGGGGGAGAGAGAGAGAGAGAGAGAACACAAGACCTCACGGAAGAGTTATGGCTTAGTCAGTCACTGAGCTAAACATTCCATCAGCCAATGCTTCAGCCAGTCTCATCCATCCCCTCCCTCCCTCTCTATCACCTGTCCGTCCGTCCGTCTGTCCGTCCATCCATGTTCAATCTGTCCATGCATTTTCCATCCGTCCGTCTGTCCGTCCGTCCGCACTGTTGCGATATATTATTTTATGACAGCATTGTTCCTGCCTTGTGCTGTCTCTCTCTTTGTCCTATTTTAAGCTTCTCATCTCACCTCTGTCTATGAAACACACACACACACACACACACACACACACACACACACACAGAGTACAACTAAAGGTTCTGACGGAGATTTATTGTGAGGTGGTTATGAGTATTTGAGTGGATGTGCTTAGCTTGCAGGTCCGGACAGCCTCAACTCTTAGCAGCCGGAGAAAGGAGGGGACAGTAGGGGGAGTGTGTGCGTGCGTGTGCGTGTGCGTGTGTGTGTGTGTGTGTGTGTGTGTGTGTGTGTGTGTGTGTGTGAGAGTGTGTGAGAGAGAGAGATAGTCAAGGAGAATGGGGAAGAGCACGACCTCATATGGCGAGGTCCACTATAAATAGTTACTCATCACGGCTGTAGAATTACCTGAACGTCCATAAAGCAGAGAAGCACTAGTATAGGCAGCAGTGAAAACTCCCAGCACTGTGAAAGCATGATGCAATCCCACTGACGGAGATCTACTGCTGATGGAAGGCATCTATGCTCGGAGTGCTTTCAAGGCAAACATTTAGTCTCTTTCGGTTAATTATTTACTTACAGTATTATTAGTCGGTCAGTCTTCAGTGACCATCAGTGTTGTTTTCGTCGACTAAAACTATGACGAAAAAATGAGGAAAACTAAATGGAAACGAAATGAAAACTAAGCTATGATGACTAAAACTAAGACAACTTTGTCAACAAATACAAACTAGATTAAAATGTTAGGAAGGGACTAGTGGCCACAACTAGCTTGTAGATCGGCTATTTTCAGCAAGTGTAAAATCTGTCATTATGACAAGGCCCGCCACAATACATTTTAGTCGGCTAAATCAACTATAGATTTAGTCGACTAATATCTTATGACATTTAGTCGACTCAAACTAGACTAAACACTAAAACATGACTAAAATGTGACTAAAACTAAAAGCTATTCAAGAGACTATGACTAAAATAAAAATGTGCTGCTAAAAACAACAGTGGTGACCATACACTGTACACGACTACACACAGTAAAATACTTGGAAGTATACTAAATGTATCTGTGTTTACAAATGGAACCATATTATGATATGGACCCGCGAGGTATGATCTCAGCGGCGTTGCTTTAACTGCAGTGTGTTGCTGGTGAAGGATGCTGCCGCTTTTCAGGCTTGTTTACTAGTGAAGGCTTTCTGCGCTTAGACCTGTCAATCTGCTCTGGTCCCTGGGCACAGTCATAGTGAAAGTTAAACCCCAACACAGAGCTAGGGGCCACACACACACACACACACACACACACACACACACGCACACACACGCGCACACGCACACGACTGCCCTGCTGGGATCTGCAGAGCAGTGAGGTGTGTGAGAACAGAGAGGATTGTGTCAGCTCACTTTCCCTCCTCTCCTTCTATTCCTCCTCTTTACACCCGTTCTCGCTTCTCGATCTCCTCTCAATGGCACTCTTGTCTTGTCCTCCCCTCTATTCTCTCCAAAAGGCATCTGCACGCCCGTTCCTCTCCTCTCGTATCTATAGCAGCAGCAGAAATAGCAATGGTTCCATCATCTACAACAGTCCTGGCTTTGCCTCAAGACACAAAACACTATACTAGCTTATATAACAACGCCAGCATAAATATAGAACTGCAAGAGAATCACTATAGGCTAGGTGATATATTCTACACATGCGCACGCATAATACAAACACGCCCACACACGGCAGCCTGTGGCGATTACATCAACAGTATTACACTAACAAACACAAGTAAAGGGATGAGTACATTAGCCACCAATCACCTTATATTATATTCAATTCAATCATCCAGACTGACTGAACAAAATCAATGCATGGATATTCTCCCTCAGTCAGTGGGCGTCCATACTAAGCAGGCTGACGCCATGAGTAGTACCATAGTGTGTGTAAAAAAAGAGGGGGGTAAAAAGGATTATGCATGACGTTGTGGAGGCTGAAGTGACTATACTGTCTGCAGGTCTATGCTTAAGATCCGCTCTCAGGGCCACATTAAGACGGTCACAGTCTCATCTCACGTCTCGCCTGAAATTAGCCCCTCTCGGAACCCTCCGTGAAGCATTTCTGAAATTTGGACGGTCGCTTTACGTAGGGTCCCTAAGCACACAATATAACGCAGCTGTACATATACCCTCCGTTGCGGCCGTGCGGCGGCCCGCTTGAGTCTCGGTGAGATGCTGTAGCTTTCAGCACTTGACCTAGCCTAGACGACCCTATTATGCAAAGGCTCAACTTGTGTAATTTAGATAGAATTTTATGTAGACATAGCACTCTATAGTGTACAGTATACGCATGGTTTAATTATATAGATATTCCACTGTTAGACGAAAGTTAGTTTCTTAGCTTACGTATGATTCTTGATGACTTTGTCTTGTATTTGATGTGTTGCTACTGTAAGTGTTATTCTTGCTTACTGTAAATCACTCTGGATTAAGAGTGTCTGCTAAATGCCAAAATTGTAAGGTGTAATTTATTATTATCTTCTAATACAGACCATTATGTAGTAGATTTTTACGTCTTTAAATGTCTCCAATCAATATACTGTAGTTCCAAAAAAGTAATTAAAATGAAATCAAACCAAACATTGTAGATGCCCGAAAAAAAGGTAATCGATAAAATCACCAAATAAAATGTGAACGCATTGCTCAAAAAGGGGAAAAGTATATTCCTCACCCAACCTTCAAGTCAGGAGGCCACAGCAGGTTCCTCTTTGTCCAAAAGCTCTGAATGGATTCAGAGCTAAACCCTCAGAAATGTTCCTTGACCAAACTTTTCTTCTTCAGTTCTCAAAGTTTCCCAGCCCCACTACTCTGTGGTTCATCAATTTCTGATTCTGGTTTATTATTAGCCTTAAAAGAGTCTCTTTGACAAACCACCACCAAACACTCTTTTTGATACCTAAAATGGAACAGCTGGCCTGCCTCACTTCCTGTACTTTTATAGATGTTCCTGATACCTCACTTCCTGGAGGTATTGCTAACGTGCTTTTACCCCCACAGCTCCCCCTATCCACGTTCCACTGGGCTCATTGTGTGTGTGCTTTGCTTCCTTCAGGCCACGTTGCCATGTCTGCTTATTATAAGCTTGTTTTTTTCTGTAAAGTCACTTGCAAAAAAAGTGTACAGTAGTTGCTTATTTGGGCTTGCTTCCACATTTCTTCACATCAAGGAACCCCATATGTAATTGTCCACGGACATCCATCTGAACATATTTTGTGCCTTTTTTATTAAAATGTTAAAATAAATATTGAAAATATTTCGATTTACTCTCAATGTGTTTTTAAATAACAGATGTACAACCTGTGTCGCTGTGAGCTTGTAGCTTGTCAGCTATTTTCATTTGTGGTTGTTTTCATGGACCTGCAGGTCACTTGTTTCTCTTGCAAAACTGCCAACACAGCAAGAGAAAGAGGAACTTATGCACACACAAACTCAAAGACTTATGGGCCATATGAAAAAGGTGAATATGAGCAAACCATGTTTTAACCCATATATTCCCTGATAACCCCGCACCGTGCCCCCCCCTATCACCCACTGTGTTATGTTTCATATTCTTTCAATATTCATACCGAGACAGGAAATACATTTCTTTTTTGTGGCAGTGTCACAACGTTATGCATGGGAGACTGATCAGTATGTACAGTAGCTCTCCTATAACTACCTCCATTCGATGCAATTACTCCCCGCTCCCACCTCCAATCTCCAATCTCACTCTCTTCATAAGGCCTCCACAGGGCACAGTTTTGGTCTGCATCAAAGGCATAATTAGCCAGTTAGTTAGATGAGAACACATGTGGGAGTCTCCCTCCCCTGGGGTCCATGAAGGGCCTAAAGAGCATCTAGAGTGTGGCTCCTGTGGACCCTGGAGGGGCCTTAAGTCCTAATGTTGTTTTTAATCACTTCTTGATACTCTGCGCCATAGACTAAATTATCTCTCTGGGGACCTAAAAGTTTTTTTTTTCTCCAAGTCTAACTAAAGTCTTAGTCAAGTGATCAAAATAAGATGGGATTAGCAGCAATGTTAGACTACAATGCAAGTGCAATTTGGAAAACAGGGTTAGAGCTAGGGCAATGAGCCTCCGAGGACGTAGAATAATAATACTGCACTCTTTACAGTTCATCCTTGTAGGAATCCCAAAAGACTTTAAATTGCTTCTTGGGTATCAACCCAGTCCAACCTATAGCAGAAAGAAAATGTCCTGCCCCGTCTTGATGTTTCTGTAAAGCCTAATGAAGCTATACAGTGAGCCAGAGAATGGTAAATGGTGCCTTTATCCATGGCGCTTTACATACAGTAGATTGTGCATTACATTCACCCTTTCATACACCGATGGACGATACCATGCAAGGCACCAACCTGCACATCGGGGGTCTTGCTCAAGGAAACTTCGACACTGACTCTGGGGGGATCCCGGGATCGAACTGGTAACCTGACGGTTCCCTTCCAGCTGCTCCACCGGCCACTCTACCCCTGAGCCACTATAGCATGCCCCACCAGAAGCAATGGATTCACTAAGCATCTCAATGGATTCACTAAGCATCTCTCTGCTGACTACAGCAGACAACTGCAAGTCGGGGGATTAGATTTAATTGGAAGTAATTGATCCATTGAAGGCTGATCAATTTTCCCTTAAATTAGGGGATGAGATGAGACTTTGTTTAAGCTCTATTCAAATGGGGCAAGCCTCAGAAGAACACATTATCGTATTTATGGCATGGGATGACATTTTGACAAGATGTCATGACGTGACATGACGAGACGAGACGTGGCGCAATGCAGCGATGTGAAACTGCACCTCGGCGACGTGGCACGACGCGAGATTCCACCGGAGCAAAGCAGTCAATTATAACCTAGTACAGTTTGTTACGTTTACGCTTTGTCCTCAACCCCCCCGACATGACACGCACCTGATCAGACATGGTGGAAGGTAAAGTACAGCACAGAGCCAGATGCACACGCACACGCACACACACACACACACACACACACACACACACACACACACGCGCGCGCGCAGCCCGATAGCCTCAATAGTGTGCCGCAAGCACATTCTGTTCTGCATCCTCAGATGGCCTTTGTGACACTGCACACAGAGTGAGAGCTGCGAGAGGGTATGAGACCCTTAAAAGTGACGAGTGCAGGGAGTGATACCGTGTCACAGCAGGGCAGCGTGCTGCTTGCACCAGGACGAGGACAAAGTGAAGATAAGAGTATAAGGGAGCTGAAGGGTCCTTCTCTCGCTACACACACACACACACACACACACACAGTCGAATCGCAAGTGTAAAAATGCACCTGCCAAAGGGTCCGTTTTTTAATACTATCCGAGTTCAAATGAACACTCGGGATTTCACTGTGTATTAAACTGCGCAAGGCAGCAGCACATTAAGCTGAAAGCTGAAATATGGTTTTGTACCTATAGTGCCTATTCCTTCGTCTGCCCCAGACTGGTTTTGTTTTAGTTTTTATTTTATTGTGTTGGGTCGTAGAATTGGGCTTTTTTTTATAGGTATTCTGCTCTTCGAACAGTGTTTACTAGCCTTCTGTGGAATGTCATTTTTTCTGACAACATTATCACCTTGCCAACACATTCTGGAATCCACCGTGAAACGTCTTGAGAGCAGTGGTGGTAAGTATAACTGAGAGTGTGTACACATGGGACCAAATGGACCCCACTCTGAGAGTTAACACCCAGTCAACAATTAGTTTCAACTAACAGCAACTCATACGTATTCAAATGCATTATATGCACATGCTAAGCATTTTAATAACATTTTTAAATCATGGAGAATGTTATTAAATCATGATTAAAATACAAACGTGTATAGGTTAACATCAAGTTAACGTCACTAAATAATAATACATTCATGCAATCTACTAATAGGATTATGATGTTAAAAAAAGGGTATGCCTATGAGTGTTGTTTTGGGCAGCACATTTTTATTTGTGTTTTAGTCATAGTCTCTTGTTTTCATTTAGTTAGTTAGTCTAGTTTTAGTCAACTAAATATCATACTATTTTAGTCGACTAAATCTACATTTAGTTAGTTAGTCTAGTTTTAGTCAACTAAATATCATACGATTTTAGTCGACTAAATCTGCAGTTGATGTAGTCGAACAAAATGTGTTTAGGCGGGCCTTGCTGAAAATAGCCGATCTACAATCGTCGCAGTGCGATGTGTTGTGAGCTTGTAGATCTGCTATTTTCAGCATGCAACCAAGTGTAAAATGACTTATACTGGATCTCTCTTCCACTAGTCCCTTCTTAACATTTTAGTCTAGTTTTTATTTGTTGACGAAATTGTAAATATATTTAGTCTCGGTTTTAGTCATCATAGCTTATAGCTTTCATTTAGTTTCCATTTAGTTTTCCTCAGTGAAGAAATGTAGTTGAGTGCGTGCTTGCATACGTTACATGTGTTGTGCCGAACCTCAAGCTCTGTTTTCCGGGGCCTGTGTTGTGCGCTCCATGTCTAATAATTTGCTGGAACAAATGCAGCCTTGTCTTGGGCGAAACTAAATAAGGTCTAGCGGTTTAATAAGCCTAAAGTATTTTAAAAACATTAACTGGCCTTAACTGGTCCTCAGTGTTATCTCACTGGAGCACTGGCTGCCAGCTGTTCTCCACCAAGGCTCTGTTTTACTCTCCCATATCTCTGCAGATCCCACAGAGGAGGCCTGGGCCGTGGCCCAGCGGTCCAGGCACCTTGGCTGGTAATCCAGTCTGGCAGTGTGCCGCGGGCTCGACTCCCGATCCCGACAGACCTCACTGCATGTCTTCCCCCCCATCTCTCTCCCCATTTTCCTGTCAGCCTACTGTCTGTCCCTCCATAAAAAATATAGAATAAAGGCAAAAGCCAAAAAATAAAAAAAAAGATCCCAAAGAGACAACTTGTTCCAGGGGGGGTTCCTGGAACAATATATTTTGAGATGGGGGTCAGCGGCCTAATTCTGGAGCTCCTTGACACTAAATAGTTTAAGATCCACTGACATAATACTGTATATAGAAACATGGGTTTTTCAGAAAACTGTCATGATTATTTAGAAGACATTTTTAGAATCGTTTTCAGATCTAAATGGGTTAATGCTGGAAACTGGCAGTAGTGGGAAAAGGTAGTACTCACATTTTTTTTTACGTGAGTAAAAGTAGGAATACTGCAATGTATAAATTCTAAGTAAAATTCAGGAATTCAACATTTACTCGAGCATCAAAATGTACCAAACGTAAAAGTACTCATTGGGCAGAATGTCCCGTTTCAAGTTTTCCGATATATAATAATCTTTTGAAAATAGCAGATCTACAAGGTCGCAATCTACTAACTGTACTATACTAAGTAACTATAACTAAAGTTTTCGAATAAATGTAGTGTCAAATACTTGGATCTGAGATGTAGTGGAGTAGAAATAAAAGTACTTGAAATTGGAAATACTAAACTACAAATACCTCAACATTTTACTTAAGTGCAGTACAAGTAGCGCTGCCAATTTTCAAATGATACTTTTTTTGGATGATATATTCAGAAAATGCAGCGAAAATAGGGACACCAGGGCTAATGAATTGGTTTTAATTAAATCACTTAATTGTGATGTAAAAGAAAATAAACATCAAAGCTATCACTCTAGAGTAGCCTCTACTATTATTTGCCAAAAGCAGGAATCTGCACGTATTTAATGAAGTCTGGGCCAGACACGGCGATAAAACATATCCTCGCCAGCCGTAAAACTGAATGACCAGCTAGAGAGAGGGAGGCTGCATCACAAGCAGACGCATGGATCCCCCAAAATCGACCGTTTTGTTGTCCCCCCCCCCCCCCCCCTTCAGCACTTCTGTGCATCCTCCCCTCTCCCCCGGGGCTTTTATGCTACATCATAAGCTGCTACTGTAGTCTGCGGATCACCATAATCTCTGCTCAGCAAATTCCGCCATTGTTACTGTGGCATAATTTTGTAGCCATGCATGTCACCGTGCCTTCTATAGGCTCGCACAGCTCTGCGCACTGTACGTATGTACTGTAGCCCTAGTAGTTGTCACTATAATAAAAATCAAACGATACTTTACATATACAATGTTACTTTCCGTGCACTGTCCTGTCCCGGCTAAACCTCTGTATACAGTATATAAGTAGCCTCAGTCCCATGAAGCCTGGGGTCAAATGGACCATTGACCCTATACCGGCTCCATTCCATTCCCCACTTTCCAGCTTATCTTTTAGCTGGAGGCCTCCTGGAACGCTCTCACAGACCAGTGCTTTTTAGGCCCGACGTCGAAATAAAAAAATGTCTTCTAAATCCTGACAGTTTTCTGAAATACCTATGTTTCTGTATCAGTGTTGCTCAATATTTCATGTCAAGGACCCCAAAAACTATATGTAATTGGCAAACGGGAACCCCTCAGAAGCAAAGATTTGAGTTAAAAAACGTTCGTTCTGAAAGATTTGAGGCACATTTTCACGATTTTTCAAAAATAGCAGACCTACAAGCTCGTAGCGCGGCACTCGTAGATCTTGTAGAGCTTGTGGATCTGCTATTTTTCAATAGCTAAAGCATAACATAAAACACCAAAAGGGGTTCCCACCCAAAATGGGTTAAACCAACAACATTGGCATCGGGTAAAATCGATGCAATCGCATGACGCCAAAACGCCAGAACCCACTTAATTCTCCTGTGCTGTCTTTGTGGCTGTACAGTATGCAGACAGGACCAACCGTCACTTACACACACCCGCATGAGTGAGCGCAGAAGTGGCCAAAACACGGAGCAGATGACAGGTCTGGGGTTGCCAGGAGCTTCGACAAGGCCAGGCGGTTCCCCAGACGGTGTGTCATTCTGTGGGCTAGACAAAGCCCTTCCACCATAAAAAAGCACAATGGTTTTAAAACGCTGAGCTGCCGAGCTGGAATTTCTGAGTGTATATACATTATGTATAGAATCGCTCACTTCCCGGAGCATGTATCATGGTTATTTGTTGACAGCCGAGCATTCCACAAATACCGTGCATGTCACGCATTGACGCAATGCCACGAGAACATCTTTTCTTGTATTGCAAATTCACAGGCTTTGCCAGTGCCGACATGAGTGTGTGGGTGAGCCCAGGCACCGCATCACAAGCAGCGTAGGAGACCCTATTGAGGTATAAGCACCTTATGGTGTTAATGAGGAGCATTGCCTTGTTTGCATGGCCTTGCTTTACGCCCACGTCCCCCTCTGACTCACTCCTCCGTATGTGTCTTCTAGTATATTATATATTCATGTAATCACTTCCTTTTATATCTGTCTACACTATGCTTTTATAATAACCTGGATTTTCTTCGTATGCTTTTGGCACAGCTTCCTATAATTTTCAGAACACAGCCTGTTTCTAATAACCTAATGCGTGTTTTTCTACAGTGCAAGTGTGTGTGTGTGTGTGTGTGTGTGTGTGGGGGGGGGGGGGGGGGGGGGGGGATGACACACACTGAAGACATTCCCATAATTAAAAACAACAGCATGGGGGCACAGCTAGCACACCTGCTGGAACCAGGATCACTCAGAAATATGAAAATGTCTTTTGTTTTTGTGAAAAATGACTAAGTTAAGTTATTATTTCATGAAAAGGCTCATCAATTCTAAGTGTATAGTACGTGCTCAAATACGAATGCCACTTACAGTATACATATACATAAGCACTTGCGCGCGCACACACACACACACACACACACACACACACACACACACACACACACACACACACACACACACACACACACACACACACACACACACACACTTGTTTCCCCTCACACCCATTTCCTGAAGGTAAGTTGGAAGGGTCTAAAATGGCTTTTAGTATAGAGTTGCGCCATTAATCGACAATAATCATGAATAGTAATTCTATATGTTTCGCAAATTATTGCAAACCCGTACTTGTTCCTCACCAAAGTTTAATACAGTAATAGCCTGGCGCAGCCCTAATGCATAGTGCAACGCAGTGGTATTTATTAGTATCGCAACGCGATATACAGTATATATAACGTGATATGATAAAAATCACACCCGGTGAAGTGAGGGGTGCACTTATCCTCATATATCATCATACATCACACTCCGTGCTCAACCAATCAATAATCACAAATTTGCGCCCTAACCTTTGTCTTCAATGTTTGTGTTTACACACTTTTGTCTTCAATGTTTGTGTACACAAACACTCAAAGCTGGACATGGGAGGGGCATAGATTCCTCAAAAACAATGTTAAAGATGAATAATTGGTAATCCAATATCAAGCAAAGCATTAGCAGGATTATAATTGTAGCTGCAATAGTGCAGCCCTAATTTAGCCTAGACAATAACAAAGCAATCTATACATGCAAGCAGTTGTAATGTCCCAGAGGACAAGGACTTTAAATCACTCCATTCAGACCAATACTAATAAAATTCTCTGAAATGGCATCGCAACATTATGTGGCACTAAAACTCTTCACTGAATCTAATGATTCATTCTTTTAGGCTAGGTGGCAATTGCCGGTGTATGCAGGTTCACCTAACTCAGTGTACAAATGTGTTAAATGAATACTGGGGATTCTGTGCACCATGCAAGGTCAGTACAGTAAGTTTCAGTACAGGAGCTGCAGAATTATTACAAATAACTACATTACCAATTCTACAGTATAAATGTCTGATGCTAAGGAACATTTCAAGGCCTGTTCAGATCAGTGGGGCGAAACAGTCCTGTTTTTGATGCCAGAGATTGGACTCGCTTTTGGCCCATGAGTGGTTTGGATAAAATGCAAATCTAACGCCTTTGGGTCGTTATATGCAGTATAATATTTTTAAACATGTCTTGAATGAGATATACATTTAATAAATCATATTGGAGTTTTGCCTTTAACTGCCTTCGTTAAATAATACAACAATTTAAACAGAATATGAAACAAGAATAGCCACTGGCCAAATGCCGTGTAATAAGTAGGCCTTGTTGCAAGCAGGCCAGGGTAGCTATAAGAATGGTAATTCCACTCCCTTACATCACTCTATTAATGATGCCTGAAACAGCTATAAATGTACTATTTCCACATTTTCTCATAATTTCAACCCCGTTGTACAGTAGCTCACAGCACGTCGGCATGCATGGCGATGTGTTGAGCTTGTGAACTCGCATTACGTTGCAACGGTGTCGTGATGTGTGAGCTTGTAGAGCAACTACTTTTGAGTATAAAATATAGGGTGGTTAAACAACATTTGGATAGATGGTGAGCTTCTCTACCTCTTTGCCACATTTGTCAAAGTAATGAATCAAGGAATCTGAGCCAAATTTGATCTGGCCAATAATGTGTATCTGCAGTTGTCAAGAAAATCCCAGTTCCAATATACTGTAGAGAGCACTATATCCTATGCTGCATGCTGAACAGCCTTTCCAAGACACTAGCAAACCAGCCTTAACTCAGTGGTAGTTCAGTCAGTTCACTCACGAATACTAACAAACATGTATTATAGAATGAGAATAGTGTGCATGCATATAATATTTTATCTTGGCGTTCGGCCCTGCTACATTTTTCTCTCTGCTCGGCACATTATACAACCATTAAAAGCAGGGATATAGATATACAATAACAACCCCCCCATGGTGAACAGAAACAGCAGAGCCCATCGGTGATGCTGGGGTTGCGGTGGGAGCAAACGGTGCATAACAACACCAGGAATGCACATACAGAGGAAGGAATCCATGTCTTAGGTGAGCTTTAAATACCCCGCCCCAATTGGTTAGCTGACTGCCATGTCAGCAATGACATGTCTTGCGTAACACTGAATGAGCCCCTCGAGTATATCTGACTGTCTAACTCTGCAAGCTATACGTATCATTTAACAAGCTGGCTAGCTAAAGCCACATTTACACTTTCTCGTAACAGCTGCTCTACGAGCTCAAGCTGTGAACTTGTAGAAGGTTGATCCTGATGGCAGACAATTTCAATAGCGATAAGTGACTTTGTCTTCATCAATTGTAAATTAAGGAACCTGTGAGTCTTTTTTTTTTGTTGCCATGAAGCTTTTCTAAATGTAATAATTATGTGCCATTTCACACAGATGCTTAGTTTGAGGAGCAGCATGGGTAGAGTCTATGAAATGCAACACTGGCCAGGTTCCAGGACAGTATAGCATGTTACAGAATACTATTATTCTCATCATCATCATCATTTTTCGACCGCGGTCGAGATCGTGGATTTCACAATATCACGCCAGACTTCCCGGTCCTTCATTGACATCCCCAGTTCCTGCTTACTGATGCCTGTGTCCCTAGCGATGACATCAGGGAACGACAGTTTTCTACCTCTGGTCTGCTTTGAGGCAGGACTCCAGAGAAGAAGGGAAGATATAACCTCATTGTCAGCTCTGTAGCAGTGTCCGGCAAACTGTGTTCTTCTGGATCGGACTAGTGAAGAAACATGGGGATTATTCTAATAGTAGGTTATGCTATAAAAAAAATGGACTAAAATGGAACACATAGCCTAACTGGAGAGTCATGCATGGTATACAGAGTATATCATGTCTATAATACATTGGACCTACAGTCACTGCACAACCTCTGTGGCGAATTTGAAGTTGGTCGGTTGGTCAAACGGTTCTCGAGATACGTGGAATTACAGACGTACAGAGATTTGGTGCATTCATTGTAAGATGTTTGCTACTACCGTCGTCGAGATGCCACGTTAATAAGATTGTGATATATGCAGCATAGCATGAAACTAAAATGAATATATTAAATATCTTACATGAGTTGCTACAATGACATTAATTTACCCTGCATTTTGCAAAGCAGCCCATATAATATAGGCCATTGGTTGGTAGGCCATACAGAGCATCTAAAAACAACTAATTCATTGATGTGTTTAATTAAAGCATGTCATGGCAGTAGTGGTGGCCTATAAGGATCACGCAAAAGGTTCCATGTTTGATACCGCGGGCGGCAGTCGGGGGTGTAGTGTTATAGTGTTTGACCGGCACTCGACCCTCCCTCCCTCAGCACGTGCTATTGTACGTGCCCTTGGGCAAGACACTGAACCTCCACTGGCTAATCTAAAATGTTGGAATACTGGCCTGGGCAGCTCCCATGTGTGAATGCCTGTAACATGTGAAAGAGGGAAGAACTCTGAGTTAAATATTTTTAAAAAATGGTCAAACTAGAAAGTATAGGTGGCCACATTATTCCAAGGTCCACAGCAAGACTCAACAAGGATCCAATAATAATGAACTAGCACCCTCCTATGTACAGAAAAGGTAGAGGAAGGGCAGGCAGAGAAGCATGGAACCAAGAGAAGGAGGATTTGGATGTCGGGGAAAACATTGAGAGAAACGGAACCGAGAGAAGAGGAGGCACAGAGAGTAGACGAGAGAGGAGAGGAGAGGAGAGGAGAGGAGAGGAGAGGAGAGGAGAGAGAAGGAGCAGAAATGAGGTAAAGAGGAAGAGCAACAATGAGCAGAAATGTTCCTTGAGGGCTGAGCTATGTAGATCAGAGCCCTGGGGACCATGTGGTGTGAAGTGCCGGGGCCTACTGCACTGCACTGCACTGCATGCAGCCAAGCAGCATGGCCTACAGAGGCATAACAAAGCACAGGGAAATACCAACCGCCATCAATATTAATGAGACTATATGGAGGCCCCAAATCACATCTCTGCCACCGGGATATTAATAGTTTATTTTCTTTACGGATAAATGTGATGTTTTTTGCATTGCACAATTTGTACAAGGACTTGATTTGTGGCCTATAGTGCAGTCCTTCTTCTTCACTATTGCACAATATAGCTTTATATGGACTTTTCAAGCAGTAACTCACATACACAGGACTCGAGTTTCAAATGCTTTGGCTAAAATGAAATACGGGGCTAATTAATTCAATCCATTGATTAGGTCAATCTTACAAGTCCTCAAGCAGTGCACTTTCTCCAAAAGCCAGAGGCCCCCCTATTCTTACAAATATATCAAATGTATATAAAATTATATTTTATTTGCAAAAATAAAACGGTGTTAGTGTTATAATGAATCAGCCTTAATTAGGATCATATATCTGCGGCCAATGCAGGCTATGTTTTAATGCCCATACCATACGATATGAAGTCATGACTAAACATCCCTCAGAAGCCAGACGGACTAGTATACCCCCCCCCCCCCCCTCCCCGCCTGTCAAAGGCTCATCCATATATCTGGTGAATGTATAATGTCATTAGCGATAGCGACTTTGCCAAAAGCCCAAATCAACGCATCCAGATTCCAGACGGCCTTTTTCTATTTCATTCATTTTGGCGTGACAAGTCCTTGCGGGCTGCGAATGAGCGCACACACAAATACCGCATTCATCCAGTTCTATGCATGGTGCCCCCATCCATCCACAGCCAACGGGCGCAACTTTCCTCCCTCTATATCGGCGAGGGGGAGAGAAAGAGAGACTCGATTCAATATAAGCACCCCCCCCTCTTCTCCATCACTCTGCATCTCGGCCACAGCTCATCATCTGAGAAGGGCTTTCGTCTCTTTGATTAACAGGTTTTTTTTTAACACGAAAAATTATGCTATAGCCTATAATGCTGCCTTTGGCACACTCGGTAGCCTATACGAGTTTTTTATTTTATTTTTACCATTATTCCAAAGTGGCCAATCATGCCCACAAGGAGCTACTATAGCCAGGGATTTGTATATCATTAAATCTAACTAAATTGTTTCATTCATCGAAAAAACGTTTGCAGAAAAAGTGACTGAATTCACGGCTATATGTAACATTATCGGATCCCCAGTATCCCCGTCTGCATGTGGCAAATGCTTGATATGGATTTATTTTATTCAATGTCATGGTCTTTTATTGTATTTGAACCATTTGGTGTTTGAATGTGCAGGACAACTATATACCATTTTAGTCTGCTTTCCATGTTTGGGGGGGCTATAAGACACACACGACGAATTTTGGCAGCGAAAGTGAGAGTGCGCATCTGTGCGTCTTCATTCACTTCAGCACAGAGAGAGAGAGAGGATCCAAAGTGACAGAGAGAAGCAGAGGGAGATATGTTGTGTTGCCTGGCTGTGTGTGGAGACGTTTTCATCACTAACGACACAACCTGTCCTCAATGTATCTTTCCTAATTCCATTTACTCCCTAACACCGGTGAAAAAACCGCAAACGGTTGCAAAAACACATGAGAACTTGTTCTCCCCAATGTGGTCGGTCAGTAAAGGATCAGAGAAGAAAATACTGCATTGGTCGTTGTTTTTCTTTTCCTGCATGGTCAAAAAATGCAAACCAAAATGAAATTATACAACACGATGTATATAGGATTGCGGTCGGAGTTTGTCAGAATGTGTTTACCGTGAAAGGAATGATCCCATCCGCAGCTTTTCTTCACCTTTATAAGACAATATTCCTCAGTGCGTTATAGTCCTACGTCCCGTCAGGATAAAGTGCATTTCCCTGCGAGAGCCATATCCCCAAATCCCGACGCACGAGCCTCGCCAAGGCTGGGACTTATAACAGCTACAACACTTTTCACTCCAAAAGGTATAGCCTCAAAAACTCGATCGTTTCCCTCTCCAGTGTTATTCGGTCGAAAAAAACCAAATCAAGGGAACCTTTTTTTTCTTTTTTTTGCCCAAAAACAAGTCCGTCGGTAATCCAATTTCTTGTGGTGTTTTCTTTAATGAGTAAAGACCACTAGGCTCCGGGTCTTGGATATCATACCATTGTATACATTTTAATGGTGACAATCTTGGGGGGAGAGAAAAAAAAACAGGCAGTTAGATTTGTGTCCCCCCCTCTCTCTCCTCTTCGCTCGCTCCTCGCGATCCAGGCAGGCTGCAGTTGGCTGTTCAAAGCCCGCTCTCTCTCCTCCTCATCCCTCCTCCGCTCCGGTGCTCCGTCTCACGGCGCGGGATGAGATGAGATGAGAAGAGAGGCGAGCATTCATGGAGCAGAGACGCACCTAGCGGCCCGCCAAGGAACTCCACATTAACATTCCTCCCTCCTATAAGTATAGCTTTTTAAAGAAACACATTGGGGATGTAGCCTAATGTTTTTTTTATATTCCTGACCGGCGACCGCTATTAATCCACAGGGAAATGAATTTCCAGGGGATAATATACAAGCTGCTAAAAAACATTTTGAAAGTGCAAAAATGCTCCATCTTCTCTGTGTAGCCTAATATGTCTCTTAGTTTGTCATGGCACATATCATTAAGTTTGTTATTAATGGTCATTCTTGGTCATTTTTGTTTAAATTATATCCAAAGTTATGAACAGATTACTGGAACTTGTCTGAAGAATTATTGATTGTTCGCCAAATAATATAATTGCACACTTGCACAGTGCATAAGTCATGGACTTCTGAGTTTCATTTGTAAATGATTCTTTTGCCAAGGACAATTTCCAGGCTAGACTTTTCATAGCCTATATGCACTTAAAATGCATTCAAATGCCACAATGTAACATTGACAAAAATGTATGTAATGTAACACAATTAAGTTTAAAGTTTCTGCAAGTTGCTTTTAATTCCATACTGAAATTAAATTACACTTTGCTTTAAAACTGGTCAAAGTAGCCTACAATGTAATGTCCATTATACAACAGGTCGTTTTGAGGAAGCATGCAATCTGATTGGTTGAAACAGCTTTCTATAGCTGTGCTTAAACCACGCTAATCAAAACAAACAATTCAGCCGCTTTTCTCTCAGAGTGCAGCAGACTCTGTGGCGAGGCTAGCTAGTTCCTTGGGACATTTGTGGTCGTAGTGACTATACATCTGTCATTTCTCTTATAGTTTTAACACTAGCATGTCTGAGAGGTCATTTTAAGATGATTATCTTTGCCCATGAAGCTTTCAGAAGGTTCCCCTTGCATCACCATTCTATCATCTCAATCTGAAACATTTTCTAAATATGAATTTAAGCACATGCTACTTTTGTGTCCCTTTTTTCTTCAGTCGTGCTATGAGGGCAACTGTTGTCGAGGGTGTACTTTTTAAAAATGTTTTATTTTCTTTATTTTATATTTTTTATAGAGGGACAGACTGACAGGAAATGGGGTAAGATTTGGAGAGTCGTAGACCACGATTACAGATGTTTTGACCAATATTTTGTCAACAATAGTACAATGATGACGGATACATTAGTCAAAACCGATATAGCGGCCAAAAGCGAATGAGACCCATGTCTTCCCTTTTCAGTTAAAATAAGCAGATTCTGTATTTAAACTCATAATTGGCCATGTTCTTAATGTCATGAATTAAGAAAAGAAAAAAAATATATATAGGTAATTATGGAAATGTGCAAACTGTAATTTAAAAGGTTACCATAATTCTTCATAATTGCCCACAGCGAAAAGTCAACAACCTCTTCTTGTGGTAGAAATTATTTCATGAAGTCGAGTCAGCACCCTTGTATGATAAAAAATATATAGCATAACATAACATATTAGACCACATAGGAATCAGACATGTTCTCTGGCCATGTCAAGAGAGATGGGGGAGTGATATGCAGTAAAGGCCGTCGGGTTCGGGAGTCGAACCCGCGGCACACTGCCAGGCTCAGGCTACCGGCCAAGGTGCCTGGACCGCTGAGCCACGGCCCAGGCCCTCGAGGGTGTTCTTTATCGTCATTAATGCACTTCTGCGATATACCTTTCGGAACTCATCCTGCGGGCGAGTTCCTACGGCACCGAAGGCGTCCATTAATGACGATAAAGAACACCCTCTCGTGTAATATTGCTTAAATGCGCTTAATATAGAGTAAGACCACCCTAGTATAGTATAGGCTAACTGTATGTATGCTGCGTACTGTATATATGCACCACGTCTGTCTGTACGTGCGTGTGTACGGCTGTAATCCATGCACGTAACTCGAGAACCGTTCAAATTCGACACTTCACACGTTCCACACCCCCACAGGGAGTGCAGTGCCCGGTGTTGAGTCGGTCGGATCCACGGTTGTCCAGAACCGTCACAAAAGGCCTCATCCCGGGCTCTGAACACTGGACAGGGTCCATATATGGAGCTGGCCTGTTCTGACATCACAACAGTCCATATTTGGGCATGCCTGTCATCACAACTCTCCATATTTGGGCATGCCTGACACAGAACTCCATATAGGAATAAAGGGACACAGAGAGACAGATGCCGAAATCTCCATACTGTATATGGGCATAAAAGGGACACAGACAGATGGGTGGAATGGGTACACACGAGTACAAAGAGTATTGCATAGCCGGGTGGGACGGTATCCAGAGAACTCGCCAGTTTACCAGCTCGCCGCGATTTAGTGCATTTTAGTTTTACTTCACCTTCATTTAAATTGCATTGAATTGAGAGAGAGGATAGTTGTTTAGAGTTAACACTAGAGAAAGTAGGAATGCTAAAAGTTTTAACACCAAAGTACCGAAACAGTGTGTACTTCATTAGTAAACAATTCCTGAAATGGTAGGCCTACTTATCATTGGTATTCACATACTCATCTTTTTCTAGCTGAACATTTAATTGCACAAAATAATTTGATCACTTTGGAAATGAACTATAACATCTGTGAGTTGGACATACTACACTGATGAAGACATTATGTTAGCATAACGATGAAGACATTGATGAAGAACTTTTGCCGTGGCGACTTGGTAAACAGGCGAGTTCTCCGGTATTCGGTGGGACTATGCAATCGTTACTGACTCGGTGCTCGACAGCCAGGCCAGGGCTCGAAATAGCGACCATTTTGGTCGCAAATGCGCCTGAATTTTAATCTGTGCGATCTCAAAATATAACTGGGCGCACCAGTGCTACTGCATATAATTACTGTAGTGCGACCAAAACGATCGCGACCGAAAGTGTCGCGGGCCGGTTCCCTCCCGCGAGATGATTTAAACTTGTAGAGCATAAAGATCTGAGCATGTAAAAAAAAAAGTAAGTTCCTAGTCCATTCCTGTCCAGAGTTATGATTGTTTAAAGAAATATCTCCTTGGCTTCTTCTACTTCCTCTAACCTCCCGTCAGTCCGTGGACTGATTGGGTGATCAACATCAGCTGGACCTGAGGTCCTCAGCTGTGAGAGACAACAAAAGGGCTCAATTGAATGGAATGTGTGGAGTCACACACACACATTTATGATGACGTTATGAAAATAACTTCTCATAAATATATACATTAGGCCTATATATATATATATATATATATATATATATATATTTTTTTTTTTTTTTTTACTTCAATCAAAAAGCAGGCCTACATAAAACAAAGGGTTTTGTAGCCATTTACAAATTCAGAAATTATAGCAGAGACAGTATTTAGAATTTAATTATATTTTCAACTGGTTTATTGCCACAAAAATAGCATCTCATACCAACTGGCTTGTAGGCCAGTGGTTCCCAAAGTGGGGTCCGGGGATCCCTAGGGGTCCTCGGTTAAATGATAGTTAGGAACCAAATGGACCCTTATGGGTCTGAAACTCTGAGAGTGTACTACATACTATGGGTAAACCAATTTCACTGTACATTTGTACACTCAGTTAAATTAACTTTGATTTTATGGGTCCCAGAGATAGAAATGGGGAACGGTAGCCTAATTCAGGTCAAACTGGGGGTCCTTGAAATGTAAATAACTGAAAATCACTGCTAGAGCCGTAAAAATCTTCTCATATGGGGGTCCCTGGCATATATTTTCAAATGGGGGTCCGTGGGCTAATGAGTGTCAATTTGAGGGTGCTTGACATGAAAAATGTTGGGAACCACTGCTGTAGGCTACAAGTGTAATAATAATGAATGTAAAAAATCGATTACATATTGGTGCTCGTAAAATTTTGGTGGGTGCTCCTAATTTTTTTCTGGTGCTCCTTCATTCTGAATTTGGGAGCACCAGTGCTACCAAGTAAAAAAGTTAATTTCGAGCCCTGCAGGCACCGGTCTAGTTATGGGAAAGACGGTTGTTGTTTATCCGTTACGGTTGCTGCATGCTTTTTGTTCCTGGAGTAGTTTCCCTGAAATCGGCTTTGAGTATAGCATGCTTTTTTTTATGCTGTCTCTGTGTTATCCATTGTGTTCGTGCTCCGAGTTCGTACTCGGACCCTGATCTGTTTTGACCTTGCAATAAGATGACTCCATTGAGCTCTGTCTTTGTGCATGCTTTGGTTGTTGTCATGAGAGGAGAGGCAATATTCGTGGACCTGGACATGCAGTGACTAACTAATACACAATCTGAGAACACATTAAGAGATCTAAATGTTGCACTCCAATCGCCGTTTTAAAATTGTGTCGATATACAATAACTATATATGTGTAATCTCATGATGCACTCCCTGAAGAAAAAAAACGTGCGCGAGCGCACACACACACACACACACACACACACACAGCCAACTGCCATGTAATTTACCTTATTCTAATGACCCCAAATCCCAAATTTGGAGAGTCGTAGACCAAGATTACAGATGTTTTGACCAATATTTTGTCAACAATAGTAGGCCTACAATGATGACGGATACATTAGTCAAAACCGATATAGCGGCCAAAAGCGAATGAGACCCATGTCTTCCCTTTTCAGTTAAAATAAGCAGCTTCTGTATTTAAACTCATAATTTGCCATGTTCTTAATGTCATGAATTAAGAAAAAAAAAAATATATATATATAGGTAATTATGTGCAAACTATAATTTAAAAGGTTACCATAATTCTTCATAATTGCCCACAGCGAAAAGTCAACAACCTCTTCTTGTGGTAGAAATTATTTCATGAAGTCGAGTCAGCACCCTCGTATGATAAAAAATATATAGCATAACATAACATATTAGACCACATAGTTCTCTGGCCATGTCAGTTAGCTACTGTATAGTAAATTGTGTCTTTGTGCTTTAGCTATACTCTCTCCCTTCATTAATATAATTTTTTTTAGTGGTGCAACCACTCCCTTACGGAGCTGTGTGTGGCTGGCTGGGTGGGTGGCTGGCTGGCTGGGTGCGTCACAGCATGGTTGTTTTTCACCACCTGTGCGCAACCTAACACACATACACAAACACACACGCACATATTAACTGTATATTTATGTATATATACACGGGTGTGATTTTAATTGACTGCATGGCTCCGTTCATGAAAGGAGGACATACAACATCGAACGGTTTTCCTTTTTGCGTTTATTTTTTAATGCGTTTCCACCAGGACATTAATGCATGGCGAGAACCCAGCCTTGACCTTCAACAATGTATAATGACTCCACTCTCGACTGCACTAAACCATCCTTTTCTGTCTCTTACGTCTCTCTCATTATCTATGTATCTCTCACTCCCCATTTCTCTTTTCCTCCCCAGCTCTTTCTTCGACTCTTTCTCCATCTCCGTCATTGTCACATCTCTAATTTATTTCTCTCTCTCTCTCTCTCTCCCCCCCCCCCCCCCACACACACTTATTAACATTCCATCTGTAATATGGATATGGTGATAGTATCAAATATGGCTGCTTTGGCCTCTTGTATCATAGAGTGACTCATCTCCATAGTCCACATTTCTATAGGTCTCCTTTCACGTGGCTCACGCTGTAGGTGGACTGATAGGGTACATTCTCATTAGCTCCAAAGTAACAGCAGAGGAAGAATGCTGAGGGCAAAATCATAAAGGAAAGGACAGCGGTTCTCCAACCTATGGCCTCCCATATAATTGGCAAAGCACTATAGATAATATAATGTGTTTTAAACTAGTCAGACAAAATGAGTTTTCGTTGTGATAAAGTATAGTTTCATTGATCCAGGCCAGAATACAATCGAACACAATTGATTGATTGAGATGCACGTGGCCCACCCATCTGACCACCCAGCCCCATCTCACCCAAACACGGTGAAATAGCACGGATTGGCATTGCCGTATATACAGAAAACGCCAAAACATATATATAGTATACTACTACTACAGTATAGTATACTATACTACTAGTACTACTTTGTTATTCTTCTGCCTCACGGAAAAGGCTGGTCACTGGCCTTTTCATGTCGCAATTACGGCGTTGTGTACCGATTGGCCTGTTCCTCTGCATTGGGTAGACTTGATCCCCTTTTTCATGCTGCTTTGAGATTCATTACCAGCTCCACCTACAGGACACACCATTGTACTCTGTACTCCTTAGTAGGGTGGTCCTCCTTAGCATCTCGCAGGCTGCTACACTGGTACACTTTTATATACAAAATCATTCTTGGTAATTCCCCTTATAGTTCTAAATTTGAACTAGTCCAAATATTTGCTTAACCTCAGATCAAACGCCTGGATGCGTACCCAACACCAAATCTGAGGCAGGGAAAAAAACCCTTGCGTTCTTTGGGCCCTGGGCGTGGAACGATCTACAGACAAGATTAAAATTAGCTTCCTTGATCCCCCTAGTGACTTTTAAGAGGTTTGCCTCTGGTACACTCTCCAGCCATTGCTCCTGCTTTGATGAGATTGCTGTGATCTTAGTTTTATATTAGCTTAGTAGTTTCATGATGTATTGTTCTTATTAGTCTTTTTTTAGTCTGTATTTGGTTAGCTATTTAGACTCTCTCTGAGCCTCCCTGGTAGTAGGTTCTTGGTATTACGGATGTCATATGTTTGTCTTTGTCATGTCCTGTATTTGTTGTGACTGGCAGAGCGGTGTAACATTTATTTGCCTCTTCTCTTGGCCAGTGTGCACTTGTAAAAGAGACTATGGTCTCAATGTGATTTTACTGGTTAAATAAAGGATAATACAAAATAAATAAATACTGTTTTGACCGCGATGGAGGCGTGGCTTTAACTAGTTTAGTATGTACGGAATTGCCAAACCGTGTTTCATGGGTGAGGTCGGGTTTGACACCATTTACTATCCTGTGCTATTGGGTTACATTAACTCGGACGGGGCTGAGTCGGCTCTACTGAACTTCGCAACGTTCAACACGGCAACTTGCGCACTTCAGCTCGCTCGGTGGTGTCTATGCTTGTGGCTCAAGTTCGGTAGAGACGGCGCCCCTCCGTCACAGTCTATGGGGAGGACTTCAGCGTAATATGTACAGATTTTGGGGTGTTTTAGGCGTCCATGTACGGAAATGCCAATCCGTGCTATTTCACAGTGTTTGCATGAGAAAGGGTTGGACCACTTGGCCATGGTTCAGACGTATTAATCAGGGTAATCTATCGTCATCTATTCCATTCCATTTAGAATTCTAATCCATCAAAATTGATTTATTAATATGTCTGCCTGTGTCTCCAACATGTCAGTCTCTCTCCCTTAATCCTAGTGTTATTCGTCAGGCTCCATGCTGTGGCAGTTGTTCTACAAAGCCTCTCCCAGCTGTCTGTCCACTGACTGTATAATGTCAACACTGAAACAAAAGACTTTGGGGAAATAGAAGTCTATCCAAACTTTCACCGGGCTAAATTGTTTCTTGTCTGCCGCTCAAGCAAGGTGAGGGTGGGGAAAATTCAACACAGAGCCTTGCTTGGTGTACCAAAACTGCCAACATTGTAATGAGAGTATATTTTGGCAGCACGCTTCTAGGCTTTGTCATTGATCATTGTTGTATAAATACATTCAAATCACAGATCGGCAAACACCTGTGCAGGCACTGTGAGTCGCAGCAGGAGGCGTGTGTGTGACATATTACCATCTGAAGCCTGATTTATGCTTGGTTGCACACATTTGTCCTGAGATTGTGTAGATCGGCTATTTTCGGCATGGCATATTTTCTGTCTGTTTTAATAGCTGTAACTGAGGCTTTGTCTTGATAAGAGCCAATCAGCCCTGGCACATGCCCAATATTTTACCAATGTGATAATAGCTGTCATTTGTCGGTCCCAAAACAACTAAAGGATCCTTCAGTGCAATTGATCAATCAATCACAGGCACAACGGAACAGACTGACAGGAGAATCTATCAGTCTGGGAGGCCAGATGCTTGGGGAGGTGGTGACAAGCAAAGAGGCGAAACACACACACACACACACGTGCTCGCAAGCATGCACACACACACACACACACACACACACACACGCATACAACCTCTTATGCTTACCGTACATCAGAATTTTATTTGTCTTGGTCTCAGGGAGGTAGTTGCATTACGCAATATCTACACTTACAAAATAAAAATAATTGGCATTTAGCAAACGCTCTTTATCCAGATCGACTTACAATTAGCAAGGTAAACATATACAGTACATCAAATGCAGAGAGACAGTGTATGCACGCCTCAGTAAACTAGGATCACAGGTCAACAAAAAAACAAAACTATAGCATCTGTCTAAATAAATAACATGCCACAATTATATATTGACTGAAAATATAAGATTAGCAACGATATAAATTAGATAAAAGGTATAGGTATAAGAACCTATACTGTACACCGTACTGGTATAGCATGACACACACATTATGAACTTAAATTAAAGATGGAGTGCCACAATTTTTCCAGTTTTTCATGTGTCTATGAGGTGACAGTACTTCATTAGACACCCTGGAGTCGTTTTCTATGTGCAATGGTGTATTAACTTTGTATTTAGGGTTTCTTCCTGGAGGCTGAACCCTTGACAGTCAAACGGGCCAATGAAATAAACAGTAATATAGTGACATCACATTATCAGCCCCTCCCCTAACCCCTACCCCTTTATCATACAACTACAGCTGTGGGTGTGGCTTCAGTTCAGGTTAAACACCTGCAGTGCACGCACGCAATGCACATGCAAGCTAGCGTGTGTGGTTGCGCGCCCACACGCACACACACGCGCGCACGCACACGCGCGCACGAACGCAAACTCGCACGCATGCACACAGTTACTGTTGAAGTGTCTTTGAGCAAGACTCTGAACCCCTAATTGCTCCTAATGTGCAGGCTGGTGCCTTGCATGTTTCCTCTGCCATCGGTGTATGTCTGGGTGAATATAATGCACAATCTATGTAAAGCGCGTTGGATAAAAGCTCTGCATAAATGCACCATTTACCATTCATTTTAGCGTCATCTCAGCACAATGAAAGTCTTGACCAAGACACTATATAGTCATAATTGCAGACACTTTGTACGTAATTGTCGAACTATAAACTACCATGCTCTATAGCTTGACATGAATCTGAACGTATTCCTGGCTCAACCTGATACAATTTCTGTTTAAACTCTAACTGAAACCCAAGGTATAAAACTTGGTTACACACATCAAACGTCTGGTCTTGCAAGGCCAACCCTAAACACAGCTTAGTCTGGTCAGCGGTGTCAGCCTCTAAGGATTCATGTTTACTTCCATTAGTTTCAAAACACGCTTCCTAAATAACCCCTGCTCTCCAAGCCAAATAAAAATAACCATCTTTAGGCCAATATCTTCTAAGGTCAGGTCTAGGTGCTCAATTTAATTTTTTGTACACCGTTATATACTGTGAATGATTTCACAAGATTTCACTTCCATTTCCCTTTTTTACATAAAAAATGTAAAAACATCACAGGCTTCTATCAAAGCTACATAAAATGATAAAATAGTGGGACACGGTAGAGACATGTGGAATGTACAACACACATGAGGAATTGCCAATTACAAAATTGTAGAGACATTTTCATAATAACCAGTAAGGGTGGCTGAGGGTGAGAAGCGACCTCGCCCTAGGTCATGTGCACGCATCCGCCTCGTTGACGGCAGACTGCTGGGCGAGCGCTGGCGCTTTGGCATGGGGTTTCAGATTAACATGGAACTGGCCATATAAGGAGCATGTCTTGGGTGTACAGAGGTCAGATCAACATATGGAATGTCAGAACAAGTCAGCTCCATACAGTATATGGAGATCTAAGGAAGGTAGACGGGGACATTCTCTTGAGTGTACAGGGTTCGATAGGGTTCCAGATAGGGCCGGGCCTTCATTTCCGAACCTGTTGAGAACTCGATTTCCATAGTTAACCATCTAGCAATAATAGAAGAAGAAGAAGAAGACCACCGTTTGGGGGAATTCATAAAACAAAATGTTGTCAAAACGATCACAGTGGAATAATTCATCTTTATTGTGTTTTATCCTTCTGACATATCAATACTGTACATCTTTAAAACACAGCTCAAGACATACTTCTGCTTTTAAAATTCTTGTTGTTATTCATGCCCTGCACTGTATTGCGTTACCACCATTATTTTAATGTTGTTTGTTTTATGAGCCTTTGCCTATTGCTCCGTAGTAACGCACTTTGAGCTGCATTTCAAGTCATGAAAGACAAATAAAGTTTTATTATTATTTTTATATGCATGTTTGTCAATCAATGAATGAAATGTGAATGTGCCTTCTGTTCTGGTGTTTGCAGACAGGATGTCACATGACTGCCTCTGCCTATCTCTGCCTGTCAGACATGTTTCAAATCCTGTAAAATCCTATCCATTTGTGTTAAATTATTAAACACAGGATTTTACAGCTAGTGCAGGTGTGTAATAACCATAATAATCTGACTTGTCCTCATTCCCTGTCGCCCCTTGTCCAAAGCAGGCTCCATTAGCAAAAAATGGGTCAGCTCTAATCCACAGCCAAATTAATGACAATGAAAACGCTTCCATTTTGTCACCAGTGCTCCTCTCTCTCTCTCTCTGAGAGGGGGCTGTCAACAATAATTATTTTTGAAGGCATTAATGAACATAATATGAGAATCAATCTATAGCATGAAGGTGCACAGTGTGTACATGTGCATTCCGTGCTGACATCCATGTGTGCATGTGTATAGGCTACAGTACAGTATACTGCTTGGGTGTGTGTGTGTGTGTATTTGTCTTTCATGACTTGAAATGCAGCTCAAAGTGCGTTACTACGGAGCAATAGGCAAAGGCTCATAAAACAAACAACATTAAAATAATGGTGGTAACGCAATACAGTGCAGGGCATGAATAACAACAAGAATTTTAAAAGCAGAAGTATGTCTTGAGCTGTGTTTTAAAGCTGGCTCTGGGAACCAACACACGGCCATCGATCACGAGGACGCCCCGTGCTAACATACGTGGATATACTCAAGAGCGATGCAGGAGTGCAAAGTACCAACGAACTGGCCGGATGTATGGAGAACCGAGATGACTGGAAACGACGATGGAGGGCTCGTCTGAGGACGACCTAGAGAGAGTGTGCGTGCGTTTGCTACCATGCACACTCCCAATGCTGAAATAGCCCCCTGTTCAGCAGGAAGACATATTTCCTTCTCTGCCGATACTACAACTACAAAGTAGAGTCTTTTCAGTCTTTTCATATCAGTGTGTGTGGAAAGATCAACATTTAAAAATCATACTGAATCACTGTAGTGACAAAAAAACAGGCGTATCATGGATTTTGTCTGTTGTGTAACTTGCAGCATTGAAGTGTAATTTTATTTCTGCCTCTTGACATCTGCCTCTTGACAAAAAAAGAGACTTAATTGTCTCAATGTGTTTTTACTGGTTAAATAAAGGTTAAATAAAATAAAAGAAAACTTCCATGATTCCATCCCACTGCTAAAAAAAAGAAAAAAAAATAGGCAGCCCCTAACCTCAGCTGTTTACTCCACCATGGCTAGATCATTATTAATATTTCAATATACGGGAGGAGCGTACTGGCAGGAAGTTAATGAACAACACACACTCGACTTAACCCCGTTGCAGTGCAGTGCAGTGCAATGCAGTGCAGTGCAGTGCAGTGCAGTGCAGTGCAGTGCAGTGCAGTGCAGTGCAGTGCAGTGGTCCAACATGGTTGTACGTACATGGGCATCTGTGGCAATTGTGTCAGTCTGGAATTGTTTGAAATTTGGAGAAAACTCAGCACAATTATATTTGTATGTTTAAACTTTCCAAAGCTGGCATTTTCGCCCGCTCTAAATGTCGCAAATAAAGTCTTCCTGTCCCTTTATGAAACTGTCGTGTAATAGAGATTAAAATACAATATTTAAAATACTCCTTGGTAATACTGTAGTTAGGGCAGAGGGTGTACATTTTGCTGTCAAAGTCCTAGCTCTTCTAGAAGGTGCAGAAGCATAGTATATCCTCTGACAGTGTGATCTGGCCCAACTCAACTGATTGTGAACGAGGGACCACCACCCTGACTTCAACCTGAATCAACCTGGGGACCACATCCCTGACTTCAACCTGAATCAACCTGGGGACCACCACCCTGACTTCAACCTGAATCAAGCTGGGGACCACCACCCTGACTTCAACCTGAATCAACCTGGGGACCACCACCCTGACTTCAACCTGAATCAACCTGGGGACCACCACCCTGACTTCAACCTGAATCAAGCTGGGGACCACATCCCTGACTTCAACCTGAATCAAGCTGGGGACCACTGTTTGAGTGGGGATATAAGGGCTAAGATTAGTGCTTTTGTAACATGTGTAATTACAATTTGGCCTAAATACTATCCCATTATACATCCCACTGTTTCTCAACCAACTATTGTCCATGGACTAGTAAACTTCCTAATAATAATGACTCAACCAGACAATCCGGTGCACTTCCCCCTCTTGAGATTGTAACTCCCTTTTCCTGTTGAATTTCCAACTTGTCAGTATAAATGACTACATGGCTGGTCATCATAGGTCACCAGGTCATTCAGTTCACGGTTTCTCAACTAGTGGAAAGAAAACAACTCAAGAAATCCTACATTACTAAATGCATGGTCAGGGACCACATGTAATACCTCCACGAACCACCAGTGGTCCACGGACCACCTGTTGAAAACCCCTGCAGTACAGTAACTCACTAAATCAGTATTCATTATAGCAAACAAACTAAAAAGAGGGCTATACTATAAAATGCAGTATAGTAGGCTACATTATAGTTATATTCACATACATCACATACATCTTAATAATATTCTTTTATTTTTCAGCATTGCCAAGGCTATCGTAAATCAAAAATCCAGGTAAGATTTGCTTTGTTGCACCGTTTCACTGCATTAAAAATGACACTTAATAGTTCAGTGAATCGATAGCCGAATAAAACTACTGGTGGGTTGACAGTGTTTCAGCCTGCAGGGAATTCATACTTCAATAATGGAGCGAGGCTTTATAGTTAAAAAAACATGACATTTCACCCGTGGAGACCTTCATCAGTATGAAATATCACGAGACGAACACTCAACTGGTGCACCTCTGCCCTTGTTGTCAGAACACTTTTTTTAATCATAAAAAAACATTCAACGTCAGTGAGGAATATTAGACCCGGAGAGAGTGCACTCTAAAGGCTGTAAAGGGTGCTTTGAACATTTTGTTTTAAGGAGGAGAGAAAATGAGAGGAGAGATAGAGGGAAGCAGCCATCGTGCCGTGGAGTCGGTCAGGACCCAGGGGGGGCACAAACCTATTGTTCCAGCTGGGAGAGAGCAATCATCTGATATCATCAAACTGTAATGAATCTATATCGTCAGGAGAAAAGAGGGGCGAGAGTGAGAAAGGGCGGTGGTGGAGAGGAAGGGTTGCATGGAGCCGGATGGGTGGTTGGCATGGAAAACGTAGGAGAGGAGAGGAGGAAAAGGGGAGGGAATGGATGGGGAGAAAGGCAAGGGAGACTATAGGAAAGGTGGTATACCTGACGACTAATCGATCGAGGGAGTCTTATAGTCGAATGAGGGCCAAGCAAGTATATCTTAAATCAGACACTAAGCACCCCTCACAGCCCAAATGGAATATGATCCTCTAGCCTATTGCATAACATTTTTTGCTTTTGCATGATTCGAAAGAGATTGGCAGTCAAATCAGAAAAAAAAATTAGTCGACTATATATCAATTCTTAGTCGACTATATCAATTCTTAACGAAAAAGAGAGATCAACCAGGTGCTCAGTGGCGGTACAACAGTTAAAAGGTACAGTGGGTGCTTCAAGGATCAACGGAAGCGGGTTGATCCGAGCATACAAAAAGGGAGGAGAGGGCGGATGTCAAATCAGGGTACTTTAAAAAGCTATGGCAAGTTAAAAACTAACTTTCAACTTTAATAAAGTACCCTGATTTGACATCCGCCCTCTCCTATACCTTTTTGTAGTGTTCGGATCACTCTTCTTTCTTGTGTTATAAATTCTTGGTGGACGTTCTTATATAAGTTCTTGGTGGAGGAGTCGACTATATTCATTCTTAGTCGGGGACAGGCCTAACTAGTGGAAAGAGGATGGAGAGAGAAAGAGGGAACAGGAAGAGCGGATGGAGAGCGTGTCAAGTCTCTCTTGAATAGTTTTAATTTAGTTTTAGTCACATTTTAGTCACCTGGAATGTTAGTGTTAGTTTAGTTTCAGTCGACTAAGTATCATACGACTTTAGTCGACTAAATCTACAGTTGATTTTGTCGAGTCTTGATGCAATCGTAATGAAAATAGTCAATCTACAAGTCTGCAACGTGTTGTGAGCTTGTAGATCGGCTATTTTCAGCATGCAACTAATTGTAAAATGACTTATACTGGATCTCTTGTCCACTAGTCCCTTCCGAACATTTTCGTCTTAGTTTTAGTCGACGAAATCAACACTGATGGAGAGCAGGGAGGGAGATGAGAGAGGAGGTGAGTAGAGAATGGTAGAAAACGACAATGTCCAATTGTCTCTTTGTCCCTGATTATAGCCTGCAATTCATGAGGACAGGATTGGATAGTAACACGATTGTTGTTTCAAAATTACTTGGCTTTATATTGTGTTATCTGCAGTGATTTGCTGATGATGAGTCATAAATGGAAATGTTCACATTAACCAGCATGGTCTGCTGCGAGCGGCCAAGTTATATATTATCCACAATTAAATTATCCATTGGCCATCAGAATGCCAAAAGAAATGGATAAAATCATTATCTCTCACTGTCCAAATATGTCGGCCCCAATTAGGACTCCCATTATTACAGCAGCGGGTTCCCAGTACTTCCCAGATATCTGAAGAATGGAGGCGCAGATATCACAGCCATAGCCTATTAGTTAACCCTTCTAAATGACATCTCCCTCATTTCTGTAATTACAGTCAAATTAGATGGTACAGAATTATGTGAAAGGGGGAGTTATTGGACACCGTCATTCAATTAGCAATGGATTACAATTGACTCAGCCCATAAACATGAGAATCAGCAGGGCCGGCCATTGCAAATCATTTTCATGAAACAAACCTAACATTATCCTTTAGCCACCACTGCAAAGAAACAACCGAGTGATCCTTTTTAATTACAAACACCACCTGTTTGGTATGCATTAGAACCCCTTTAAGAACCAATGGGGGTCCCCGGACCCCACTTTGAGAAGTGTCCATGTAGTGGCTGGTTCTGATGTTCAATACTGGGAACAACCAACTCAGTATATGAGTGGCATGTCTTGGGTAACTATAAGTACAATTTAATATTTAGGCATGAGGTACTCCTCTTTAATATTTCATCATGACTTAAAATAAAAACTAAAATATCATATAGGGGGAGAATATTATTTAAAAACAAATAATGGAGTTGGGAACTTCTCTTTTGGTCCACCCAATCCTGGGACATGTGAGAATGGTCCAGTTGAAAAACAAAAACATTAAAAAAAAACATTGTGGGTGCTGTGTGGGATTTTTCTAAGCTCGGGTGAAATTTGCCCGAACACCTGCCTGTAGAAAAGAAACAGGGATGTCACTCAGCATCATGAAGGTACTGAAAGACCCGCCCACCTCAGACATCAGCAACCTTATGATGTCACTGAGCATCATGAAGGTACTGAAAGACCCACCCACCTCAGACATCAGCAACCTTATGATGTCACTGAGCATCATGAAGGTACTGAAAGACCCACCCACCTCAGACATCAGCAACCTTATGATGTCACTGAGCATCATGAAGGTACTGAAAGACCCACCCACCTCAGACATCAGCAACCTTATGATGTCACTGAGCATCATGAAGGTACTGAAAGACCCACCCACCTCAGACATCAGCAACATTATGATGTCACCAGGGCTGGACTGGCCACAGGACGTATCAGGCATAGTCCCGGTGGGCCGCGAAAAAAAAAAGACAGGCAGGCAGGCCAATAGGCGGCAGGCCACCAGGAAAGGTCCGGGCGTGCTGCCATTCTGCCAGTGCCATCATGATAATTTCACTGTACCTGTATCAGTGAGTGACAAATAAACCCTCTACAAAGGGTTGTGTATAGTTGTCTGTTGGTTTGTATAATTTATGTTGTTCTGTAAAAGTGGTGGTATTTGGGCTTGTTTGTTTGTGTGTGCCTCGATGGAGTGGGCGGTAGAGTTTCTGCTACAGTATCTGTGCGCTAGTTGTGGTGTGGTGGGCCGGTCTGGGCCAAATTCACGCGAAAATGACCATGTCACTGAGCATAATGAAGGTACTGAAAGACCCACCCACCTCAGACATCAGCAACATTATGATGTCACTGAGCATAATGAAGGTACTGAAAGACCCGCCCACCTCAGACATCAGCAGCATTATGATGTCACTGAGCATAATGAAGGTACTGAAAGACCCGCCCACCTCAGACATCAGCAGCATTATGATGTCACTGAGCATAATGAAGGTACTGAAAGACCCACCCACCTCAGACATCAGCAACATTATGAAAATTACAAAAATATAATTGTCCGGGTGAAAATCCCTTATGCAGTGTTTAGTGTTCTAGGGCTTAACATCCTGATCCACCACTACTATACAGGATGTTAGAGGTCAAATACCATGTACTGCATCGGCAGATTGCTAATGGACTGGTACAGATTGTAAATGGCTTGTTGTGTGATAGAACAGCACAGAAACTAGACTATAGTGCTAATGAACGAACAAACAAACAAATGAATGAATGATGTGATTCCCCCCCCCCCAAAAAAACATGATCATCAGGTACTGTCTATGATTATACTAGGAGGAATGTATACAAAAAGTGTTAAAATGATCTACAGTATGTGGCCAAACCACCAGTTCATTAACATATACCTGGTTTTCACGTTAGAACCACGTACCACCTGAACTTAAGCCTCGCCCAAGGATAGTAGGCTAAAACACAAGTTGTGGAACTCATTCTCCATGTAATATTGACACAATATTGCTCTATTTATGATTGTCAGACGAGTTCAAAGAATGACATTCACCACACAAACGGATGTTAGGTCTGTGTTGTAAACCTGGCTGTCTTAAACTACACTTTCTCAAAACAAGGCTTTGTCAGGTCATAGCATTGCATTGCCAGGCAGTGCCCTCACATACTGTACCAAGGCCTTTCTCAAATGATCAGTTAAACCTGTCACAGTAAAGGTTCTTGAAATGCGGTTCAAGTCTCCCTGTATTTTTACCAGTGAGAGAAAGAGTGCTTACGTGCGTGGGCGTGCTTGCGTGCGTGCGTGCGTGCGTGCGTATGTGTGTGCGTGCGTATGTGTGTGCACGCACGCGCGGAGGGGGGACATATCAACTGGCCACTAAATCGAGTTTATATACCCATGCCACGAGGTCAACAAGTGAAAGTGCCTCTGGTCAAACTTATTACCACATGAGAGAGGTGAGATGGGAAGGACAGGACAGGAGAGGAATATGGAAGATGAAAGAATGGGAAGGGAGAGAGAGAAATAAAGACTAATTTAGGAAGTTTGAATGAATGGAGTACAACAATAGAGAGTGAGACATCAAGACATGAGCGTAAACGCCCTAGCTATAGCTGCTATAGTCCTCCATACACCCACTGTTGAAACTATAGGAGGACTGTATAGGCTGATTAGGTAGGATGTTGGTGCTGCCTTGGTGTGTCGGTAAGAACACTCAGAATGCAGAACTGGGTACTGTTACTGTAGCTTGCTTTACTTGCATTAGGTAGCAAACAAATGTGTGTGTGTGGTCTGTGCATAAACAAAAGACATAGAAAATGATAATCAGTGACAGTACAATCTCTGGTTATACAGAACATCCAAAGCACTTTCATAATTGTCTGTCTAAACATCCACAGTGTCACAAAGTTATCAAACAAACAATAAATAGTAACAGCAAACTTTTACCATCAAACTGTTGTGCCTATGTACTGTGATAACATGGACAGAATACACTTACATATTGTCATTGACGCACAGTCAAAAGGAGGTGTTGCTCTGTCAAACACAAACTGAAACTGAACTCTCTCTGCAGAGCAAGGTGAACCTACTAAATTATAATTAACAGCACAGGTGCCTGTAATGCAGTCTCAATCAGTCCAATCAAAGGCCCTCTGCACATGGCTGTTGGCAAGGCAGCCTAATATATGGTTTGGCCTTTCCAACACCCACAGTGGTTTGAACCGAAAGACGTGGCCATCCTTGGAGCTGGAGCCGAATTTCACTGGTCTGTCAAGGAGGATTTCCTTGCAACACCAAAGAACATTACTAGTGTATTAAATAGTACTGTATAGTTTAAATGTTACAAAGTGCCTTTAATACAGAATATATGTAGGATCAAATCAGTAGTATTAATCCTGCATGCTGCCTATTACACAATGAGATATTGTGTGCATGTGTAGATTTAGGCTTAAGGGTGGCAGTAGAAGAAATAGAATTTGAGATGGAAGTGGACAATTATTTTCCAGCCTAAGGGTGGCGCTAGATTAAAGGCGATGAGGTCACCAAAATCAATACCAACTCATCCACTGGGGAGAAGAAATGCTGTACTAGACATGAGCGTGCCATCCATATGGTACAGATAACTAACTACTGTATAAACTCTGATTCAAATGATCAATTATTAATATCAAGTGACAAAGCTTAACCGAGTTCCAGTTATGTCCCGTTTTAGTCCTTTCAATGCAGAACAGTTGATAGCTCAGACCAGGGGTGGGAAACTTTGACGATGGAGAGGGACACTATATTTCACTAAACTATTTCACTGTCGTAGCAAAAATAGCCGATCTACAAGCTCAAATGCGCAAAATGCGTCGCTATTTTTGCTATATTTGAATTGAAAACCTGAATCATTTTTTTGCTATTTTTGAATTGGAATCCTGAAAAGTCACCTTTTTATTGAATTTCAAATAGCATTTAGTTATAGTTATGTTAACTTTATGAACTGTTAACATAACCACACTGGACACAAAAAGACAATAACATTTTAATACTAGTCATTGAGTACTAGTCTTGTAATACTAGTCATGAAGCAATTAAAGCGGGTTTGGAATTGTACCAGCTGAAATCAATACTACGTACATCAGTATTCTGAAATTAACATGCAAGGCCGCATTAAGCCAAGGTGGGGGCTGCATGTGGCCCCCGGGCCGCCAGTTGCCCACCCCCCTCAGACTCACCGACCCTCAGTCATTTATAGGCCATTTCCTGCCTTTACTTTACACTGCAGGACTAACACATTACAGAGAGTGTGATGCATGGCCTCGTCGTGCAGCGTTACTAGGCCTTCAAATGCACAAGGTTTTCATTGTGGGATGGATGTAGTGTGTATACTACACTACTCACACAGTTTACTGCAATGCATCCGTATGTATAATACTGGGCCACGATGCCAGGCAAAATTGATCCCTGATGATTAAGGGTGGGGGCTGGGGGGGGGGTCCAGTTTCCTTAATTCAATGTATGTAGGTGTGTGTGTGTGTGTGTGTGTGTGTGTGTGTGTGTGTGACTGTGCGTGCGAGTGTGTGTGTGAGACGCCGGTGACGATGACCAAAGGGTGGAGTGGAGAGGTGGAGGAATGCCTCTAGACAGCAGCAGTTAAGTAAGTATAGAAGTAGAGAGGAGGCAAGGGTGGGGAAACCATTTGTTTCTGTCATTTTCCAGCAAGGTCGAACAGATAGGGGCCGCCACTTTATGAATTCTGCTCGTCTCTCTCTCTCTCTCTCTCTCTCTCTCTCTCTCTCTCTCTCTCTCTCTCTCTCTCTCTCTCTCTCTCTCTCTCTCTCTCTCTCTCTCTCTCTCTCTCTCTCTCCACTCCACCCCCTCTGTCTACTGCATGCCACCCCTCCACCTCCACCCACCCAAGAAAACATTATATATATCATTTTCTGCCCGACATTGAAATCACGTTTGGCGTCCTTGCAGGGCCGGGGTGAGGGGAGGGGAGGTAAACTGTTTTCTTTAGCGTCTTACATCTCGGGGGTCTAATCAGTATTCATGCATCTCTCGCACCTCCTTGGACTGCACAGTGAGACCCGGCTCTCACCAGCAGCCGCCTCCTCGCCGCTTTGATGTAGAGAAGACAAAAGAAAAAAAGCGGATGTCTTACTTAGTTTTCTGACAACACATGTGAGCGGGGGCGGGCGGCCGATGGTTTTAGGTGGGGGGGCATGATCGAGGCTCCCATGCCTAACAAGCTACTCTCTCTCTCTCTCTCTCTCTCTCTCTCTCTCGCCTCCCTTTCTTTTCATGTCACTTGTCTTACACCTCACCTCCTCTCCCTTTCTTCCCTATAACCTCTTACTCCAATCCACCCCTTCAGCTCTCTTTGCCTCCCTGCACTTGTTTCCTCTCCTCTCGTCATCCATTCCTGCACTTCTCGAATCTCTCCCTCAGTTCAACTCAGTTCACATTGCGGGGCTTTATCGGCATGGGAAACATATGGTTACGTTGACAAAACAAGTGTCTAGCTATAGCCCCCTAAAGCCCCCCCCCCATCGTCCTCTATCAATCTTCTAGTCCAGTGATTCTCAACCTGTGGTACGTGTACCACTGGTGGTGCTTAAGTTGAGCCCCCCTCTGGTGACACGCTGGTGAAAAGACAAAAGTGGAATGAAAATATGAAATAGTTATATTACGACAGGTAGTTCTTCTGACCAAGCAATTGGTTGAAATAGGCTCTCCGGCCGTGATGAAATGAGCACGACAGCACACCTATAGCCGTTAATATAAGATTTGAGAACGGATTAATCGCATTTAGAAGTATATTATATCATCGATAGACAGAGTTTCGTCAGAGCAGCAGCATTATCGGCGTATAGGAATGGAACTAAAACAAAACAATTCAAGGAATGAATAAATAGGATTTATTTATTCATGTGCGTTAACTGTGCATTGCTATAGGATGGTGCAGGCCTATATACACTCTTGTATTTCAGTTATTCTGGTGGTACTTGGAGAACCAGATATTTCTGTTAGTTATATTGTTCTGGTTCTTAATTTGCTTCTCTTCCTCTATACTAGTGTCCACCTCTGCTGCATGTCATCTGCATTTATGCCACCTGTTCAGTCGTCCTCTCTCATACTATACGTACCATGCACCCTCCTTGTCTAATCTCATCTTCTCTCTCTCGTCCCTCCGTCTCCATGGCTCCTGCAGGGTAAAACAAAAAAAGACCTTGAGAGAGAGTGAGAGAGAGAGGGGCGGAATTGTTGTCAACCACACGACTTCCTCTCACTCAGAGCTGCTTTGGACGTTTAACCCATTTACGACGGGAACGCACGCATCTGTTTCGCTTTAGCGTTTAACCACCATTATTTAAAACTTTAGCTGTTGAAAAATAGCAGATCTACAAGCTTGTAGCGCTGCACCGAGTGCCGCGTTACGAGCTTGTAGATCTGCTATTTATTTTTAAATCGAGAAAATGTGGCGTAAATATATATATTCTTTCACAGTAAACGTTTTTAACTCTATATGAAATAGTTTGAGAATCACTGACGTAGATAGAAACAGGTTTTTTAAACATGCAGACAAGAGAGGAAAGGAGAGTTGACCCTGCCTGCTCCTCTCCTACATGTACCCTCTCTCTGTCCAGACTGATGTGATTGGGGCAGACAGTGGAGAACTGTGGAGCCTCTTTGGGCAGAGACAGAGCACTTGCATCATTTACAGGTTGTTTCCCCAGCCATAATGTACTGCGATCGGTTTAAGCATCCATATAATGGGAGCGAGACAGCAGCACATCTCCATGGCATGCACGCACACACGCACACACTCAGAAAACAATCCTGCAATCCCTGAAATATACCTGTGCATGAGAGAGAGAAAGCGCTCAAGTTGTTATTTCGAAGAGACACAGAGAGGACGTGATGTCTTCTCGTCTCCAAGATCCAGAAGCTGATATAGTTTTACAAATTAGGACTGTCCTTATTAGTGTGTGTGTGTGTGTGTGTGTGTGTGTGTGTGTGTGTGTGTGTGCGTGCGTGCGTGCGTGCCTGCCTGCGTGCGTGCACATATGTGCCTCTGAACTCACGCATTAGTAATCTTAGTGGTCAATAGCTGCGGTTCAGCTGCTCAAATACATAAGTGAATTGTGCTCTGCCCTGGGCAATTTGCATTCTTGAATTCGTTAACCCGAGGCTAATAGGGACATTAAATCGGAACTGACTAGTGCACAAAACATTTATCCCCGCTAGCGAGAGCGTAAGGCTCATCAGGATGGAATTTTGGGTCAATCAGTTTAGACGACCGGGCCGGTCGGTGGTTGCAGAAGCAGCATGGCCTCCAGAGGGCCACAAGGGCTTTGCACAGGACTTTGCACTGCCTTTTTATAGCGTTTGAATTTGAATAAGGTACAGCATGATGAGAGGCTTGAGCTTCTCATTTAAAATGTAAAATTGGCTGTTTAATGCACATGTTTTAAGGTGCCAAAGATATCAAATCAAATCAAACTTTATTTTATAGCACATTTAAAACAACCAAGATTGACCGCACGGGGGTGAGAGAATGGAAAAGTTTTCACAAGTCCTGCTAAAGCTGATCATTGCTGGTGGTCACTGGTCACTATGTGGCAAAGTACATTTCGTCTGGTTTTTACACCTGGGCTAAACCGGATGTTCTTTGCAGCATTAGATCACATGGATTTAAGGGTCTAATTCCACTAGGGCTGCCGTAGGCTGCCAACTCTGCAATTTATCCAAGGTTCAAAGCGAACTGGGCCTGAGGCAAAATCCTGTAGAAATCTTAAAATAAGCCAGCTAGTTGTACGCGTATCAAGTATGAATATTAATACTATAATGAATTAAAAGGTGACATCAATAGCAATGATTACTATAGGAAATAGAGCTATTGAACTATAACAAAAAACATTGCATGGATGCACCTGGGACGTATCCTCAGTGATGTATCCCAATGTCATCTGGGTTTCGGGTCTCTCGAACATCATACCCCTCACTCAGGCGACCCAGCCGGGGTGATCAAGTCCCGACTTACGTTCCAGTAGGCAGCTACTGTGGTGTTTCGATGGTAATACCGCGCCCAACAGGTAAGAGCGCCCCCTGGAGCATAGGCCTAACCACAAATCATAATCATAAATCAGTCTTTAGTATGCATAGTGGGTGGAGACTATAGTTTAAACTGCAGTCACTATACCAGACCAGAGTGGTGTAAAAAGAGAATGGTTACGACTCTGTTAACACTAATGGACCCATTTAGTTTTAACAGAAATGTCTGGATAGTGCACGGAGCCTCTCATTAATTCCCAGAGGTTACAGTATGGTAGCAGCAAACACTATAGCAGCAGTAGAGTTATAGCAGGATTGTCAGGAAAACAGTCTGAGCCTTGGGTCTGGACTTGCCTGTGGGTGTGACTACACTTTAGTTGTTGCTTTTTGTGCTTCTGCCCTGACTAATTGTCATTTCTTGTCATTCCAGTGCCGTCACTCCCACTCATCTGCTCACTCTCAATCAGCCAATCTGAGTGGAGCTTCACACCTGCACTCTGTTCATTTGTCACACTCAGTCTATTTAAACCCTGCTTGTCTCTTTGTTCTCTGCCAGATTATATCTCCTGTGTCCCTGTGCACTCTGCTCCAGTCCCACCAGTTTATGCCTGTTTTTGTGCTTTGTTCTTTGACCACCTGCCTGGATTCTGACCTCCCTTTTTGCCTGCCGATTTGGACTTGTTTGCCAGTGTTTTTTGTGGATTCGTTTTCATGGACTTGTGTTGGACTACATTTTCCTGTGAACTGACTCAATTAAAACTCTGTTTAACCTTCACCTGTTTCCGTCCGCTTCTGGGTCCTAAAATCATATCCTGACATTATAATCTGGCCAAGATGGACCCAGCGGGAATTGAACAGCTCCGAACCATTTTGGACCGACAGTCTGTCGCTCTGGGAGAGCATCATGATGAGTTGTCCAATATTGGAACTACACTGAATTCGTTTGGATCCGCCATGACAGTCATGACAAACCAACTCCAGCAACTTCAGGTACAAGTTCAGTCTACTGCCCCTTCTGCACCAGTTTCTCATCCCATACCAGCTCCACCTGCTCTGCCAACTCGAGAACCCCGCCTGCCTACTCCACAACCTTATGCAGGTGAACCAGGTACCTGTAGATCTTTTTTGACACAGTGCTCACTCAGCATTGAATTACAGCCTCTGACTTTTACTACTGAACGAGCAAAAGTTGCTTTTGTTATCACACTGCTTACTGGTCGGGCCAGAGAGTGGGGAACTGCTGTTTGGGAGGCCGGTTCTCCATTCTGCAATGATTTTCAAAACTTCACAGAGGAAATGCGCAGAGTTTTTGATCGTTCCATGCATGGCAGAGAGGCGGCCCGTCAGCTGCTGCAGAGCCGCCAGGGACGCAGATCTGTTTCCGATTATGCCATAGATTTTAGCACCCTTGCTACTAACTGTGGTTGGGGAGCTGAGGCACTTTTTGATGTTTTTTATAATGGCCTCGCTGAGAACATCAAAGATGAGATCGCCACTCGTGAACTGCCTAAGACCTTTAATGAGCTGGTTGAGTTGGCTATCCGTGTGGACAAGCGGGTGGCTCAGCGCCACCGTGAGAGAGACAGCCACAGTACGTCTGGGTTTTCAGCCAGTTCAGCCCCCCCATGTCCTTCAAGCCCTGAGCCGGTTTCTGTACCGTCTGTGGAGCCCATGCAAGTGGATCGTACACATCTGACTTCCGCTGAGAGACAGAGAAGGAGAGAGGCCAAGGCGTGTCTGTACTGTGGCACAGTAGGACATTTCATTGCTACCTGCCCGGTAAAAGGGAACGCTCGCCAGTAGACCGGGGAGTACTGGTGAGCGTGACCCCTGTTCAAAGTTCCCCAACATTGCGTACTCTGTTGCCTGCTACATTGACCTGGGGGGGTCAGCAACTCCCCCTTTCCGTGCTGGTGGATTCTGGTGCTGACGAGAGTTTCATCGACACTGGGTTGGCTGCACAGTTGGGCGTTTCCATCACCGCTCTACAGTCACCACGGCAGGCCAATGCACTCAATGGGAAGAAGCTCGCCAGTATTTCCCACATCACAGCCCCGGTGAGTCTTCTTTTATCTGGCAATCATCATGAGGAGATAGCCCTGCATATTATTGACTCACCTATGGCTCCTATAGTTTTAGGTCATCCCTGGTTGGTTAAACATAATCCTCATATTAACTGGGTTATGAATACCATTGTGGGTTGGAGTGATTTTTGTCACTCACACTGTCTCCGCTCTGCCCAGTGTTCTGTCCCCCCCCCTATAATCACTCAGGAGGACTTTCCTGATCTGTCTGCAGTCCCACCTGAGTATCTGGACCTTCGACCAGTATTTAGCAAGTCCCGGGCCCTATCTTTACCACCTCATCGCCTCTATGACTGCCCTATTGATCTGTTGGAGGGAACTAGCCCCCCCCGGGGTCGCCTTTACTCACTAGCGCCGCCTGAGGTCAGGGCGATGAATAAGTACATTAGTGAGTCACTGGCAGCTGGAATCATCCGGCCCTCCTCTTCACCTGCAGGGGCAGGTTTCTTTTTTGTGAAGAAGAAGGACGACTCTCTTCGCCCATGCATTGACTATAGAGGGTTAAATGATATCACTGTAAAGAATTGTTATCCGTTACCCCTCATGTCCTCTGCTTTCGAACTGATACAGGGGGCTACTGTGTTCACCAAGTTGGACCTTCGCAACGCGTACCATCTGGTTCGCATTCGTGAAGGAGATGAGTGGAAAACAGCGTTCAACACTGCATCTGGACATTATGAGTATCTTGTTATGCCGTTCGGATTGACAAATGCCCCCGCAGTTTTTCAGAGTATGGTGAACGATGTGCTACAGGACATGGTGGGCCAATTTGTATTCATTTACCTCGATGACATATTGATTTTTTCCCAGTCTGTCCAGGAGCATGTCCAGCATGTCCGTCGGGTGCTTCAGAGACTGTTGGAGAATCAACTTTATGTCAAGGCGGAGAAGTGCTCATTCCATCAAACTACAGTGTCTTTCCTGGGTTTTGTCGCCGGTGCAGGAGGAGTCCAGATGGATGAAGCGAAAGTGAAAGCGGTGGTCGACTGGCCCACCCCTCAAAACCGTAAGGACGTTCAGAGATTTTTGGGATTCGCCAATTTTTATAGGCGTTTCATAAGGGATTACAGTAAAATTGCTGCACCTCTCACAGATCTTACTTCTACCAAGATTAGGTTTTGCTGGTCAGACGGAGCCAGCAAGGCGTTTAATCTACTCAAAGGACTTTTCACTACTGCACCCATTTTGACACTTCCCGACCCCTCCCTCCAGTTCATTGTGGAGGTGGATGCCTCAGATGTTGGTATCGGTGCAGTGTTGTCCCAGCGTTCTGAGAGGGATCACAAGATTCACCCCTGTGCCTTTTTCTCCCATCGATTAGACTCCACCGAGAGAAACTATGCTGTCGGGGACCGTGAGTTGCTGGCAGTGAGAATGGCTTTGGAGGAGTGGCGTCACTGGCTTGAGGGCGCCTCTGTCCCATTTGTCGTCTGGACGGATCATAAGAATTTGGAGTACCTCAAGACGGCTAAGCGCCTAAGTTCTCGTCAGGCACGGTGGTCGTTGTTTTTTGCTCGCTTTAATTTTGTTCTGTCTTTCAGACCCGGTTCCAAGAATGGAAAGCCTGATGCTTTGTCTCGACAGTTCTGCAAATCAGAGGAAAGTAAGAGACCAGACACAATTCTTCCTTCACAATGTTTTGTGGCTGCAGTAACCTGGGATGTTGAAAAAGCAGTACGTAATGCGCAGCAACAGGAGTCAACCCCTGCAAACTGTCCCGCTAACATGTTGTTTGTTCCGAGCAACACACGCTCCCAGGTCCTCCAGTGGGGCCATTCTTCACAGCTCGCATGCCATCCTGGTGTCAGAAGAACCATGGCATTTCTACGTCAGCGCTTTTGGTGGCCGTCTATGACAGAGGATGTCAGGACCTTTGTTGCTGCCTGTTCAGTCTGTGCTCGAAATAAGAACTCCAACCAACCTCCTGCGGGTCTGCTGCAGCCTTTGCCCGTACCACAACGCCCTTGGTCCCACATTTCTCTGGATTTTGTGACTGGACTTCCCCCCTCCGATGGTAACACTGCTGTTCTTACGGTAGTAGACAGGTTTTCAAAATCTGCTCATTTCATTGCTCTTGAGAGCTTACCTTCTGCTAAGAAAACAGCTGAACTCATGATTGACAATGTTTTCAAGATTCACGGCTTATGTGTTGATGTGGTTTCTGACAGAGGCCCCCAGTTTATTTCACAGTTTTGGAGGGAATTCTGTAGACTTCTGGGTGCTACAGTTAGCCTGTCGTCTGGATACCATCCTCAGACAAATGGACAGACGGAGGGGGCCAACCAGGACTTGGAACGGGTGCTTCGTTGTGTGGCCTCTCAAAATCCATCCTCCTGGAGTCAGCGTTTGGCATGGGTTGAATATGCACACAATTCACTACCGGTATCCTCCACTGGGCTGTCCCCTTTTCAATGTTGTCTTGGCTATCAACCCCCTCTGTTTCCATCTCAGGAGGAGGAGGCCAGAGTTCCATCTGTCCAGGCCTTCATCCGTCGGTGTAAGAGGACCTGGAGGAGAGCTCGCTTAACTCTCCTTCGTCATGGGGAGCAGGTGAGGAAGGCAGCGGATAGACGCCGCACCAGAGCACCTCGATACCGATGTGGTCAGAAGGTTTGGTTGTCCACTCGTGATCTTCCATTGAGGTCATGTTCACGGAAGTTGGCTCCCCGGTTTATTGGTCCCTACCCCATCATTAAGATTATCAGTCCTTCAGTGGTAAGACTCAGACTGCCTAATTCTCTTCGTCGTGTTCACCCTACGTTCCATGTGTCCCGGATCAAGCCTGTTCTCCATAGTCCTCATGCACCACCATCCCCAGCCCCACCGCCTCCACGGCTTATCGATGGGTCTCCTGCCTACACTGTTCGCCAGCTGTTAGATTCCAGACGCCGTGGCAGAGGTATGCAGTACCTTGTTGACTGGGAGGGTTACGGTCCGGAGGAGAGAACTTGGGTTCCTGCTAGAGACATTCTGGACCGGTCTCTCATCCAGGATTTCCATCGTCAACATCCTTCTCATCCATCAGTGATGCCAGGAGGCATCCGTCAGGGGAGGGGTACTGTCAGGAAAACAGTCTGAGCCTTGGGTCTGGACTTGCCTGTGGGTGTGACTACACTTTAGTTGTTGCTTTTTGTGCTTCTGCCCTGACTAATTGTCATTTCTTGTCATTCCAGTGCCGTCACTCCCACTCATCTGCTCACTCTCAATCAGCCAATCTGAGTGGAGCTTCACACCTGCACTCTGTTCATTTGTCACACTCAGTCTATTTAAACCCTGCTTGTCTCTTTGTTCTCTGCCAGATTATATCTCCTGTGTCCCTGTGCACTCTGCTCCAGTCCCACCAGTTTATGCCTGTTTTTGTGCTTTGTTCTTTGACCACCTGCCTGGATTCTGACCTCCCTTTTTGCCTGCCGATTTGGACTTGTTTGCCAGTGTTTTTTGTGGATTAGTTTTCATGGACTTGTGTTGGACTACATTTTCCTGTGAACTGACTCAATTAAAACTCTGTTTAACCTTCACCTGTTTCCGTCCGCTTCTGGGTCCTAAAATCATATCCTGACAAGGATAGGCCATTTATTATGTACGTTTAAACAATGAGTGCCATCTGGTGGACAAAAGTGGTGGCGCTTGGGTGCCATGTGATGAGAAGCAATTACACTATGACTTGGACAACAGTAATAGCGCCAATTCTAGTGAGACATCCTTGCTCCAGAAAACGGCAATGTTCCAATTGCGATAGCAATTCCCTAGCAACGGGAGCGGTTCCAAAAATGGAAATAAGGAGGCAATCTTATTGATATTAACACAAACACCAAAAGGGGTTCCTGCCCAGAATGGGTTAAACGCCTTAGTATACCCGTCCGTAGCATCAAATGTGTTAAAACGACTCATCATCTGCTCTTCCCTGTACACCATCTGACTTCCGCGTGACTCCTATACAAGTTTATGCACGAGGCATGGCAAAACAGCATGAGAGTAATGGTTCTCTCTAATCATCGGAAATTATATAACATTTGGTCCAAATCCCTGTTGCAGTGTTATACGATGGCTGTGGGAACCTGGACAAGGACCATCAGTCTGGCCAGGAGCCCAGCCAGGAGCCCCAGCAGTCTGGTTAACAGCCCAGCTATAGGAGGACGGTGGGGAAGGAGCAGCGACAGGACTACCACTTAGTTACTGCAATGTAGAAAGTAAATGTCCAGAATTCAAAATGTACAACATGTATAAAAGTATTGGAATCAAAATGTACTTAAAGTACCAAAAGTAGAAATGACTCACTATGCGGAATGTTCCATTTCACGTTTTCAAATCCATCTATATGCACCACGTCTCCGTGTGTGTACTGTACGCAGGACAGCGGCCCCAGGCAGGACAGCGGCCCCAGGCAGGACGTGGCCTCCGAAAGCACACCGAGGGTTTAGTTTAGTTTATAATAGTTTAATAAAAAAAGAAAATAGACAATAGGCCTACAATCAATGAAACAAAATACTGTGCAAGGAAAGTAAGAGGTCATTACTTAAACAAGATTAAAAGTTCAATAAGAACAATACAAGTTGACAATTAAGGGAGCAGCTGTGCAATAAAGAAATAAAAACACAGAAACATGCACCATGTTGATATATGACCTGTTCTTCTTGTTTCCTTCTTCATCCATTTCTTTCCACCCAATATTACCGGAGTCCCGGTCCCAAAGTATTACCTATTGCTTGCTTAATGAGGAAATACGTCTTGGTGCACACATCAGAATCACCCAGCAGTGTGAACATTGTTAACAGTATTGGAGACGTATACATTATGTTACGTTGTGAGGACTATTTAACCTGTCATTTTTGGCTATAGGGTAACAAATAAGAGCATACAGTAGATCTGCAACATGCCTGAATAAAAAATTGTATATGCATTTAATTGTATCATATAATATTGCACAGTTAGAATACTATTGCACAGGTATACTGCAGAAGTATCGTTAGATAATGTAGCTATACATAAAGAATAGACGAAGGTATTGCCCTTGTTAGATGCACGGATGCTGGATACCATAGCGTCAGAGTTCTTTAAAAGTCCAATGTTACGGTTGAGTGTTGACGTGTGCGGTTCAGCTGTTGATGAGTGCACCCAACCACACGTGGGAAGAAGCTGTCAGTGTGTGCCTGGCCGTCTCATTTTAATAGACAGGAGTCACGTCCCAGGGGGGAGAGCTTGAAAGAGTTTGTGGCTGGGATGAAAGAGGGTCAGGCATTATCTTGCCCACTCACTTCCTGGCCCTGGAAGCATACGGTTCGTTAATGGGGGTCAGGTTGCAGCCGATGGTCCTCTTGGCTGACCGGTTGACGCGCCACCGCAAAACCTCCTGCTGGGAGGCCGCATTGAACCAGACCGGCATGGAGAAGGCGATGGACAAAAGAACTCCGCTTTACGGCAGCGTTGAACTGCAGAGTCATAACCTGTGGCAGGTTGAAGTTATTCAGCTGCTGCTATAGAAGTATACACCCCGTCGCCTTTTGGACCGCGAAGTCGATATGCTGGCCTCCCGGCAGGTCCCTGGATAGGTGGATAATGGAGGAGAGATGATTCCTTGATAAAAGGCTTTGGCAGCATGCCCCTAACATGGGTGTCTTTCGTTGTGGGAGGAGCACTCCGCACTCCACATGAGGGCACCCGCATGGGGAGAACATCAAATCTTCAGGAGACTTGCAGCACCTACGTATGTATGTACAGTATGCTGAGGGTCAGTGGGTTTGTGATGAACTTTCTCAGCGTTCACGTGCTTCTTATTCTTTCCTGTCCAACAGACAGACTGGGACGGCTCGGGGTGCAAAAGGTCCGACTCTCTGCTGTTAAATGCAGAGCTGCAGTCCGCCAGTGACATCCTTGCAAAGGTCCCCAAGCAGTCCAGGTGCTATAGAGAATAAATTGCAGACCAAGATTGACTGCATCATTCATGTTCTCTGGCCTTTCTGCCTTTCCTTCTCTCTTTCCTTCTTTCTTCCTTTCTTCCATGCCTTGTATCTTGCACTCCCCCTGTGTGTTATACAGTTGTAATTGGTCAAACACAAAACCAATTTGGGTTTTGGGAGGGGCTGTTTTTTTACAGCAAAGGTCATGACTGCATGCTTTTTGTGGAACCGAGGGCATGTCAGTAGCAGTGTGTAGATTGATGATTGATTTATTTATGTTTAAGTGTCATGCTTCCGAAGATGGACATGGACATTTTACAGTTTACATAAACAATGGCAATAAATGACAGTAAACCTACATGACAGTTCACAAACAACGGTCAAGTGAATACTAAACTAACTATTACACCCAACATTCTTACATGGCAGATTACATAAAATAAAATACCATCAAATAAAATAAATTTTTATAGTATTTATGGTATGTGCACGTGCATAAGTGTGTGAGGCAGAGGCAGAGAGTCTGGTGATAAATCAGACAGGACCATACACGCTGAAGCAAATATAGCGATGATGGTATAAAAATATTACATTATACAGCACCGGCCCACTGGGAATTGTCCCGCTTCTCCTACTTAGCGGAAAATTCAGCAAATAAGCACGGATTGCGACACCATTAGCAATCTTACATTCATTTGTTAGCCCCACTGGTGAGAGCATACTGTAGGGCCTTATAAGGAAGGCAATGTCGATTCTGTTCAAACCGCTTGAGTGTAAGGAGCAGCAGAGCCTCTAGGGGGTGCTGGCAGAACTTTGAGACTCCTGTAGAGATTTATTAATGAGCCACACTGGGACACGTTTACAGAAGCTGTGTGCCGAGCAGCAGTGTGGAACAAAGTACTCAAATGTTTTACTAATGTAAATGTATCAATACTGTAATATAGAACTACTCAAGTACAAGTATAAGTACATAATTAAAAATGTACTTCAGGAAAAGTACAAAAGTATTGTCATCAAAATGTACTTCAAGTACCTAAAGTAAAAGTACTTATTGTGCAGAATGTCCCATTTCCACTGGTGTGGCATGCAGTGGCTCGGGGGTAGAGTGACCGGACGGCAACCCCAGAGTTAAGGCTCATTCATAGTCTGGATTTTCGGTGGTGAGCTGACCACCGCTCCGGTGGTGAGGTGATCACCGGAGCTGAAATAACGTTGAGCGGTGGTGAGTAAAAACAGAGAGAATGTGCAGCTTGGTGCCTAGCTCCAGCATCAGCGTGTGAATGTGTGAATGTAATGCACAACCTCTGTAAAGCGCCTTGGGTAAAGGCACTATATAAATGCACCATTTACAATTTCAAATGTATACAAATCTTTTGAAAATAGCAGATCTACAAGCTCACAATGCATCGCATTGCGACATTGTGAGCTTGTAGATCGGCAAACTTTCAAATGGCCGAAATAATCAAAATCTACAAAGTAACTATAGTAACTAAAGTTTTCAAATAAATGTAGTACTAGTGGAGTAAAAGTACAATAATTGCCTCTGAGGTGTTGTGGAGTAGAAGTAAAAGTATTGTACATTTTCAAATTTACAAAAATACTCAAGTAAAGTACAAATACCTCAAAACTGTACTACACAAGTAAATGTACTTAAGTTACTTTCCACCACTGGTTGTGCCACGTCTGGGCTTATGGGGATACAACAGGAAGGACAGAGGGTACATACTGTATGAAGAGGAGAGAGAGAGAGAGAGAGAGAGAGAGAGAGAGAGAGAGATTGAAATGAAACAAAGAGCGGAGCCATATGGGACCACAAAGATGGTTCTCTGGGTGAATACAAAAAAAAAGGAAGGATCGAAGACAAGTGTAGGAAAATATTAATGAATTCCGAAAACCTTGCTCCCGTGTCCCAAAGACACAAAACAACAACACAAATGAGACTGGAAGGAGAAGGGAAGGGAAGGTCGATAGGGAGAGAATGGTGAAAATTACACAAGAAGGAAGGAAGGGGAAGAGGGAAACCAAGAGAGTTGAAAGAGGACGATGGGAGAGAGAGAGAAAAACTGTGAATGAAAGGCAGATGGAATGCAGAAATACAGAAGAGAAAGTGTGAGAGCAGCAAAGGGCAAAGAAGGGTGTTAAACAAGGACCATTCAAGATAACTGAAGAAGACCTGCGGCTATACTCTCACAGATTGAGAGGCTCTCCACAAGAGTCAGCCAGGCTCGTTTATTTGGTGCTGCAATTAATTGACGTGTTTTTTACAGACGGGCACCTAGTAATACATGTTGCACTTAGCATTTTATCTAGCGAGATTGGTAAAATTGAACTACTATTTAACTACTGCACTCAAAATATTCATATTGTACTCCACTATACTATAGTAGAAGTGCAGTCATTCCCAACTAATTGTTTACAAGTGCACTTATTTTTTGCCTTTAAATACTGAGTGGGGCAGCTGGTAGCCTCGGTCCCAGGCTAAAGAAAAGCCTGGTCACAACGTAAGGCAGAGAAGCTATCGGCGGTTGTATCTGAATATCTGTCAGATGTATTTCCTCCGGATACGATATTTTCCCGACCAATCACAACACTTGTTTCTTTCGCGGAGAATGTAAACTGATTTGTAAAGCGTCAACGTCCTTTCCTTCCGCTAAAATCCCGCAACTTCCGCTTATAGTCTTTTCAGTTAAGGTCTTGCCCAGGGTGGGCAGCTGGGCGTTACTTCAAAGTGAAGAAACTACTGTAGTTTGTCTACAGTATGCTCACTTATGAATTAAAACGATTCCTTATTGAGTGAAAGCAGTGTCGCTGACACAGTTCTACGGTGAGAAGTAACCGGTAGTGTCTTATTTTCTGAGGAATCTGCACAGCAATTCCACAATTTCCTCCTCTCTGCCCAGGCCAACATAATCACTGTGCATATAAAGATGCACACCTACTGTAGTAGTCTCTCCAGCCAGACACAATCATTGAGTGCTACTGTACATAGTCTGTAACTCTATAGTCTCCGCCTTCTGAATGCCGCGAACGGAACTTGTCATCTGTTTCTAATTTCCGTTTCCGTTAAAATAAAAACATTTTCAGCACATCCCACTGTTAGGCAGCAGCATTAGAGTTAGAACATTGGGTGTGAGCCAACAGTCAGTTTGAGAGAGACTACATGCAATGTGTGTGTGTGTGTGTGTGTGTGTGTGTGTGTGTGTGTGTGTGTGTGTGTGTGTGTGTGTGTGTGTGTGTGTGTGTGTGTGTAACGAGAGAGGGAGATGCATGGTTGCCACAGATGTTTTGTCAGGGGAGGGAACCTTACAAGAGTGTTGGTTGTGATGGAGGGTCAGTACAGCTAACGCAACAGCATATGTGTGCAGCATATGCTATGCACACACACACACACACACACACACACACACACACACACACACACACACACACACACACACACACACACACACACACACACACACACACGCTGCATTATTTATCAGAGAGGCTGTGCTACTTCTCCTCTAGGTAGAGTATTTACAGCTGGGAATACATCACCAGTGAATCCAGCTGGATGGGAACATGAATATTCCTGGTATTTTAATACGCTCGTCGAAGTCCCTGCAGGAATAGTCAGCGGAGGCGCTCTGGTCGCACCAAACACAAGGAAACCTCTGGCTACTAGTAGTCTTGTTTGACTGGTCCAGCTCTGTCACTCACTCACTGTCCAGTTGGATACTAGAACGCTCGCCTCAAAAACACAGTCACCCTGCGCAGGGTGACGTGCACACATAGTCGTAATGTGTCGTAATGGCTAGTTTTACACTAGCTGAAAATAGCTTACAACGCATCATTTAGTTTCCATTTAGTTTTTGTCAGTGAAAAAAGGTAGTCGACGAACATTTTTTGTCATAGTATTAGTCGACGAAATCAAAATTCCACCCCAATATATACCATCAACCTTTTTCTTTTCTTTTTTTGCTACTCCGCCTAGCTACAGATTTTGTCCAATAAATGACAGTTGCTCTGTGTCCAGTGCGCCTTTCTTCAGGTGGAAAACAGGACCCAAGGACACGATACCAACTCAACAACCAAGACAGTGTTGCAAGTTTTTAAAAGAAATTAGAGAAAATAGAGGATTTGACTTGACAGATGGCACCTTTTCAAATGTCAGGCAGGCATGATAAAGTACTTTTCTACTGAACACATTAGTTTTATATTTTAAGAAATCTGAAAATGAAGTCTATTCTATTCCCATCCAAGCAAGCACTTGAAACCGTCCATTTTACAATATTCTGTTATATATCTGTATTAAATGTCCCCAACCCAGTCTCTATTATGTGCATTTTGTGTATTGTACTCTGCTGTATTTCAGCTGTATTGTGTTGATACTCTTGACATGTGAATGTATCGTACTGGCAAGGTCATTTCGGGACAGATTAATGGCAACTATTGAAACCTTAAAAACCTGTTGGAAAAACATTATACACATTAATACACCTATATGGCCTATGTGGGTCATGACCGAAAGAATAAGAGGTTGTGAATACAAGCGACCAAAAAAAGATGGATGGATGGATTATACACATATCATGAACATGAATTTCAAGTTAAATGAAAGCAGACTGCCCGGTATTTCAGAGGTCAAGACTAGTTATTGAAGTCACAGTGGAAGGAAGTCATTATGGATGTCAATTAGAGTCAAGTAATTATCAGACTAATTGTCAAGAGGCTGTTCAAATCTCAACAGGCTACGACTCGCACATCATTTTGTCTGAACGATAAGTATGGCCTATAGTAATTGTAATGAAGATGATCCCAAGAGTCGTGGTTCATTAGCATATTACCTACCTTCCTCAGTTCCTTGTTAAGGAACACAATTTTATTTGAAATACCCGCACGCAAAGCACCAAACCAACTAACTTCAATCAATGTCTACACAGGGGGCTGTGTGTGACTCCATAGAAATACCCATGCAATGATCCTAAAATATAATTATATAACATATCAAATAAATGATCAATTGAACATAACCAAATGTTGGTTGTAATCAAGGATGTCTACTAAGGGCCTGGTCAAGTGGTATTTGGAGCTAAAAGCCAACTATGTTGGACAGTCTACTTGTATGGGTAGATTCTCTCTGGGAGGACGAGGTTATTGCTTCTGAACTTACATAACGTTGTTGGTTGCTTCTAACCTAGAGCCGTGGGTTGAGAACGTCTTCATACTTGATCGTTACTGCATATGGCGTTGTTGTCGCCGGTAGCCCTTATAATTGGTGTCATGTCAAGTCTTGATGTGACGCTGCTGTCCGTTGTCGTGGCAACATTGGTTAGATTTCTTATGAAAGGCGCTATATAAATTCAAGCTATTATTATTATTTCAAAGAAACTAGGACATTATGTGGATCTCAGGATACACAAAGACGCACACACGTGCACACACACACACACACACACACACACACACACACACACACACACACACACACACAGAAATGAAAAGGGTTGAGTATCAGAGCCGTAAAAATCTTCCCTTATGGGGGTCCCAGGCATATCTTTTCAAATGGGTGTCCTCGGGCCTAAGTGTCAATTTGGGGGTCCTTGACATGAAATAGATTTTTCATGCATTCCACCTGTATGAGGAATGCATACCAAATGAATCTATAGTTTGATGTGAAATAATCTCATTGCATTTTCATTTTGTATATTCGCGTCACTCCTGCTGTGCAACGACCTTTAGTCTCCAGAATTACTGAAATGTCAGATTAAATTACATTAAAAGTAGGGCTGAGTTAATTAATTTGTGAAATTGATTTACAATTTAAGATTAAAAATGTTAACGCAATTAATCCATGCTTGGATGGCCCACCCATACATCCCATAATCCCATCCACTCTGCACTATCTAGCCCTATCTGGGCTGGCAATAACCAATATTGGTTATTGCCATAAAAGGCTTCACAATTTACATATAGGCAGAGTCTCAAATCAGAGCACGACAACGGTGTGAGAGACAGAGACACCATCCTACCACACTGGATTTGTTATAAAGAATAAAATATACATAAATACGTGTGTTAATGTATATATCCACCTTCTGACATTTATCTTACGGTTACCACAACAATATACCACAACAATATACAGGAAAAAACCTGGCATATTTTGGACATATATAGTTCGACTGGTGCATGATTAATACATTTTTAAGCTGTGATTGATCTGATTAAATTTCTTTATCGTTTGACAGCCCTAATTAAAAGTATTTAAGAAGTAGGTAAATTAATTCACAATTAAAGTGACGTGTGACCTCAATTCAGACCTCAACTTCCTCAAGTGAGTCTGGGTGGGTTTACCCTTTGTAGCTTATGGCTTTATAACTGAGCGGCCATTCTGTATTACCATTGAGTGCCCATAGTGACATTTATGAATGATTTTTCTTTTTCCTTTTCAATATTGTAAATATAAAGAGACATATTGGCCGGAGATATAATTAACTAGCTTTTGAGCTCACTGCTCACATGCAAGAGGCTTACCTCTTGCATTCGTCATAATGCACAGTTAAGTGTGTTTTATTGTCTCATAAAAGGTGTGAAACGGCAGTTTAATTAATGACTGTGGTAGCCTTTACCTAATGGCTTTCTCTCTTTCCTTCATGTCTTCTACACTCTCATTGCATTTGTATGCTTGTTATATCGTATTGTTAATTTAATAAATCAATGTATCCCATGGGGGTTAATAAAGGTGAGTTGGAATTGATTTCAACCAACCAGATATGTATAATAGCCTCTATAATGCATAATGTACTAGAAAGGGGGTGTTATGCGGAGCACGTATTTTCTCTCCACCCGACTGGGTTGCCCATCTTAATTGGGCTGAGTACGTTGTGCTTTTGGAGGTGCACTCTAGGGCCACTGCCCACTCAACACATTTTGGGTTTGATTGGATGCTGTGTTCATGAAATATTGTGGGTTTTTACGATGCGGTCTTTGAGAGGATCTGTATACAGTATGTGTCTGTACTGTACCTAGAGCTAATCTCGCAAATCACCAAACTGAGTATGTATAAACACTACTATTAGGCCTATATAAAATAGGGTTTACGTGGTAAAAGCATCCTCATCCTCCTCCTAAGGTGAGGTAAAATGTCAACACTTCCAAAGTTCCAAATGTGGTGACTATAATTAATTAGTCAACACCATGCAAAAGACCATGCAACATGCTTTCAAGATTCTAAATGTCAAAGTAGGCCTTTAACAGCTGTGCCATCAGCGTTTCTAGGCTACACTATCCAGCAGATCCAGCAACAGATTATCAGTTTATCACATCTTTACAGCTATTTCGGTGGTCATCATTAGACCCGACAATACCTCAAACCCTAACCTGACTCTAACCGCAAGCACGGGAGCAGCGCATGTCCGACCGCATGTCCGACCGCATGTCCGACCGTTGTTGTTTCCGCATGTCGGTCGGTCCGTTGGTGTGTCTAATCTGCCAGTCAGGAGTCATCGCCATGTTGGCTTGTGGTGGACAGTTTTGGTCATCATTCCACTTTTGCCACAGACAAACAGACAAACTAATGAGTGGACAATAATATTACCAGAAACAAACACATAAATAGATGGCCCTGAATGACCATAACAGGTCTGTAACTCTGAGAGCTAATAGTGTTCCATTTCTTGGTCTTTGCAAAGAAAACATTTGAGAACCACTAGTACTAGTTGGACTCCTAATGTGCCATTAGTGTCATAATAAATAATTGTCGTACGAAAACCTGGATACTTGACATTCAGTAAGTGTGTTTGGCCCAATCCGTCACAGAGTGCACTCTGTTCCTACCTGGAAGGAGGAGTGAAATCGCCTCATGCGCTTTTGAGCAACTTAATGCAAGTGAATGCGGGAAGAGAAATCGGGTGCCGTCTCTATTAATATATAGCCTACTCTAAGAGTGCAGCCAATTCTGCCGTTGTATTGTCCAGTACATTGAGATCATAATAATGATTAATACATATATTCATATTCTGAATACATTTATTATTGATCTAAGTTTTATATATGTCTCTGCTATTTGATACTGTCTATATGCGTAGATTTAATGCAAACTGTAGGGGCTCCCCACCCCCATTTGAGCTCACAACGCATTGTGAGCTTGTAGATCGGCTATTTTTATTCCATATATGTAAAATAATTCAACTTGAACCCCACTTTAAGGAACCAGTGCACTCCAACAACAAACAAGGTGAGCATGTGTGTGTGTGTGTGTGTGTGTGTGTGTGTGTGTGTGTGTGTGTGTGTGTCTTCGCTTGCGTCAATTACTGTCAATGGAGCCACACAGATGAGCAACGGGCACAGTGCCACTTAGGCCATTTAGCTGCTACCTTGAGATGCCATGACATACATTCATCAACGTGCTACACACACACACACACACACACACACACACACACACACACACACACACACACACACACACACACACACACACACACACACAGGCCTGTCATACAATGGGCACCTCAAGAACATGGATATATATGCACAGTTGCACACGTGATGCAGACACACACACACACACACACACACACACACACACACTAGGCAGCCTTGGATATACTCTTGTGTGCGAGGTTAATAGTTACCTTGTGTAACATTGTAGTACATTGACCCACCAATGACCGCACGCACACACACACACACACACACACACACACACACACACACACACACACACACACACACACACACACACACACACACACACACACACACACACACACACACACACACACACACACACACACACACACGTTCTCAAACTCCTACCCTCCCATTCTCTACATATCTAGGGCTCCATTTTCGTCACCACTAAACCCATTATCCCTAAATGTCTACAAGCTCACAATGTTTCAATGTAGATTGGCTAGTTGAACTATTCAAAAATGTTTTTCAAAATAGTAAAAAAGGCAAAGAAGTTTAGGTATAAGGGGTTTAGCGGTGAGGAAAATGGAGCCCCTATAGTATCTACCCATCTTTCCCTTATAACATCCATCCATCCACTCTCCCCGAGGCCGGTCTCGCTCTAGCGCCAAAGAAATTAAATAAAAAATGATGTAATGCAGAAACCTGTGGGCTGTACAATGATGTTATTGTTACCATAGGTGAGCAGTACTGTTTGTTGCATAGAGTGGTCCTAATGGGCGAAAGAGGTGGCTGAAATTTGCCTGAATAATTTTATTTTTTCACACTGTAGGGTTCATATTCATCATTAACAACTTTAACAAGCAACCTATTCCAGTCCATTCATGAATTCATAAGTCCATGATTGTGTCCATTATTATTATTATCATCAGTGTCGACCTGTTGATTTCTATACTCTAGTCCATTTCTCCCATCTTCGTTGAATATATCCTCTTGCAATATTATTTAACCCATTCATATTTAACGACACCACCCTTAAATCATTACATTGCATCTTGTGTTTTCTTTCCCCTCATTTTGAAAATACAATAAAAACAAAAATAAGACTCCCAAAACAAACGGGGCTCGATCCTTCCCCTTGCCCCAAATCCCTGTTGGTGGGAGAGGGGTATAGCCTTTACTATTTGGGAGGGCCCCTCTGTAGCGATAGAAGGTCCTAAAAAGGATCTTTCCATCCTACTAGTAATGTCCAACTGTCATGTCATGTCAATTTGTATTTAAATCGAGAAGTCTTTCATTTGGTAATCTTATCTTCGGAACTCCTGCAGTCTCTGCTTCGCTCGCCTCAGAGCCCTGGCTCGATTTTCTGGCGAGTGCACGTCACTCCCCCCAGTCTCCGGTCCCTCCTTCCTTGCAGCGCGTTGCCACTAGGTGCTGACAGACTTACTACAGAGCCGCGCACGTTCTCGGCTGTGCGCAGCTTCTTTTTCCGGGTTTTTAGACAGGTGGTGGATGGAAAAGAAGCTCCTCTTCCGCGGACGACTTGCGTGACGGCCAGATTCCCGGAAACGCTCTCCTCTGCGTCAGTCGTCCGCGGAGGTGGAGCTTAATTTCCATCCACCAGCTGTCTAAAAACCAGCTGCGCACGCCGCACAGCTTCTTCTGTCCGCGGCTGTCCACCGTGGCCTCTGGCTCCCTCACCTGGACGTCCAATCCTCTCTTTCTCATGTCTCGGACTGCTTCCAGCGCGTTGTCATATACCCTCGGTCCATTCTCCCATCGTATCTTCATTTTCGTTGAAAAGCCCACTCGTTTTGTTTCAACACCTTTTTGATCTCGGCATATGACTTTCGTTTCATAAGCACTTCCACTGGGTTGTCGTAGTCGAATGATAGCTTCTTTCCATCCAGTTTAATGTCCGCCTTCCAGGCTTCATTAAGTATCCTCTCTTTGGTCTCGGACTGTAGGAAGTTAACCACTATGGACCTCGATCGGATTGGCTCCTTCTGTATGGTCGCGCGATGACAGCTCTGTATCTCAAGATCTGTATGTTCAGACAACTTGAGCTGTCGTAACAATTTCTTCACAAAGTCAGTCACAGTGTTGTCTTCAGTTGCACACATTCTGCCACGTTGATCTACAGATGTTGTTTTGACCCGACTTTACGTGACTGGGCCTCTAAATGTGTTATCTTTGATTGCATTCTTTTCCGTTGGTTCAGAAGCAATAACATCGCGCCCTTGGCCTCCGCATTCCATGCCTCCGTTTCTGTTATTCGGTCTTGCGTCTCTCTCTCTCACCTTTTTCTGTTGTTCTTGTCCTTCTTGATCGCTTCGAGTTTAGTATTTCTTTCTTCTTTGAAGTTTGTAAACTCCTGTCGCATGTCTCTTTAAACTCTTCTTTGAATTTAAAAAAAATGTCCGTAATCTCATTCTGTAGCTCTCTTCTTTAAACCCCTGGAGTAGGTCTCGGTGAGGCGTGCCCTTGACATGCTGCTCTCCAACTTCGTATCGTCGCATTCTGTAGACTTTTCCGACTGCATTTTGTTCTTTGTACTTCTTGTTTTCCTCCCCCTGCTCATATCTCGTTTATCACATCTTTCAATTTGTTGTATACTTGTATTATTCAGGGGTTAATCTTATATTATATACATGGGAGCTGCGATTTACGCTGCCATCTTACTCAGCGGCCTACCGGAAGTCTGAATAATGCATTTTATATTAACTGTATTGAGTGTGGGGATAATAAGACTATACAACCTTGGCAGAGTACTTATGAATAGTCTGTGGAAGTGTGGAGACAAGTGGAGTGCTGGTAAGCTTGGTCCTAGCAACCATACACCACCCTAGCAACCAGACACCACCCCCTAGCAACCAGACACCACGTCGACCCTATCCTGATAGTGGGATACCCTCCTCCTTACCACTCCTCTACATACTTCAACTCTCTCTCTCTCTCTCTCTCTCTCTCTCTCTCTCTCTCAACACTTTCTGCTGAAACAAATCAAAAGAGCGCGGTGCAGACAGGTACAGACACAGCTGCGGATTGACAAACCCAAAACGCCAGAATCCAATTTATCACCCGTATATTTAAAGTGGATTAGATGTCTCCCATCGTTGGTGTGCATGTTCCTACTCGTATTTAGACGACACATACAACCATGGTGACGTACTACATACATAAACCGCTTCCTTAAAGAAATACAGTGGGGTTTTGTTAAAGGAACCAATATATTAACTGCAGGTGTGACGCATATAGCGAGGGTGAAGTGAATACATTTTACATGCCATTATAAAATCAGCAACCTTTTCATTAGTGCTGACGAGTGATTGCTGCGACAGTCACTTGACATTTTCCTTACTCTGAGTGGTAACACTTATGAATGCACTCGAGTCGATCGGTACAGCATCATTCAAGGTGTGATATTACAGTTATTACAGACGCAGTGGGATGGCTGCGCGTCACATGTACATTATTGAAGGAGACACGTGCTCGCCTACACCAACGGTGACCAAGCACTGTAGAAATTGGCATGACTAGCCTACTAAAATTGGTAGAAAGGGAACATATTGCAAAAACAATAAAGAAAAGACTGGAACTATAACAGGAAGAGTGGTGACAACTCAGTATGTTGTCTATGCTCTCACACCTCTAATGAAGCTGAACCTGCTGTGGGCACATGAGTATAGTATGAGTCAAATTCAACCTGAATCCTCTCTGCAGCTTTACAATCTAGGACTTGTTTAATACATAAAACTTTACTTTTACTCAATCTGTATGGTCCGTGTGACAAGCACATTTGCAGTGACATCGACTGGGTAACAATGTTGGTGTTATTTGCGCACTGGAGTGAATACTAGATACTCACTGCTCCTTGGCTGCGGCTCACTGCTCCAAGAGATGGGTCAAATGCGGAGAACAAATTTCACTGCGGTGTGTGACAAATCGTATGCCATTTTGTTTTGAGGGTTCTTCCAGCACTTCTCCTTAAGGCTATGGGACTCGCCGCATGACATGCAGCACAGACTCTGGACTTCTGCAAAAATAGAAAGGACGATTATTTCGCTACTCACAAATACAATAAAAGGACGGTTTTGTGATGAAGAAAGCATACCTGCGAGGGCACTGGAAGATAATTCACCATGCATTTTTCCATAGACATTTCAAAACGTATTTATTTAAAGACCTGTAAGACTCGGATAAAGTGGATAAATAGCCGAGTTGACAAATCACGAGTGCCATTAAACCCATTTTTTGGGGGGCTGAACAGATAATTAGAAAGTCGAAAAAAGGGCTCTAGTAGGCCTATACACTTTTTTAAATGCGTCATGTCAACTCGGCTGTTGGCTTTGTCTGAGGCTTTAAAAGGTCCTTAAATAAATACTTTTTGAAACGTCTATGGGGGAAATTAATGGGAATTATTTCGTTCTAAAAGGGGGCGGAACTGCGACGCTCTATGCCAGTCACACACCTTATGGCAGGTGTATGCCTGTCACAAAAGGATGCACAGCACACAGCCAGCCAACGTTAAGTTAAAGCTGAATGAAAAAACACAGAGACACCAACGTTTCGGACAGATAATACTGCCTTCTTCAGGGTGAGGGTGAGGTGTGTGACTGGCACCTGAACATGGGTCCTGCAACTTCCAACAAACCCCCAGCTTCCACTTGCGCTAAACTGCCTATATTGCACGGGCCTTTAATGTTTCAGCGCTAGCATTTATTGAAAAATTAGGATCTAATTTACGCCAGCATTTTTTCCAGTCGAGCTCTTATTTTGAAAAGCCACACTCTCTCTCCAAAAGCAAAAAAATATATCATTATGAAAGATTAACATAATAATCAATTAAGTTCACATTGTGTCTTCCGTTTTCACACACTCTCCCTCTCTCTCTCTCACACAGACACACATACACAGACAGACAGTCGACACACACACACACACACACACACACACACACACACACACGCAGCTGTCAGCTATCAAACAAACATTTTTTTCCCTCTGAAACCAGCTCCACAACACTCTGCAACATTAAATAAAGTCCAGGCTATAGTCAGGCATGCATATAGCCTACTGTAAATGAACACTGTAGGCTAGCCTAGTAGCCGCTGCCTGTCAGATTATGCTGTAGCATGTTTGACTTACCATTGCTCAGTCAGGCCTAAGTGCTTGCACCTGCTTTGCTTGATTTAGCCTATACTCTTGCTGAGGCTTCATATACACACATAAATAACAACTGTTCTGTGCTCTGCCTGTGTTTCATGGCCGCCTCAATGCTTTTCCAATGGAAGTCACATGGTTTGACCAAACACTTGTGTTTGATTGAAGTGAGAAGCGCACTTCAAAGACTGGGGGTGATTGTAGCCAAGACCCAGCCCTCAACAGCCCTGCCAATCGGAGGCGAGTTCAGTTCGGGGCTCTCACCAGGTTGTGTACGTGCGTTCATGATTTCACATACCAGTGCATGTATGCCTAGACACGGACCAATAAACAACAAGTTTCCCTTACAGTGTTTCTGGAAGCAGTGTCTCCAAGCAAAATATAGATCCGTTGTGAGTCTGTCCAATGTTGGAGGTGGGGGAGGAGTGTTTCACCTAATCTAATAGTCTCCTGCTTCAGCATGTGCATGGTGCCAATCTTTTTGTCCTTGGGCTATGACTTATCTCCCACACTTTTGTCAAATCTCCCTTCAATATTCTCCACCCGGGGCAAAAACACTTTTAAGCATATTAATGGCTGACCCTGAGAATTCCTTGGGAGTTGAAGTAAATGAGCTCTGACCACCACCTGCCCGGAGTGGCTGAAAAAAAAACAATAATACATAAACCTCCTACTGTTATGGGAAAGGTTTCACTTCACAACTCTGTGTAGACTTTATTAAAATACATTACGATAACGATGTTACTCTGAGAGTGTACAAAATGTAACCAAGGGTCAATTTTTGTACACTCAGATTGACATTCAGGATTTTACAGTTTCGATTTTACAGTTAAGGATCAAGGCCCTGAGGGGGTTCTAATGCAGGCACTCACAAACAAGCACGCTCAAAAGCAAAGCATGCACACAAGCACACATGCACACACACACAAGTTCAGACAGAGCTGAGGCCGGATCATCCAATCAATTCATCCGGATCCGGCTGCTGCTTCAGAGGGTCCCGTATAGAGAGAAAAAAAGAAACAACTTCAATCAGCGATATCAAACACGCGGCCCGGCGTTAACGGTCAACGGATGATTTAGCGAGATTAGACGGAGAGGCATCCCTTCCGGTTGAGTTGGGGCGAAAAGGGAGAATAATTAGATGCTTTGATGTCTCTGAAAAGGATCACCCCATTTCATTTAGAAGAGCAAAGACAGTTGGCCCCGCAGGTCTGTCCCTTTATCTGTCACATAGTTACGTACACAAAGCACCTTTCATACACCTTGCACTTGCAATCTGTCTGAAATTAACATCAGAATTACTAATTAGACAGCAGTTATTAGGCACAACGAATGGGAGTCCACAGTAAAATAATCAGTGTTCATTCAACTGTACACTATTTACACCACGGGTGACTGGTGATTTTTTTCTTTTTGGATTCTGATTGCATTGTTGTAAAACATATCATGTTGATGTCCTATGTATGAAATGACTAGTCTGACGATTCTTTTGGCAAGTCTTTGAGACCTATCTGTGTCTCTCTGCCAACTGCGATCCTGCGCACTAATTACAATTTTAATGCAAAAGTGACCCTTGCAACTCGCATGAATATTAGTAAATCCATTGGAATGTATAATCAACATCTGCTTGTGTTATTCGTGCGATTCTCCCGCATACAGTGTGCATAAACGGAGAGAGGCACACTTTGTAATGACATGCAAGTTGCCGGTGCACTCAAGATGACAAGCAAATGGCGTTTCCAGGCATGACATGCATGTTTCTATAGGAGGCAGAATGCATCGGAAACAAGTCACACCTTTAGTAAATCTGGCTGTTAGTGTGCTCCATCTTTCCATTCGTCTCCTACTTCGTGTACTGTTTTCTCTCCATCCTTGACAGTGAGCAGTTAGTGGTGTAACTTAAGTCCCCCAATGTCCGGTGTCAAGGCTCAGAGGCCTTTAATCCCCCCCCACACACACACACACACACACACACACACACACACGAGCACACGCTCACTCAACTTGTTTCCTTCTTCCTCCTGTCAAGCCCTCCCCTGTTTTCACCCTACCCTTCTGCTCATTGCTTCTCCTTGACCTGTCTGTACACTTTGAACCAGCTAGCATATCAAAGCTCTCACACACACACACACACACACACACACACACACACACACACACACACACACACACACACACACACACACGCAGGACGTTTCATGGCGGTGTGACCCAGAGTTATACTTCAGTCCCTGGGGTATAGCGGACTGAGCACAGACACCCTGCATAGTGCTGGGGTATAGACTCAGCACAGACACCCTGCATAGTGCTGGGGTATAGAGGACTCAGCACAGACACCCTGCATAGTGCTGGGGTATAGACTCAGCACAGACACCCTGCATAGTGCTGGGGTATAGAGGACTCAGCACAGACACCCTGCATAGTGCTGGGGTATAGACTCAGCACAGACACCCTGCATAGTGCTGGGGTATAGACTCAGCACAGACACCCTGCATAGTGCTGGGGTATAGACTCAGCACAGACACCCTGCATAGTGCTGGGGTATAGACTCAGCACAGACACCCTGCATAGTGCTGGGGTATAGACTCAGCACAGACACCCTGCATAGTGCTGGGGTATAGACTCAGCACGGACACCCTGCATAGTGCTGGGGTATAGACTCAGCACAGACACCCTGCATAGTGCTGTACCACACCTGCATGCCAACCACGTTACATCTGACGGCGCCCTTCATGGTTGGAATAACAATGGACAACGCTATATAATCGCGCCTCATGTCATTGTCTAAAAACAGCATCACATCTGAGCGCCCAAGAGCTATTCATAGAAGCAATTCATATTCGTCGTCTGGCACAAGAAACTTTGTAACTATTAGCTGTATTAGAAACAGCAGTTGACATTTTGTAGCACAACAAAATCAATTTCGTGTCTAAATGGCTGTTGCTGGACTTCTCAACCTCTTTTGTCCCTGGGAACTGATGTGCATTTGCAATTTATTTTGTGTCTGCGATTTCAGAGCAAACTGTTCAAATAGCCGATACTGCTGTTAATGACAAAAATATCAAACACAAAAGCTGCAAGCAGTGATAACACGGGCCAAGGCTTAAAGGGATAGTTCAGATTATTAGTGCTGTCACCTCATAGACTGGAAAAAATATTGTGGCACTCCATCTTTAATTTATTATAAGAAAAATACATAATGTAAACACACCGAGCAAGAGCATTTCTATCTGCCTTTATTGTTCAGAAGTGTGTGAACTGCAGTGGACCTGGTGTGTGGGAGATATATCTATAATGAAGATTTCCTGGGTTGCAGATCGAAGCACTCCCTCCCCAGAGTCTCCCCTGGTGACAAATGAACAATGACACTCACTCCAGAGAGAAGATATCCACTACTGCCTCACTATACTCTTCCCCTCTTAGCAAAGTGCTCTCTATTCCCCCATCTCTCCTCGAGGGTCCTGCCGCGGTGACCTGCTCTGCAGCGGGGCGGGAGGAATACCCCTGAACTTGGTGCCTCCGTGGCCGATGCCCCCCGTTTCCCCCATGGTCAGGCAGCTCTCTCGACTCTTCTTAAGTTCATGTCTGTGGTGCAGACATCCTGGCTGGTGCCTGACGTCCTCAGGCTGAAGATGTCACGTGACCCTCGAGGCTGCTGGTCAGCTGGACCGCAGATCCCCCCACTCGTGTTTCGTTGGAGGTTCTCGGCAGGGGGAAAGATATATAGGATTTAAGACGTGAGAGAGAGAGAGAGAGAGAGAGAGAGAGAGAGAGGGGGAGAGAGGGAGAGACGGAGACAGACAGACAGACAGACTTGGGATGGGGGAGGAAGGGAGAGAGGGGGCGAGAGAGAGGAGGGAGGGACGGAGAGAGAGAGAGAGAGGAGGGGGAGGGGGAGAGAGAGAGAGGAGGGAGGGACGGAGAGAGAGAGAGAGAGAAAGAGAGAGAGAGTGAGAGAGGAGGGAGGAACGGAGAGAGAGAGAGGGGGGGCAGGAGGGGGAGGGAGAGAGAGAGAGGGGGGGGGGAGTGACGGAGAGAGACAGAAAGACAGACAGACAGACAGACTTGGGATGGGGGAGGAAGGGAGAGAGGGGGCGAGAGAGAGAGATGGATGTATAACCAGAAAATGCATAATCTTTATAGTTTCACAAGATAGTATTACTCAAGTGTTAATGTAAGATACAGCCCTGTTTACACCTTTATGTTATTGTTTCATAAAGTTGTTTTTATTCCACTTTTGCTTTGGCAATGTAAACGTACGTTTTATTATGCCAATCATATTAATTAATTAAGCTCCATTGAATTGAATTTGAATTGAGAGAGAGGTATTTATATCCTAAATAAATTATCGTTATTTTGTTGGTGAACGGTGTCGTTCTTTCTTTTAAAAGAAAAAAGGGGAAAAAAAGTCCAGTCACAAGCGCACGCACGCACGCACACACCACACACACACACACACACACACACACACACACACACACACACACACACACAGACTATTGCTTCAACTGTGGAACCAGCTGCAACTAATTACAATTAAGCCTATAAGGCAAGTTCATTGAGAAGCGTCTGCAGACCAGGACACTCTTGGGTTCATTGTTGCGCTTGCTTCATTCATCTCAAATCATTCTGTCTCGACGTACGAAAAATCTGGCCAGGGGCAGGGCATTGAGGGCAAGCAGCTGCTCTCGACCCAGGAGAAGGAGCTGATAAAAAGAGTGGACATGGAATTCCTGCTGGACATCGCCGTAAAGTCGGCCCAGCAAATTGCTGACATTCAGCAAATGCTGAAAAATCTCCAGCTCGAGCCGAAAGCCACGGTGGATGTGGCTACCAGCACAGACCGGGCCACCATGCTGGACGTCGCATGTGCAGCCAACCTGCCATGGCAGCCAACTCTGGATCAGCTGGAGAGGAGCAGACGCAGGCATGACGCAGAGACTTTGTCTGTACTGCGCCAGACCTGGCCACATAGCCGCATGTTGTCCGGGCCCTGCTGATCAGTGACTTATTTTCGATTATTATTATTTTTTTTTCAATGACGAGCTGTAGGCCTATGCTGATTTGTTTGGAAAGTGTGTGTAAACATTTGTATGCGTAAAGTAGGCCTACAGTAAATTTGTTGAACAACAAAGTTTGCTTCCGCATAATAATGCAATGTTTTTGTGTGCATGCAGTGCAAAATATCATCGGTGCTGAAACATCAACAAAACATATGTCGAGCTGTTTAATATGTAAATTAAATATATATTGGTTTAAAAATAGTATCTCTCTGTCTCTATGTAAATCATTAACTAATTGGTCAAAAGGCATGGCAAAAAAAAAGGCATGGTACAAATTAAAGAAGTGACGTGTGTCTGAGAAACCGAGAGCTGTCGTAAAGGAGGTTACAGCTCAGGAAAACATTATACTCCTCTGCATCCTTCAACAACAGGTGCATAGTGTGTGTGTGTGTGTGTGTGTGTGTGTGTGTGTGTGTGTGTGTGTGTGTGTGTGTGTGTGTGCCATTTGATACTATCTAAATCATTGCACGCACGCACGCACACACACACACACACACACACACACACACACACACACACACACACACACACACACACACACACACACACACACACACACACACACACACACACACACACACACACACACACACACACACACACACACACACACACACACACACACACCGCATCATCTGGATACTCAAATCCACACCAAGCAGTGGCAAGAGCTCTCAGGATTTTATACTGAGTAAACAAATCGGTTTTTCCACAATGCATTTATATGAATTCAAGTTCAATACATTGTCCAAATCTTTAGATTGTACGCCAGGGGCTCTTTAATGGCATTCAGCACAGAGTAGTGGAGTAGCATTAAAAGCAGCTTTGAATAAACGGCACTAAAGATTCTATAGGTGTTGAGAGCACTGCAGTGACTGCTTAAAAGTTTCCTCACAAAGGACGGCGTCCCCAGCGGTTCACGGTAGAAAATGTATTATTTATGCAAGAAGACCATCAGCATTCAAGACACGGGATTACTTACAGATAATGCACAGCCACATTTCAGAAAGATGATGGACCGTGCTGATGTGAAAACGCCTACTCAAACGCACATTAAATTGCCCCTCCCTCCGTTTGCCTCTCTCTGTTTTCCTTCTTTCAATCCCCACCCAACGTAAAGTGCCTTAAGTGCGGTATTATATCAAAATGATGAAGATTTCTTCGACGCGAAGGCATGCGCGCAAAAGCACACCTCGGCTCACACCATCTCCTTCTCTGCATACAATAATCATTAAAGTGCAGTATCGCGAGGGTAAAAAAGAGTTTGCTGGCGTGAGTTTGACAGAATAATAGTGACCGCTCGCTGCCCTCAGCCTCATCCCCAGCTTCCACAGCTCACCACGTAGACACTGACTGTAAGACATACTGTAATTAAGTAAGTGTTCCTTGACAGAACGGTTGTGGTGTCAAGGAAAAAAAGTCCTCATGTGTTTTGCAAATGTGCACAACCCTGCACCCACCCTCTGCCTTGTCTTTGAGAATGGCTAATTTCTCTCTCTGTCAGATGCTTCTGTGGTTTGGATATAACAAAATGTGCAAGGTCTCTCCTCTGGGATGTCATCATTTAACCTTCTGTTTAAAACATCACATTATCCTTAAATTGCACAATACACAAGCACTTTCTTTTTTCTAGGCCCTATTGAATTGAATGGGGCTATGGTGTGTTGTGCTAATTTGCTTATTTCCATCACTCCAGAAATAGCCAATAATGCACTTTTGCACAAAATATCACCTGGACCTCTTTGGTGGGGACGTAACAACTACAAATAAAGGTAAGAAAGCCTTCTAGCATGGACTTCTCCTTTAACCTGAATGTGATCGCAAATCGGGGACGTCGGACTAACGCTATACGCACCCAAAGAAAAACCACCACAGCTCACATGCTCTCTCACTCGATGACCCCTTTCATCTGGTCTTAACCAGCCGCTTCCATGAGTTGAGCACGACCTGCCAAGAATTACCCTTAAAAATGTAAATCCCTATATCATCTCAAGCACACTCCGTCTCTCTAACACAAACACGCTATAACATCCTGAAGCCTACAGCAGCCTGCACGTGACGTGAGGTGCTTCTTCATGCAGCCTGTTGACACAACGCCACAGGCCATTAATCTCATTGATCCACACAACAGGAAGGACTGAGAAGGAAAGACAAACTAAGAGCAAAACATATTGCACATCAAAAACAATTAAACAACCCATGGCTGCTTAAACTATTGGCAAAACTTACTTCTTCCTAAATACTTCCTAACTTACTTCATAGCAGTTTCACCTGTCAGAAGAGATGAAAGAAATGAAATTGACACTTGCCAGAAAATGGGATTATCACTAGTTCCTCTTTTCCCAGGGAACAAACAGTATAAGTATGTAAACTTCAGCAGCTTAATGTGACAGTGTCATGGGGATTAAATGGAAGACATGCAGTAGCCATCTTGTGTGGTCATGCGCATGTTCTGGCTGTCAGTCCAAATATAAAGATAAAGACATTATTTGCGATATAGCGCTGAAGCCACACAACTTTGTGCTGGGATTAGACTCAATATGAAACATTTGTATACTGTCTTTACTTTCTTAGAATCACTTCGTATAACACCAATATGGTGTTATATATTATTTCCCTCCTGATCTTTGAAACATTTAAGCTCAATGAATACTGAACACTAAAGGAATAGGTTTTATTATTGTGTTGTATTTATTCACTTCAATACATTCCATTGATAATGGTATGATTGAAAATACAATTTCTTCTATTAATCAAATGTATTAAACTGTTTCCAAATTGTTTGGTTCGACTCAAGTAGATGACACACTAACTACAGTATAGCTGGTTGTGGTCTGCTGTTGCTGTCATTTCATATTACTGTATATGTGTCATCTCTGACGTGCCTCCCCAGAATCACACACAATTGGCCCTTCTGTGCCCCTAGTCATGTGTCAGCACTGCCCGGGTTTGCTCCGTGGTGGGAAATACAAAGCGGGAAATAGCTTTGCTAGTTCTGTAATCACCTGTGTTGGAGGAACGCGCAGCGATGGGAGTCAACCCGGGTGAATGAAATCAAGGTTCATCTGTATTCATGCTGGACTCGACAAGTCATCACGTTTTCGTTCAAAGGAAGTTATTCAAATTGGATTTTTATGGACTTTTGATATAAAAATACACAAAGATGGAAATGTTCCCATTGGTTTGGCATGCCATAGACTGTTAGGTAGGCCCACATACAGTATATGATGACAATGGATATGCTCTAAAAGTGTGAAAAAAGCACCATGAGAACCGTCACAACAGTGTTAAAGACTACACCGTTAGGAGGCACGTTGATTGATATTGAATTGCACTTCCCTTTTCTCAAGGCCCGTCTTCATCTATCCACTCCTGAAGATGATATAATTAGCTAAATCAATATTGAATCAGAGATAATTTCATCTGCCAATCGGTTTCACAGAAACCAAATTACGTATTCTCAATGTAAGCTTGTCCCACTACACTTTAAACAAGTATACATGTATTTATGTACGACATACGTCATTTATTTATTTCAGCAAAGAGTTCACAAATGAGATATAATTTTCTCAACACAGTGAACCCAGTGTGCCTGCCTCTGTGCCAATAGTGTAAAAATAAATCATACATTATGTATTTTGTAGTATAGTAAGAGCTATACAACACTGGACTTGGAATTAGGGACCTGTCAGATTTTGCAGGCAACTCGTCTTGATTTGCTTCATTACCTACAGTACTACGGATCCATACAATGTTTTAGGTACATTTAATTCAAGTAGAATTACGAGTGAATGTCTGATGTGATAGAGTTTCTAATCAATCCAACAGAGTGTGATCTTTCATTCTCAATTTCTCCGCCAATAGATTAAACCTTGCCTGTGTTTTGCTAATTAGAAGTATTCCAATTAAATTAGTTCAGTTAAGTTTTATTCCTATTATGGAGTTCTGTGTCAGACATGCCCAAATATGGAGTGTTGTGAAACGTGTGATGTCAGAACAGGCCAGATCCATAATATGGACCCTGGGCAGGGGCCCTGTCCAGAGCCCGGGCAGAGGCCTTTTGTGGCGGTTCTGGACAACCGTGGGTCCGACCGACTCGACACCGGGCACTGCACTCCCTGTGGGGGTGTGGAACGCGTGTGTCGAATTTGAAGCCGGTGGGGCGAACGGTTCTCGAGTTACGTGGATTACAGCCGTATACACGTACATACTGTACGTACATATGTACATGAGACAGACAGACGTACAGAGACATTATGCCTATAGGCAACCCGATGAAACGGAGACACTTCTGCAGGATGTTACCATGATGTTGCCCATCATCACTTGTCCTGTAAAACATCGACAGCCACATTTGCACATTCTCGTCATTGCATATATACTGACTTTAAAGAAGGCGGCAGCATCGTGAAAGGCTGACATATAAACGAATGGCTCAATAGTATATGTCTGCGCCATCCATTGAGGCCAGCTGTGTATAGCAGGGCCTGATTTATGAGTCAGTCTATACAGTCCCAGCTATAGCATATGGTAAAGATGCCCTGCATGCATGATAAGGTGTTCACAGGGGGGGTGGCGCTATGCTCATTTATCACACCCCAATATGCATGCACAATCACCAACGTCCAGTATGTGTCAGAAGAGATCCGCAGTGTTTTCATAAGGTGCATGCATGCGCTATAGCTGTCACAATAACGATTTCATATTGCGCGTGCATGCGCATGCATAAATGGTAAATGGTGCATTTATATATAGCGCCTTTATCCAAGGAGCTTTACATTAATTCACCCATTCACACACATACACCGATTGTGGCGAAAGCCATGCATGCAAGGCATCAACCAGCACATCGGGAGCAATTTGGGGTTCAGTGTCTTGCCCAAGGACACTTTGACATGTAGACTGGAGGAGCCGGGATTCGAACCGCCGACCCACGGATCATTGGACGACCTGCTCTACCTCCTGAGCCACAGAGCATGCGCTCCCCCACTTCTACATGGCTACACAATTGGAACATATACTGATTTCAACTTGTTACTTTTATTGTTTTATTGCTTTTAATACTTATTGTGCTGGACATGTATACACATCTTCTCTAATGAAAGCGGGATGTGCCTTGGACGTGTATACATGTCTTTTGGTCCTTTTTAATTATATAAAACGGGATCGTTGTAATCCGGCGCAGACGCGCAGTGCAGCGCTCCCGGACATGCATGCAACCGTTCACTTCCTTGTTTACGGGCTGACATATCTTGCTATTATCTCTGAATCTTTCCGCCATCCTTGGATGCCATCCATGGACCCTTTCTAGTCTCCCAAAATGAGTGCAACGACTGTGCAACCCTGACTACGAGGTCACTGTTGCGCAGTTGTAATCGAGGAAAGATCCGAGATGGATGAAAGATTCGGAGACAGAGTGGATTAAAACCATTTTATTGATCTACGGTTTTCAAACGCTAGGTGCAGATAAACCGGACAGGTGGGGCAGCAGAGTAAGCATGTTCCGAGCTATTCAAAGGCAGGGGATTTCGGGATTCCTCGGCATTAGGACCATGGGGCGAAGTTGATAGACTCTCGTAAATTGAAAATGTCAGAATCAGAGTCTAAATCTTAGGCTATATACTTTTGTTACAGTTGCACACTCTTCAGAGTTAAATAAACACTTCAGCATATAGATTGGTGCGGATGTGTTTACATGAGCGTCGCGTACTAACAAGACACAGAGTTTGTGAATCCCCTAAGAAGCACCCAGATGGGTTATGAGCATCTGTGTAGCGTGGGACTGCCAACTCTAGGGCTCCATTAATTCAGCCTCTGACCCAATAGTCTGTTGGCTCATTGCTTAAGAACACATGTCAGCACATTCACAGCCCTCTCTCTCCGCCTGCTCCACTCTGTTCACACACTCTCACTTCAATCTCTTAACTCCTCTCTGTCTTTCAGAGAGAGAGAGAGAGAGAGAGAGAGAGAGAGAGAGAGAGAGAGAGAGACACACAGAGAGAGACAGAGAGAGACAGAGAGAGATGGGGGTGAGTTTGGCTGTGTTCCAGGTTAATATCTATAAGGACGACTATGGGCCCTCTGCCTGACAGAAAGCAGCTAGAGCGGTGTCTTCAGCACAAGCCAAGGGCCAAAAAGTTCAGCCTGCAGCGAACTAATGCATTTATAAGATAGCGCAAGTGCTAGAAGTGTGAACTAAAGCTGTTAGTTATTAGTCATTTTCTGTCTATTCTTCCTATTAACTTAATTATTACATTTCTTTTTATTATAAATGTAACATTCCTTAGCTCATTAGTTTAGCCCTATAGTAACATTGTGTAGCTGGGGAACAGAGTGGCATTCCGACACACCGCCAGTCCCGACATGCGTGGCTTCCTCGTGTGCGGTTAAAGTAGAATATCGGACTAGGAATAAGTAGTAAAGTGTGCCGCTTGGGATACTATTTACATTATAAATAGCCAATAATGCGCTTTTGCACAAAATAACACCTGGACCTCTTTGGTTGGGACGTAACAACTACAAATAAAGGTAAGAAATCCTTCTAGTCTGAAATTCCCCCTTAAACCCAAACCACACCAAAGGGTTGGGTTGGGACAAAAGGGTAACCACACCAATGCAACTCCTTGCAACCCAATGGGTTGCATTGGTGTGGTTTACCTTAAAGATGGAGTGCCATGATTTATTTCCACCCTAAAACATGATCATCAAGTATTATTATTATAAGGAGGAAGATTTATTTGGAAAAGAGTGTATAGGCATATGCAGTATTTGTTAAAATGATGTTTTTATGTTCATTAAGTTAAGTATGCCTGGTTTGTCTGGTGGGTGGTGATGGGTGGTGATCCACCTGAACTGAAGCCGCACCAACAACTGTTGTATGATAAAGGGGGAGGGGATAGGGGAGGGATGATAGTGTGATGTCACTATACCACTGTCTTTTTTTTCATTGGCACGTTTGACTGTCAAGGTCATTGCACATAACAACCACACCAAGGGGTCTAATGAAGTACTGTCACCTCATAAAGACATGTAATGGATATTCTAGAATGCCAAATAGATTGCCAAATATATGCATTATTCTGTATTTCTCTGCCTTCCATTCAGTATCTTTGCTCACCAATGTGCTCAGTCTAATTCAACTACAGCTTTCAATCTAACAGCTGACTTGACTCCTCCACGCTGTCAGCAAAGGTATACTTATTTGTGTGTCGCCCTTATGTTTAGCGCAGATCCTTACTGTATATGGACATTCAGTATAGCATCTCTGTTAAGACAAGACTATAAGGACTGTCTGAGAATGGGGTTGGGGAGGTTTGCGCAAGGAGGCCTCTCTGTATGTTGTTACTCTGCTGAATCTTCTGAATAAAGTCTCAACACTTCACTTCGTCATTCCTTCATCTTTGGAAGATTATTTAATCTACGACCCTTTGGCGTGGTTTGGGCTTTGGGTTAGGATTAGGGACAGGGTTAGTACATGAGCAGAATGTCAGGGTTAGGATTAGGGACAGGGTTAGTACACAAGCGCGTCGTCAGAATGCCAGTGTGTCGGAATAGCGGGCGTTAGAATGCCAGTGTGTAGCTGCTCGATGACAATGTATTTTTCTTTAAATTATTCTACTTTGTTGTGTTTACCACACATTGGCTGCTTGTGATGTTGGGACAGGTGCAGGAATGTGAACCTAATTGCTGCCATTGTATATCCCTGGACAGTGACTCTTCTAAAAGCCAAAAAACAAACAACTGGAGGATTTAATATGGAGACCAACAATGGCACTGAATCAAAAGCCGGCATTGTTCTGTGGGTGTACCCAGGAGAGCATTTTCTTCCTTTATTGTCCCTTCTCTAGACCAGGTGTAGAGTCTATAGTCAAATCCCAGCCAGAACAGTACATACAAAGGACTGAAAAACATAATGAACCCCTTTCTTAATCAAAGAAGGAAGATTCAATGTGGCCTGCATGGCTCTGTGGTTTGAAACCACCCACAGAACCAAAACAATAAATAAAATACACTTGACACTATACTCTTTGGAAAAAACCCTTGTTTTGATCGGGTGACCTGCATAATGTTCCCCTCCCTTAAGCACTATATGTGGAGCCACGGTATGTTTTGTTATTTATTGTATGGACATTAATATGATTGATTAATTTATGATCAATTATATTAACACGGATCAGGTGTCGGCAAGGTTTCTGTAAACATCCTTTTGTTCTGCCATGTGGAGCTCCTCAGCTATATGAAAATTAAGTAACCATCAGATAATTAACATACTGTAACATGAACAAAATAACAACACCCAATGACAAAAGTCAAAATTAAAACCAATCTCAACAAGGAGAACCGTGACCAGTGATATCAGAATGGCATGGGGCCAATCTACAATTACATTGTAGATATTAGATTATTATTAAAAGCTCAAACATCCAGATTCTCATGTCCACTCATACAATTTTGGCCAATGACGGACCACCAGATATAGGTCTGTGAAGACTGTGAGACAGACTGGACTGGCACTCATATCTGTACTTCCCCTGCGTTCCCCTTTAAGCGCGTCCATCTCAATAAAAGTGTGTGTGTGGGGGGTGGGGGTGGGGGCCGGAGGAATAAATGAATAAAAGCAACATGGAACAGGTACTAACGTACGGGCAGTAAAATGTTCAGCTCTGCCCATTACACCACCATTATGCCTGCCTCGTTTACATTTGCCCGCCTCTTTATGGCTCTCGCACCCTGAAAGTGGTGATTTTGGCCGAGAGGAGAGAAAGGGAGAGAGAGAGAGAGAGAGGGAGAGAGAGAGAGAGAGAGAGGGAGAGAGAATAGTGAGTTTAAGAGACAGACTCTTCACCCCCTCCTCCTTCCATCCTCCATCTGTGCTGTTTGTGTTCTGGTTAATGTGAGATTGAGAGCCATTAATTAAGAGTGTGCGTGCGTGCGTGTGCGTGCGTGCTTGCGTATGTGCTGTGGTGTGCGGCATGCAAGCATATATAGGCTATATAACAGGGGAGGTTATTACAAATACATGAGAGGGGAATTATCATATCTTACAAGAGGCCGTGCCATTGCATCCTAAAATAACGATACTGTGATATTATTATTATTATTATATGTGGAGGAAGATGTTCTTCAAGATACTTTACAGCAAGTTTTAAGATGTGGTTTTCCTGTGAACACATTCCACAGGCACAGTTCACAGGTTGTGACCTTAGGACCATGCACCCACTTCATATTACTCTCAATACATACAGTATTGAGCACTGTATGCATTTTATATCGTTGTTTAGTTATTTTCCTTCTTACGATTCTCTGTTTTGTAACTGCAACGCGTGGGAGCTTGTATAGGCTACAGAACATACAGTATAGCCAAGTGAACTCAACTGCAACAAATACAGTTTTACATGTATGAATTATACAGAATATTAATAGGTTCCCGTTCTCCACACATTTCCTAATTGTTAAGGGTGCGTTTCGTATATATTATGTTGTGCGGCGAGTCAATAGGGGTGCACGATTATGAAAGTATGACCGATATCCGACCACAATGGAAACAAGCCCAAAGCCTGTTAATAAAGTATTCAATCAATCAATACGTACATATCATATTTGATTTGGCTTTTGATCTAGACTAGAGGTTTTTCATTTACATTTCTTTTTGCGGGTGAAAACAGATTAAAATGGTGCATTTATATAGCACCTTTATCCACAGCGCTTTACAGTGATTGTGCATTACATTCACCCATTCACACGCACATTCATACACCGATGGCAGCGGAAACCATGCAGGGCACCAACCAGCACATCAGGAGCAATTAGGGGTTCAGTGTCTTGCTCAAGGACACTTCAACAGTAACTCTGGGGGAGCCCGGGTTCGAACTGGAAACCTTACGGTTGCCATCCAGCCACTCTACCCTTGAGCCACCGCTGCCTGATTAAATAATCTGTATTATTTTGAGACCATTCAGATATCGATGTGGCATTTTTATGGCCGATTCCGATTATGCTATACCGATTAAATCGTGCACCACTAGCGACGACATTCGATATTAATATTAATGTGATGGGAGGTGATGGGAGGACACAGACGGTCTTCAGGTGTCAGAAGTCCAATCTGTGTTTATTCGTCTGTTTGACAGAGAAGCTTTGCGGCTTAGAGAAAGGGAAATCTAGAAATGCACAGGGAAGACGTGGCCTCGCACATTCAGCCTCCCCAGGTGGTCTGGACTCAGAGGATTAATGTCAACTCGAGACAAAATGACAAACAGGAAAAGTACCAAAATGTTGGAACTGCCTCTCCAGTGATCAGGAGCCACTCGCTGCGCTGTCATGCTGTCTCTTTGTTACTCCACGAAAAATGGATCTTTGCATTTCAACTTCAAACTGCTTTATTTTCCTTTCAGAACTTGTTCAGTGGTAAAACAACCTACCGTACTACAGTAAAAAGAATACACCTACAAAAGAAATCACTATAGGCCTACATGATAAATACATAAATAATAAATGACAGTAGGCTTATTTAAAATACATAACAAAAATAAAAGCTCCATGTGTGTATGCAAGCATCAATCTAACACACATCTGACACACACACGACGCACGCACACACACGCACGCATATGCGCGCACGTCCAAATCATGCGGCAGAACATGGAAGGTTATTCTTACATCTGCAGTATATATACTGTATGGTTGTAAAAGTGCACGCATGCATTGCACGCACGCCAACCGGCGACATATTGTCGATGCTAGACGAAAGGCAGACATTTGTCACTTTCCTCTCAGCCTTGTCAAAACCAGTTAAGAATGAGGGATGAAATTGGGCCTGAGGACCCGGAGGAATAAAGATAGCAACTTTAATTGGTCTGCCACTCTGTCTGTGTGAACCATTTGGATCGTTTAATCCTGCAACACTGTTCGCCGAGTTAGTAAGACTATTATGTCGTTTCCATATCACAAGGAAATGTGTCACCATGCACGCCTTCCTCCATGTTAGCAGCTGCTGCTACACAGCACAACAAGTAACAGTAGTAACAGTACTCTGCATTATCCATTTTGGATCTCCAACGCATAGAACACGAATGTCACGCTTTAATAGGTGGTTTAAATCAGAAGATTAATTGAGAACGAGTGTGTGATTATTATCAAGTTGATATGTCAAGATATCAAGTATGTATGGTGAACATCTTGGATATAAATGCATCTATAAATGCACCAAGTCGCTGTGTGTACATGTATACGTAACTACGTACGTACGTGTGTATGTCTGAAATCCACGTAACTCAAATTCGACACACGCGTTCCACACCCCCACAGGGAGTGCAGTGCCCGGTGTCGAGCTGGTCGGACCCACGGTTGTCCAGAACCGCCACAAAAGTATATAAATGTTAATAATTATGCATAACCTAAACATTTATAAAAAGGTTTATGATGTATTATCTGGTCATAATGCATCATGAGCTCAGCGGAACAGAACATTATAACTATACATACAGTAGTCACTAGTCAGTATAAAATATATAATAAGCAAAAACTATATGGTAGTGGTGATGAGGTCCACCAAGCACCACATCACATAAAAAGGTTTAGCAATGTTTTTAAGAGGAACATTGTCACTCTGGAAGAAAAAGAAAATCATTGACTGCAGTTCGATGCAGGTTAGAATCACTCAACTGAGGCCTGGGCCATGGCTCAATGGTCCTGGCACCTTGGCTGGTAATCCAGTCTGGCAGTGTGCCGCGGGTTCGACTCCCGATCCCGACGGCCTTTACTGCATGTCTTCCCCCCCATCTCTCTCCCCATTTCCTGTCAGCCTACTGTCTGTCCCTCCGTAAAAAATATAAAATAAAGGTGAAAGCCACAAAAAAACATAAAAAAAAAAAAAAAATCACTCCACTGAGTTCCAGCAAACATTGTTATTACATTCTTCAGATTTCCGCAGTGGGGTGATCAAGAGGCACAGCTTCACATCAGGCGAATGGAGAATCGTCATATCGACCACGGGATTAGGAAGAGGATCTGCTCACTGAGCCAACCGTAACATTATCTGCTCTGACGCCACAAGAGACGGGTGAACGCAATCTGAAAAAGACCCGGAGGCATTTTGGTTACCGAGTATAGACATTTAAACACCAATCAAGGAGATGAAACAAAGGTGCAGAAAAAAGTATAATATGGATGAGGATAAAATTGACGAGAGGAAGAAGCAAGTCCGAGTGAGTCCGGTCTGGAGTCCACATTTTCATTTACTCAGGATGAGACAAAGCAGAAAATAAAATATATATGAGAGGATGAGGATGAAATTGACGAGAGGAAGAAACGAGGGGGTAGCCATGGTTGAAATTTACACAAGAAATTGGCAGAGCGACAGTGAAGTTTTATACGGAGATGATATTATGTGGATGTGCAAATGTCAACATTTCGGAGGGGAAAAAAACTCCCTACGTCAGCATTGTATGTTCTACGTTTGAATATTGGGCTTCTTCCAATTTAAAGTAATTCATAAATCATTCATAATGTTCTTGCCAGTCAGACATGGCTGTCTCGACTCTATGGGGCATGAAACTACTGTCATGCAACCGCATCTCACTGCCTGAAATCATTTTTGCATCACTTCAGAAGTGACTCGGCCGGGCGGGGGTGATATGGGGTGAAGAACACAAGCTGAGTCTGCAGACAGCTGAGATTGTGCAAAGAGCCATCCCGATGTGTTGGGCATTAAATGGTGTGGGTTACAGTAGTTGTACAGTGGAAGTGGTAGAATAAGATGGGTGGTGTTTGCCCATCGGATGAGGGGTTCTCAGATCAATTCTGATCACGATAACAAGCCATCAGTTTGAAAGAACTGGGAACTGGGGAAATGCACAATTACAGTAATTATATTTCCCATGTTAAACGTGATAACCTTGGGGGTGGCAGAGCACAAACTCATATAGCCACTATAACATCTGTGATCTTGTCCTGCGCACACGCACGCACGCACAAACAATACAGTACATACTGTATAATATACTGTACACACGAGCAGATTGGCGGCCAGAGGAGCAGCCCGTGGCTGTATATATGTGGCTTTCAGGGCCACATTCAAGGGCAAGCGACACACACACACACACACACACACACACACACACACACACACACACACACACACACACACACACACACACACACACACACACACACACACACACACTTTTGTCATGATGACTCGTGACCTTATGCAGTCTCAATGTCACAGCACAACATACAGTATTAATGATAATTAATACTGCATGGCAGCATTAGTGCATTACCCCCCCCCCCCCCCACCACCACCACCCTCAGGTCTCTCTACCTGTGAAGGCTGGCATGTTGCAATATAGACCAGGGGTCTTCACATGCAGTCAAATCTTTGTGTGATAGGAACTAATCCACTTTAATAATACCAATTGGTATTGTATTGGATATAATTTTAATCGTTGATTAGTCACCTTTACAACGAGGTATAGATTGTAAGGATCGGGATATGGATATTTCAGAAAAATGCCATATTAATATCTCAAGCTTCCAAGCGAGTATTGTGTTGTGCGTTATTAAAGGACCACTTCATCACTTTCCAACCTATCTTCATATAATTGGTATTCAGTCCTCACTAATGTTCATCATAAAATAGGACAATTCTTTTCTACGTGGTCTGTGTCTCAGGAGGGCTGTGGGCAGTTCAGAAACCCGTCCACCAGTGACATCATTGTTAGGCCGTTTGTTGTTTTTATTTTAGATTATTATCATCGTGAGAACTTTTTATCGCATTGCACCTTTTCAGGAATATAAAGCCTTGAGTCTCTATTAGCTTGGGTTCCCCATCGATGATGTCACTGGTGGACGGGTTTCTGAACTGCCCACAGCGGTTGACTGTCCTATGTTATCATGATCATTAGTGAGGACAAATTATATGAAGATAGGTTGAAAAGTGGTGAAGTGCATGGTGGAAATAAAATATGAGAGGATGAGGATGAAATTGACGAGAGGAAGAAACGAGGGGGTAGCCACGGTTGAAATTTACACAAGAAATTGGCAGAACGACAGTGACGTTGTACGGAGATGATATTATGTGGATGTGCAAAGGTCAACATTTCGGAGGGGAAAAAAAACTCCCTACGTCAGCATTGTATGTTCTACGTTTGAATATTGGGCTTCTTCCAATTGAAAGTAATTCATAAATCATTCATAATGTTCTTTCCAGTCAGACATGGCTGTCTCGACTCTATGGGGCATGAAACTACGGTCATGCAACCGCATCTCACTGCCTGAGATGCGGTTTTGACCTACAAGCTCGTAGCGCGCTATGAGCTTGTAGATCTGCTCTTTTTCAATGGCTAAAGTATAACAATGCTTAAAACACCAAAAGGGGTTCCCGCCCAAGATGGGTTAAATGCCTTAAAAGAGTGCAGTTGTTGTTCTTTTGATATTTATTATTACTTGGAATCTGCACACAACAGTGATCAAAGTTTTTCTTTTTGGCAAGTCGAATGATATCAGTGTCGAGTATGTGATAGTGTGGATAGTGCATGTTTTACAGTGAAGTGGATATACTGGAGGAGTCCGACTCCCATGGGAGTACAACATGTGCGTGCAGTGTCATCCCGTACACTACAAGTTCATCACAGTTCAACTCTGTGTGAAGCTAAGCTCTGGGCTTACTTCTTTATTAGTCTACTGGTTACTGAAGGGCTAAATTAGATTACCGTGTGTGTGCACGTGTGCGAGTGTGTGTGTGTGTGTGTGTGTGTGTGTGTGTGTGTGTGTGTGTGTGTGTGTGCGTGTGCGTGTGTAATATATCGTGATCATCGTCTCTGTCGGTTGGAAACCTCACATGTCCAAAACTGTTACTTCTCAGCTTCGCACCGTGTTTCGAGCTTGTGGATCTGCTACTTTGGATGAATTTGCGTGACCCTGCTTGTAGTACGATGAAGTAGCTAGGAGACGTGGGCAACTTTGAGCATGGAGAGGGCCACTATATTTCCACACTCACTCCAGAGGGCCCCTATATTTCCACACTCACTCCAGAGGGCCCCTATATTTCAACACTCACTCCAGAGGGCCTTATATATTTCCACACTCACTCCAGAGTGCCCATATATTTCCACACTCACTCCAGAGGGCCTCCTATATTTCCACACTCACTATATTTCCACACTCACTCCAGAGGGCCACTATATTTCCACACTCACTCCAGAGGGCCCCTATATTTCCACACTCACTCCAGAGGGTCCCTATAATATTTCCACACTCACTCCAGAGGGCCCCTATATTTTCCAGTATCTCTCTCTCTCTCTCTGTAATTCTCCAGTCTCTCTCTCCCTGTAATGCTCCTCCCGTGCCAGAGAGTTAAGACTCAACTAATTGAATGTGATCAGTGAGCCCAGAGGAGCCTACACAGCTGCAGCCTCCTCTCCACTCATACAGCACTGCATGGTCTGGTGTAGTGGGGTGAACTCCAACTTAGTATACTCAACTTACACTTTCTTTTGAGGACACGAGACCCTTGAGTTGTAACAAAGAGTCGTGTGTCAATATGCAGAGTAATATTCATGAGGCCCATGTAGCAGAAACGACGATATTCATCACAAAGATTAAAAAAAACATGAACATTAATTTACTCACAAGGAAGATTGTTTTTCCGCCTCTCGTAAATCATCTTGCAATCGCCAAAAATGATAACTCTGTGCAGCTTCTCTGAGTGATCCCAAGTGCCACGGTAATACACACTACAGTGGTATACTTTTTATTTATTTTATTTGCTTTAGCATGCACCTCAATTCTCATGTGTTTTCTATACATTTCAAGCGACAGGAGAGTTGAGGTGTGAAATGCACAGTTGCCACTGTAATAGCAGGCCAACATTAACTAAATGCCGTTGGTGTACAGGGGAAAAGGACCCAACAGCAGCAGAACAGCAAAGCAGAGCAGTTTCCGTACGGAGAATTTATTGGAACACATAAAGGGACAAGGCTTACAGCATGGTGAAGCAGGCAAGAGGTCGTAACTGGGAAAGCTGTCCAAACAGCCAAACAAAAGAGGAGCAGGCAATAGCCCAGACACACTCCAGGACAAGCACAAGGTCGAACACACAGCCAGGTAAAGCAGACAGAACACAACCTGAGATGGGACTTAGGAAACTATAAAAACTACAGCATGAGGCTACAGGGAGTCAAGGCAGCAACACGCTTCTATTCTCTGACTACCTTGGAATCTGTAAGGCAGCCAGCAGAGTGAAATGAACTGCTTCATAACGATTGAGTTACTTTTCTTTTTCTTTCTCTTCCGTACTGTAACATACCTTTTTTATTCTCCTTTGCTTGGTGTTCTATGTAAGGCACATCGAATTGCCTTGTTGTTTAAATGTGTTATGCAAATATAACTGCCTTGCCTTGCCATGCCTATAACCTTAAATTAATGAGAGAACAAACAGTACAAGTACAAGTACCAGGCATTCTTGTACCTGTTTATATGGATAGAAATAAAAATGTCAAGTGTGTGTGTGTGTGTGCGTGTGCGTGTGCGTGTGCGTGTGTGTGTGTGTGTGTGTGTGTGTGTGTGCGTGCGTGTGTGTATATTTTTCATCCTTTGCTGAATTCTCATTGAAATTTAGCCTCCACATGTGACAGTCCACAACTCCTGCTTCTTTCTTCTCTAATGAATGCGAGTGAGTTGAGTGCACAACTTGCAAGGGCACACATTGCACAAAAGCCAGATTGTGTTTTCCAACATATTCCAACATAACTGATGCATGTAATGAATGTTTGCAGACCATGTCCACATATTGTGGTCACGCACAAAGATAAATCAATACTTACTAGAAGGCTTTCTGATCCTATATAAGGCTTTCCAGCATGGGATTCTATATTGTTTAAAACTGGAGAAAAGTAGGTTTTGTCTGAAAGGTCCCCGATGTCACGATAAGCTCCTCTGCCCTTCAACTTTGTCTGTGTTCATTCGTTTTTGGGACTTTTATTTGTGTTCTGTATGTTATTTTGAAGTAGTTTTCAGTGCTTTTCTTTCTGCCTTAATTGTTTGCTGTCACCTGCCTTGTCTCACCTCCACTGGTACGTGGGACATGTCCCCGAGACATGTCACACTGGTACACGGGACATGTCCCCGAGACATATGTCCCGCGTACCAGTGTGACATGTCCCCGAGACATGTCACACTGATACACGGGATATGTCCCAGAGACATGTCACACTGGTACACGGGACATGTCCCACTGGTACGCGGGACATGTCCCCAAGACATGTCACACTGGTACACGGGACATGTCCCACTGGTACGCGGGACATGTCCCCAAGACATGTCACACTGGTACACGGGACATGTCCCCGAGACATGTCACACTGGTACACGGGACAAGTACGCGAGACATGTCACACTGGTACGCGGGACAAGTACGTGAGACATGTCACACTGGTACGCGGGACAAGTACGCGAGACATGTCAAACTGGTACGCGGGACATTTCACACTGGTACGCGGGACAAGTACGCGAGACATGTCAAACTGGTACGCGAGACATGTCACACTGGTACGCGGGACAAGTACGCGAGACATGTCACACTGGTATGCGGGACATTTCCCACTGATACGCGGGACATGCGTAGTTGCCCAATACCAACAGCCGGTCAGCAAGTGGATTCATGAATGTATACAGTATATAGACAATATACAATGCTTGAATCCATTCCAAGCATTAGTTTTGCACAAAAAACACTCCTTGGGCTAAAAGTAGCCATAGCCACTTGCCCAAATGTGCCCAAAATGTGCTGACCTCATCACATTTGCCATGATGTCTATGGCCGTTTTTAGGAGTGTATTTTGTGCAAAACTAATGCTAATGCTAATGGTCACAAGAAACCCCTATTCAAAAATTGCCCAATACTTTCAGCCGGTCAGCAAGTGGATTCATGAATGTATGTATACAATACAAGACAATATTTTAGGTCAAAAATATAACAAAATTCCCACCCGTCCACCTCGGCTGCCAGACTATTTGTACAACAAAGTATAGTGGTTAAATATTAATGATGTTTGTCATGTTTTGACTTAGGTCCTTCACTCCAAATGTGTGTTACCGAAACACTTAAGTCTCTCTCTCTCTCTCCTCATTTCAATTCCATTCGAAGGTGCTTCATCAGTAAATAAGTACTTGTTGTTAGAGGGAGGTCAACACCTCAAAGTCAAACATGATATTAACATATGACATCTTCCCTCAATCACTCGCACTCGCACACACACACACACACACACACACACACACACACACACACACACACACACACACACACACACAACACACACAAACATGCGCGCATGCATGCATCTGTTAACACACGCATGCACGTGTCTGTTAGCAGAATCTGTCTTGAGAGATTACACTATAGCACTAATAAGCTAATGTCCAGAGTTACCTTCCGGAGAGCAAGAGAACACAAGCCTTTTCAGCAATGATCGCCGAACTATTGATCTATGCTTATCGTGAGATTTGTGACCCAGCCAGTGTATTACTCATGGTAATTAACGGACAGACCATCCGGCGGATTTCGGCCTGGCGGTGACAAATATGTCCTACCTGTAGATTTCATCAATTAGGACATAATATAGTGAAGCAGCGGTGCTGCTCACACAGTATCCATTCATCCACATGGTATTACTCTAAGCAAGTGTGGACCCAAATGGAACCTGCACAAAAGGCCCTAATTGAATGAAGTCACATCCTGTGCAGGTTGTTATTTGCACAGGGTCACCGTGCGCTTTTGCTGAGAGCTTTCATTCACTTCAGAACAAGGACAGGAGAGGAGAACATGCCATGCAGCAACAGAGCAACAGAACATTTCTATTTTATTTAGTCTGTTTTACTGTGTTACCAGTCAGCTAACCTGTCAAATGTTTAAGTTGTGTGCGTCACTGACCCAAAGTAAGTCATCCGCATTATTGTAATCTCTGTTCTGATTAATGCAAATTACAAGACTAATGATTAGCATGGTTGATTGGATTTCCCTTCATCAATGTGGCAACCACAGAATATGGGTGACATAATTTCCTGATAATTTCCTTTGAAGCTGAAATACTTAAGTGATTATTATTAGTGAAGATCTAACTTCACTATGATACACATATACTTTGTATGTGTGCTGTATAATTCAGTGAGTGCATGCATGTCTTCCTCCCTTCTTTAGAACCACAATGAACAGACAAAGATCATTGTCCTGCCAATCTACCATACTGTGCCGTTTAATGTTCTGTCGTGCTATACATTCAACAAAGACTGTGCCTACGAGCAACACTCCATCCTTGTCTCCTTGTGAATTCTTACCAATTCCCTGTGGCGAATACTACTGTCGTACCCTACCACCTAATACAGTCCTTACCCTCTCGAACAGAACCCATAAGCTCAACATAACAACATAAGCTCTGGTTGCACAAGGGGTGAAGTGGCCCTTTAACTTAACACTCAGGCTTTGGCTGTGAGAGGTGCTCACATGCTTCACGTCACATGGAACACTCTTGATAAAGACTGGATGATGTGAGCAACCATTTGTACAATGGAGAGAGAGGGTGGAAAGGATGACTATTCACATCCTCATCCATTAAGCATCCGCTAGATAAAGACATTATCTGTTCTCGCAGCACTCTCACATGTCTCTCAACGAGACCACAATTGCTATACTGGCCTTGCCATGCACTGACCCAATATCACGATGTGTGTGTGTGTGTGTGTGTGTGTGTGTGTGTGTGTGTGTGTGTGTGTGTGTGTGTGTGTGTGTGTGTGTGTGTGTGTGCGTGTGCTTGTACATGTGTTTGTGTGTGTGTGTGTGTGTGTGTGTGTGTGTGTGTGTGCGTGCGTGTGTGTGAATGCAAATGTACAAATGTGTGTCCTTTCATGTGGACATGTGTGTCCAATTACACTCTGCTAGTGAGTGACAGTGCCATCTACAGGCCAAAGTCCCTGGCTGGGTCCTGTCAAGTGTACTGTGGGCTGTCACAACAAGCTCTCCCTCATAGATCACATCTTTGCCTGGGGAAGGAGGCAGGCCTTGGAAATCAGCGTTATTCAATGTATAGTTGAAGGGTGGGGAGACACGTGTGCGTGTGTGTGTGTGTGTGTGTGTGTGTGTGTGTGTGTGTGTGTGTGTGTTATAGTTGAAGGGTGGGGAGGCACGTGTGCGTGAGTGCGTGCTTACGTACGTGCGTGTGTGTGTGTGTGTGTGTGTGTGTGTGTGTGCGCGTGCGTCTTGATTCAAACACAGCACTCACGCAGATATGCAACCAATATGCACATCTCATCTGCAAAGCACCCACCTGCCTCGTGAGGAAATCCCCTGACAGGACGCTTTAGATGCCACAACGATGCGCTTTAAACTCAATCTGAGAGAAAGAAATGAATACATTTTGATTTGTGTTGACCGATTTGTTGCATCGAAATCCACAAAGATTGTACCAAGATGATCGACGCTGCGTCTTAAAGGTATAGCCTATTCAGTGATTTCACTTAATTCAAATATCTTTATTTTTAAATATATATATATAATCCTCCCTACTATAGAGTGTGCCATATAAGGAGTTCCTCCCTGTCCCCAGTTAACCCCTCCAGGGCCATAATTGAAACTAGCTCCTCACCACTCGCCCTACACACTTCCACTCGGTTTGAGCATAGATATATAAATAATAGAGACGCAATGCAATGCAAGTGGATGGGAGGGGAATTCCGGTGCCGTCTCTATTATTTATTTATCTATGCTCAAACCAAGTGGAAGTGTGTAGGACGAGTGGCGAGGAGCTAGTTTCAAAAAGGGGGCTGGAGTCAAAAAACCATAGGTTTCGTTTTTGGCAAGGGTTAGCCATGCAGCCTTCATCCAATCAGGATGAGAGGGGCCTTCCTCCAATCATGATCGAGTGCGGGCGGGCCTTGGTGCCTGGCTACGATGAAATCCTTATCCTTCCCGTGCAACCATATGTCAAACACTTCGCCACCGAAGTCTGACTCCCCCCCACCTATCACAAGATGGTTCTCAGAATTGAACAGTTGTGTCCCTCTTGAGAAGATTACATATATTTTGAGAAGTTCAAGGGGTTTTGTATATATATATATATATATATATATATATATTGTATATTGTATAATTTTCTCTGTATAGTAGATTTGTCTCTTCTTGTTTTGTTTTTTGTTTGTTTTCCACGTTTTTTGTATTATTATTATTGTTATTATGCTTTAACTGTGTTGTCTTCTATGTATGTGGGTTTGTATGTGGGGAGGGGGGAGGGCTGTGGACAGGTGTTCAGTGTATTTTGTGAAAATTTGGAGAAAAAAAATATATAAATATATTTAAAAAAAAAACACTTCACCACTTGTAATTATACTGTTTATCCTTGTGGCAGAATGCGCGCGTGTGCAATGTGTGGAGAATCAGACTGGAGAGCAGTTCTGTGCATATTGTGATTAAAATTAGACTGCAGAAAGCCTCGCAGAACACCCACGCAGTCGTCATGGAATAAATGGTTCAGGTTAATTATGTTAATTATGTGTCGCATGCATTCACAGAGTTCAACAAAATGAGCAAACAGAGTAGATTATATAGGCAGACATAGTAGTTACCTCTACAGGCCTTTGCTCTCTCTCTTTCTCGCACACACGTGCGCGCACACACTCTCACACTCGCGCGCACACACACACACACACACACACACACACACACACACACACACACACACACACACACACAAAAACATTTTATGAAAAATACAAGATGTTATTTTATGAAAAATACAAGATGTTTTTTTTGTGTCCCAGATTTCACAAGCTGCAACAGGCACACTATATCAGAGTGCATGGAGATGGAGTCGGAAATCTCAGATGTGCAAATTTGATGTTCTAAAACGTGTTTTTCCTTTCTGCCAGGAAATGTGTGGATGATAATGGAAGAAAAAACAAAAAAAAGCGAGTAAAAGGAGTAAAAAGGGGGAAATTGCTTAGAAGAAGAAGTGTTTTCACGTCTATATGGCTCTCCAGGGACACTGTACATTTCTCCAGTGCAGGATTTCAACTCCAGAACTCTATATGTAATCTGATCAATACCGTGTAATGAGAGGTGGAATCAAATTTGCACTTGACAGGAACAACCTTACAAGATTTTCCTTTTCTCTCTCTCTCTCTCTCCATGAAACCGGTGAAAAGAATTGATTTATACTGCATGCTTTTAAAGAACTAACAAGGAAGTATAAAAGCTTCCATTTATGGCATATCAAGAGCTGCATGTTGTAATATCGTATCAGACATGACGGAGAGAGGAGGCCATTATGAGACAGGGATCAAAATGAAGACATCAGACAAAGAAAAGCGTACCTGTATACAGCTAATGTATACCTTGCCGTGAGACAGTGATGCTTCCTATGCTCTTCACTAATGTAGTAATGTTCATGATAAAACAGCACAATTATTTTCTACTCGGTCTGTGTGTCATAGGAGGGCTGTAATAAAGTTACACTACTTATTACTCCCTGAGAAAAGTAACTAGTTACATATTACTTTACTTATTACTTTTTTCTCTCGCCCCCAGTAATTGTATATTTTGTCCCAAAAAGTCTTACGTTGCATTTTCAACATTATCAGTTCCCCCTCCCCTATTCTGCAGTGTTTATTTAACTCAAAAAAGTGCTGTATAGTGTACACTTGATGATGGGTCCATTTGTACACATATTTGAAGTTTCTCAAAAAAATATTATTTCTGAACACAGCCCTCCTATGAGACACAGACTGAGTAGAATTTTGGTATTTAATCATGAACATTAGTGACTGAGAACCAATTATATGAAGATAGATTGAGAAGGGGTGAAGTGGTTATATGCAATATTAAGTGTTCTGATATTTGGTGTACAAATGCCAAAACACTAAAGCAATATGTTTCCTTTGTATAGGCCTATTAATCAATTACATAATTATGGCTCTTTTGAACACAAATCATAAAGGTTATACTGTAGGGCTTTGAGGATCAATTTAGACTGAGACAGCTGTTGAAGCGTTAAATGTATTTAACATGAGTGAAATGTAGCCTATATTGTGGGGATAACAGTACTGTGAGTTATATTTTATCTCTTCTCTGCAGCCTCACTGTTTTTCACTCCACATTAGGCAGAAATGGCAAAATATAATATTGTTAAGAGAAACTGAAGCTGAGCACGATATATTCACAATAGCAATCAAGGTCAAGGTCAATGTCAAGTTTTATGTCCCACGCTGGGCAATACATTTTACAGCAGATAATAAGCGCTCTAAAAGACACAGTAAACATACAACAACAGCAAGAGACATACATTATCACAAGATACAGATCATTACCTTAAATATAAAGTGCAAGAGCTAAAGTTAAAGTGCACCAAGTGTAACTAACCACCCACCCTTGAAACTACACGGCAGCTAGTTACCTCCTCTTACTTCCCCCATTGATGGCCCGGATGGAGGCAGGTATGAAGGAGAATTTGTACCGGTTATTCTTAGTGACAGGGGTCTTTAACCACTGGCCGGAAGGCAGTAGTGCATATTCCCGGTTTAGGAGGTGGGAGCTGTCTCCTCTAATTAATGATGCTTTTTAAGCACCTGTTTGTCATATATAAGACTCAGACAGCAAAACTTTTCCCCCAATCTTGCTAGCCCCTTTAACAACCCCGTTAAGGGCATTTTTCTGTCTGATTCCAAGGTTACCAAACCAGCAAATGGCCGCAAATGAAATGACAGACTCAATGAATGCTCTGTAGAACAAGATCATTAAAGATTTATCTACCTGGCCTTTCTTGCACAACATTTCAGTATTGACATCACATTTTAGACGGTTGTCTATTATGGTCCCTAGATATTTATAGGTGGTTACTAACTCCACTGATTGACCATCTATAGTACAGCTCTGAGGAGCTAGTGGACATCGACGGAAGTCAATAAGCATGTCTTTGGTCTTAGTGACATTGAGTTGTAGAAATGCCTCTTCACACCAAGAGACAAAGTAATCCACAACTGGGCCATGGCTGACCTCACCATCACCCAGCAGACTCACAAGCACGGAATCATCTGCAAGTTTAATGATGTGTCTGTCGGCATGTTGACTTCTACAGTCGTTAGTGTACAGGATGTACAGCAGTGGGGAAAGAACACAACCTTGGGGTGAACCAGTGGATGATGTAAATTCACCAGACAGCTTCCCATTCACTCTCACCCTCTGGGTTCTATTTGTGAGGAAATCCGGAACCCAACCGATAATAACCAGGGTCTAAGCCAAAGTTGTTAACTCATTTTTCAACTAGTAGGCCTATGTGTGGCTGAATGGTGTTGAAGGCTGATGAGAAGTCAACAAAAAGCAGCCTAGCATGTTTTTTGCCGACTTCCAGGTGTTTATACAGTAGGTTCAATAAGGTGATGGTAGCATCGGACACCCCTCTCTTTGCCCTGCATGCAAATTGCAAAGGGTCGAGGCTGCGCTCCGTTTTTGACAAGAGCTCTTCCTTAACGAGCCTCTCAAATGACTTCATAACCACAGATGTTAATGCCACCGGCCTGAAGTCATTTAGCACCTTGGGACGAGGACCCTTGGCTACTGGCACCACAATGGACCGCTTCCATAAAGATGGCACCCTCTGTTGGTTAAGAGACAATTAAATCAAATATAGGGCCTAGCCGTTCTGCACAGACAGTAAGCAAACGGCCACCTATGTTGTCAGGGCCAGGACTTTTCTTTGGTTTACATTACACCTTTTAAAACACCTGATCACACTATGCTCATTAAAGCAGAAGTCATGAACCCTGGGTGTCACCAACCCCCTCCTAAGCTCAGAGTGTTGTTCTTCAAAATCATGAACGTCAAATCTGGTGTAAAACTCATTGAATTCCTCCCAAATGCACCGTTTATTATTTAACCATGACAATGGTTACAGGGACTAATCTCACAGCTCGTCTATTCAGAAAGACATTGTTGTGACTTTGAATGATCCAATACCATGCTTTAAATTAACCCACACAAACACACTCATGGAAAGAAAAACAACAGCATATAGTGACATTTAAGCTGAGTCCTTCGACTCATCGCCATTTAGATGAGAGAACACTGCACACAGAGATCAATGATGTTTTCACAGTGAAGTGGTGAAGTGTTGTACAAGAGGACAAGAATAACCTGCCAGTCATATAATATTGTACCTCGCTCCAATGAATGACATGGGAACACGTGATCAGGATTATTATAACTGCATGTTTAACGGATTGCTGGATTGGAGACCATCCTCGGCTCCAAGTTACACAACCAGGCATTTCCGGCCTTAACTGGAAAGAAAACCAGGAAGACCCAGAAACAGCTGGAAAAGGTCTGTCGAGGCGGAATTCAGGGGCAAAAAGGAACATCTTGGAAGGAAAGCAGAGAGATTGCCCAACACCGAAGTGACCCAATCAGCTGGAAGAAATTCATGAATGACCTATGCCGAGTATATTAATACAATGGTCTACAAAACACACTCCCCCTCCGCCCTCCCCCTCTCTGACAGGCAGGTGTCTTTGATGCTTTCATTGATTAGAGAAAGCACTAACGAGCGCAGAACGACTTTGACACTGTTATGGCCCAATTGAGCGATCAGCGTAAGCGTGGTTGTCTGCACCCTCCTTAAACAGTGACATACGGGTAGTCCTACATGGGGGAAATGTCTACTAAAGGCCATGCAGCGCAATCTGATTGGCCGGAGGTGGTGCATTATTTTCAGATAAAATGCTCAGGGCGTGCAGTCCCATCACTGTTGTTGAATTGAATATGCATAGTACACATTCTGGCTCCGTGTTGCACATTATTTTTCAATAACCGCATGACTCATCATGAATTATTCCTCATGCATTATGAAAGGGCCCTATGCAAGAGCAGAGCTTGCCCTCATCATAGTGAACGAGTGGATGGTGGGTGGCAGAGCCGTAGAGTTGTACAGAGTTGTACGCCATTGAGGGGTCATTAAACAGCGCTCGAGCGCTGTTCATGCAGCCCTGGAGAGTTTAAACTATAAATACATTGTTTTCAACGAGGGCGGCGCAAATATCAGAAACTTTAGGCATGTGTGCGACAACACGTATTGTACAGTGACAACTAAAGTCTCTGTAATGTTTATGTTGTACTATTACTTTAAAAAAAAATGGTCTAAAATAAAGGGATTTAAGATCATTAAAGCTGGGCTGTGGCCTGAGTCCAGTGCATTCTGCATTCTTCGCAATGCTCTTCGGCAATAGAAGTCTGTGTAGAAGAACTGCCATTGGACTGGCCCCATGAAGTGAACGGAGATGTCTCTGGTGGGTGGGTGCACCAAGGATAACACAAATTACCCTGAATGCTCTGAGAAGGAACAGCACACCGTTTAGCTAATTGCAATTGCTAATCACGCAAAAGGAACAAAACGTTCAAATGCATTGACCATCTTGTCCGGCAACGGGTCATAATAGCTCTATAATTCACTGGTAAACAATACTGCAATCAGACAATGTCACACGCCGTACACCGAACAATCTCAGTGCATGCAAACAAGTTCAATAACTAGATGCAAGAGAGCTGGGCTGAATGGATAGGCTTAATAAAACAATACTTGTCAATGGGCCCGTGCAGTAGTTCTTATAGTGGAGCTTTGTTTGTTAATTGGCAACGTTGCTCATAGAGGGTAATATTTATGCTTGTGGGGGGGGGGGGGGGGGGGAAGTAAGGTGTCATAAACGTTTTATCGCCAAACACAGCAGTTGTCATTGATCTTTGTGATGAGCTCCACAGATGAGAACCATTAAAGGGTGTGTACTGTAATATATTGTGGTCTATAAATAAATATAAGCGAGGAATGCACTTATACATGCAGTATAAAGCACAGTCCTGAGGAAATCAATTTGACAATGGTTGTAAAATGTCACATTCATGATCAAGCTGAACATAATTTCATTCAGACACTGATGTTGCTGTTCTGCGACAGCAACATTGCTTCAAATATCATTTGGCATAGACTGTAGTACTACGGTCACCCTTAAGCTGAGTCAATATTAAATTCTCTCTGAGCTTCTGTCAGCAAATAAGGTACATCATTGACTGGAGAGGGGAGAAAAGGGCTGATCTGATTACATGTATAGTTTCCGCTAATTCATCTGAAATGAACAAACATACCATAAATAAACATTGATAAACAATACAGATGCATTTTCTTACACAGCTTTGGGAAAGGTATACCAACAAAACTAAATGTGTCACAAATCTATGAAAAGGAAAAGAAGAAGCGCTTCGTGGGTCCTTTATGAAGAAAACTGCAGACAGGTGCTCTTTGGAGAGGGTTTCAATAATACAGCACACGAGTTCTTTAAAAGTTCTATACCTTCGTTGAGTAAAGATCAATGTGGAAGGAGATAAATAAGAACTTAAGGTGGCGAACTTTAAGTCAAAGTCAAAGTCGTACGATTAGTCACACACGCTATCGCAGTGAAATTTGTTCTCCGCATTTGATCCATCTCTTGGAGCGGTGAGCCGCAGCGTGCGACGTGCTCAGGAATCATTAGTTAATTTGACCCTCAATCCAACCCATTGATGCCGAGTGCCAAGCAGGAAGGCATTTGGCCCTTTTCGAAACTAGCTCCTCGCTACTCGCCCTACCCACTTCCACTCGGTTTGAGCATAGATATATAAATAATAGAGACGGCACTGGGATTCACCTCCCATCCAGTGCCGTCTCTATGATTTATATCTATGCTCAAACCAAGTGGAAGTGGGTAGGGCGAGTGGCATGGAGCTAGTTTAAAAAAGGGGGATTGGGTCCCATTTTTACAGTCTTTGGTATGACCCGGGCCGGGGATCGAACCCCCGACCTCCAAGTTTCAGGGCGGACACTCTAACCACAAGGCCACTGTCTGGTCTAAATGAATAGGGACAGAGCCTGACTGACGCCAATCTATGCTTCATATATCTATGCTCAATTATGCTCAATAATATATATTCTAAATTCACTCTAAGAGTTGTCTGACCGAAATCTACATGGTTAGGAAACACTGATGTAAAGGAAGATGCCAGAGTGTGAACCAGCTGTCCCACTGCCATCTCCTCCCCGTTACGCCTACGTCACATCCACACACACATGCAGGGTCTACATTATTCACTGTACATTAAAAGGCTGCATATCGGATGTCCCTCGTCAGTGCATGGAATATATCATTAGCATACATAAGACATCGTCAGACAGGAACTCCTTACATGTCTGGGACATCTGCCTTACAAGAGTGACCTCATGTGGTAGTCATTAATTTAACAGGAATGTCACATACAGTAACGAGCATGACTTGACTGTCTCCTCTCAAGACTCCAACTTCTACTCGCACGGCAGCTCTGTTAACGCAGGTCTGTGGGGGGTCTGCGTGCGTGCGTGCGTGTGTCCTGGATGTGAGGTGATTTCCATCCTTGTAATTACTGTCTCTCTGGAGAGTCTGTGTGGCATGGTGGACAGATAACACACACACACACACACACACACACACACACACAACCCTCTTATGTGCTGGACTGGACCTATACAGGACTATCCATAAACCTGACATTGCTGCAGAGGCATAGCCTATACACACACACACACACACACACACACACACACAGGTGCATGCACACGTAGCAGCACAGCCAGACAGCCAACTTACTGTACATTTCTGAACATTGACTCAGCTCACCATCCTTCAGACTTTATAGCGCAGTGGCAGCACTGGGTAATAGGTCCATATGACTGAGTGCGACCGACCCTGCTGCACCCACAAAGGACACTAAAGATCCCCAAACAATTAGAGAAGAGAGAGAGAGAGAGAGAGAGAGAGAGAGAGAGAGAGAGAGAAGGATGCACGCTTGGTTCCATATAAAAGGGGTGTTGCAGTGAAACACAGCCCTCCCCGCCACCTTGCACACGTGGAGAGAGAAATCACGGACGACGTTCAACCGGAGAGGATTTCCGTCCGTGCTCTCTCCCTTAATCTCGAGTGCAACGGTGTCGGTGTCGTGTCGGGGGGGGGGGGAGATTAATATATGAGTTTGAGGAGTGCGGGGGTTTCCAAAAGTGGCCCTAAAGCATTCCACACGCGCCCGCCAACACACATGCATACTCATTCGAGCATCCCCGGCCGGGTCTCTCGAGTGTGGCCCTAAACCATTTTGCTCAAGGGTTGTTTTTTTATACTCCCCTCTACACTCTATTAATCTAGGCAGTAGATACTTATCCGGGCTCTGATTTACCTGTGGATAATCTGATGCCATACGGATTGGATTACGATTTGGCATACGGCTAGGTTTATGGCACTGGTTTATGATGGAAGCACCGGGGTTGAGACGGGTCCCTGTCTGTCTGTCTGTCTGTCTGTCTGTCTGTCTGTCTGTCTGTCTGTCTGTCTGTCAATCATCTTTATCTGTTGCTCCCTTGTGCTACGAGTAAGGCTGGATTCATGTTATATTACCCTTTGAACTTGAAAGAAAGCTAGCGCTGCAGACATCTATGGTGAATCTCTGCAAAGTGTTCTCAATCCCCTTACCAATGCTGCCTTTTGAGACGCACTTCAAACAGAATGCATGTACAATAGCCCTCTGAATGTCAAGGTCACATTTCACTGTTTATACTGTTTGCATGTAAAATAACATGGGATGTATGAGACCGCTCTGAGCAAATGTGTTTCCGTTGTTAATCTGTTACGGGCTGATGCCTTTAATTAACGCCACTCACGTCTTGGAAATTAATTTTATGTTATTAGCACACTCCATATCACACACCGCTTAAAGGGCCACTTCACCCCTTTTGCAACCAGATCTTATTTTAATTATGTTTGGGAGTCAAGAAACCCTTTCCTGGGGGTTTTTATGTGGGCAATTTGTGTTTTTAGTCAGTATTTCAAAATGTCCATGGGCTCCATGATGTCATGGACACAGGGCTCACTTCCTTCCTGGACTACAATCCCCATAATGCTTTGGTCCACTGCGCCTCCTTGTGGATAGGGGGAGGGCATGTGACATCATGGAGCCCATGGACACTTTGAAATACTAAAATATCTTAAAAACAGATATTACCCACATAAAACTCCCAGGGAAGTGTTTGTCTCCCAAACATCATTAAAATAAGATCTGATTGCAAAAGGGGTGAAGTGGCCCTTTAAGACGACGTTGTAGATTTTTGGAACAAGAACCAAATATTCCATCCTTTCAAAGATATGCAAGTAGTCATTGCACCCAAATATGTTAGGTTACAGTCTAATAAGCACAGAGGAGGTTATGTAAAGATTCAATTCAATTTGAACAACATTATTAATTCCACTATATAGGGGCCATTAATTTTGAGTGGCTTGCAACAGAGAAACACATACCATAACGAACAAACAGACAAGTAGAAGGGTCTGACAGGAAATATGTAATATTTGATGTTTAACAGTGTTCACATCAAATGTAACCCTCCCAGCAAGCCAAATTACGTCATGATGACGTTATGATGACGTCCTCCGATGACTCTGGTGATGTTCAGGACTAGGCCATTTCACAGCCTATAATATAGTGCTAATATACAGATATAGTCTATGAAGCACATTAATATTCACCTCATCATTTGTTCTGTGACATTCAAGTCCCTACAGGGTTAAAAAGCTCAAAGTAAACCCCTAAGTATTAAGTATATTATATGGTGCTGTAGAGTCTATCCCACTGGGAGGTCCCAAGATGAATACTCTTTTAACATCACCTGTCTAACAGAAGAAAATCACATTTGTTCTCACACATCTTGAATGAATACTCTCATGACACCAAGACACGGGTAAAAAACAAGAACATTTCACTGGAGACAAACAGTCACACGCATGTTCGCACGTGCACATACATACGCACGCACGTGCACGCACGCACGTGCACACACACACACACACACACACACACACACACACACACACACACACACACACTTATGTCACACTAGGACTCTGCAATTAACCTAAATGTACCAATAGAGGGGATGCACGTGACATCATCATCATACCAGGAAGTTATGCAGGAAAAAAACTACTTTCTGGCCTTGACAGCCCTTAAGTGAGTTTAAACGACATTAAACTCACTTCTCCACACACTTTGACACTCATTTTATGCATGCGCATACCCTCTATATCTCACCAGTAATCTTGCTCATCTTGGTAAATGGTGCATTTATATAGCGCCTTTATCCAAGGTGCTTTACATAGATTGTGCATTACATTCACCCATTCACACACACATTCATACACCGATTGCGGCGGAAGCCATGCAAGGTACCAACCAGCACATCGGGAGCAATTTGGGGTTCAATGTCTTGCCCAAGGACACTTCGACATATAGACAGGAGGAGCCGGGATTCGAACCGCCGCCGACCCATGGATCAATGGACGACCTGCTGTACCTGCTGAGCCACAGTCGCCCCATCGAATAATCAAATTAATCTAATAATCGGGATAGATCTAAAGGTGGAAATAAAAGAGAGAGAGAGAGAGAGAGAGATAGAATATTGGTGGCAAAACAAAAGGCCTCACGGCTTTTTTGATACTACTTAAAGTACCCCCTCTGTCCCCCTCCCCTCTCTCTGTTTCTCTTCTTACAAAGTGACTATACAGTGCACACACCAATCAGTTAAAATACCAGTGAGCAACAAGACCACACACCAGACCTCATGAGATAAACAGAGAGCGAGAGAGAGAGAGAGAGCCATTTACAGCTTTCTCTCTCTGTGTGAGGTGTTAGTTTAATAGACCCATCTCATATCACCCCCCTAGGGTGTCTGCTGTGGGCTTGGTACAGTATATATACTGTATTATATATTCTCTGTTCGTCCCTCCATCTCTCCTTCTCTCTCCCTCTCTGCAGTCCAGCAGTAGGCCTACTCACCCTGCGGCTAAAGACCAAGGTAAGCAGAAACTATGAAATGAAAATAAACAGCTATTTATATGCATCAGGGAAAACAAAGGCCAACCAAGCTTTTGGCCACAGGATGAGAGAGAGAGAGAGAGAGAGAGAGAGAGAGAGAGAGAGAGAGAGAGAGAGAGAGAGAGAGGATGGAGCGGTGTATGCACACTCCTGCCTATTGCTGCCATCCATTGCCCTGACACAGTATCTCTCTCTCTCCCTCTCCCTCTCTCTCTCTCTCTCTCTCTCTCTCTCTCTCCCTCCTTCCATCTGGATTTTCAGAATACTTGTTGTATGCTTTCATCTTCTCCTTTACACAGGGGGGAGTGGGCAGTAACAGTAAAACTGGATTATCACACACCACCCAGGGGTGGCTCAGGGGTAGAGTGGCAGGATGGAAACTGCAAGCTTGCCAGTTCAAACCCGGGCTCCCCCAGAGTTATTGTCAAAGTGTCCTTGACCAAGACTCTGAGCCCCTAATTGCTCCTGATGTGCAGGTTGGTGCCCTGCATGGTTTCCACCGACATCGGTGTATGAATGATGTGTGTGAATGGGTGAATGTAATGCACAATCCATGTACACTCTCAATGGTACAGTGCAAGTTGGCACTGTCTGGGTCATTTTGTATTGTTGATGTTGTTTTACTGCTTTTTGCCTACGCACCTGCTTTTAAATGTTTTAATCTAGGTGTGTGTGTGTATCAGTTTCTGTCTCTGTCTGCCTCCTTCTGCCTCTCTTTCTCTCTCTCAATTCAATGGAGCTTTATTGGCATGAGAAAACGTACCTTTACATTGCCAAAGCAGAAGTGGAAGATGACAATCAAATTAGACCAATGTATTTACAAATAAATATTGGATATAAATAGGAATAAAAAATAAAGGTGTAAACAGAGCTGTGTTATATTAGCACTTTGGGTAATACTATCTTGTGAAACTATAAAAAGCATTTTCTGTCTGAGATAGTTATACAATATACATCCATATAGATTGAATATGTTAGCTTTATACTTTTGATAAACAGTGCACACATATGGTTTGTATTCCTTAAGGTGCTTGTATTCCATTTGACATCCTTCTCCTGTCACAGCAGTTCACAAATCTCGCTGCTGTGTTTGCACATTGTTGTACTTCACCCAACAGATATGGGAGTTTTTTGTCATTAGTCATGTTTTCAAACTCTCTTTGGGTGATTGTAATCCGTGGAAAGTATACTGTATGTCTCTGATGTCTTGGTACAGTGGACAGACGGTTAGGAAGTGTAGCTCAGTCTCTACCTCGTTTTGTGTGCAGTGAGTGGGTGCACAGTCTGTCTTCTCTTGGGAGCCAGGTCTACCTATGGCGGCCTTTCTCAATCACTGAGTCTATATATATCGAGTTAATGTTTTCCTTAGCTTTGGGTCAGTTAGTTACTGTGCTCAAGTATTCTGCTACTGTGTATTCTCTGTTTTAAATGGCATTCCATTTTGCTCTGGTTTTGAGTATAGATCTTTTCCAGTGTGTGAGATAGCTTTCTCTCTCTCTCTCTCTGATCATTTACTTGCTGTGTGTGTGGGACGTACTGTATGGTAGTGTGGTACATTGTGCCACTCAGCCTGAGAAGGACAGACGCACATGCACGCCACGCCACCATAGACACACACACACACACACACACACACACACACACACACACACACACACACACACACACACACACACACACACACACACACACACACACACACACACACACACACACACACACACACACACACACACACACACACACACACACACACACCCCTCATGCGTCATGCCCAGAAACACCTGGAGCTACCAAACACATACCCTCAAAGACAAATATTTCTATTTCCAAGTAAGTGCCTCTCGGGGGAAGCGTACACTATAACACATCCAGAGTCGCTATTACGATGAGTCACTGAACTGCAGGCTTTCAGGCTCATCTCTAGCCATTGTCCTCAAACCACGCCGACAATCTTTTCGCCATCATACTGCATTGACACAATGACACTCCAGAGTTGTGAAACAATAATGACGGCGGAAATGGTGGACAGAATGAAAAAGAAAAACAGCAAACATGATGGAGAGAGAATCCACAGTGCTTCAACTATATGTCACATCAGAAAAATGAGTGGCTGAAATTCTTTGTCATAAAAGCTCCATTGTTGCAGTTTCAAGAAAGGTGTTAAGAAAAGAAAGGTAAGGGGAGATACTGTATCACCCATTTACAGCCAGTTCAATGCTCGAGCCAATTTTGCCAGCTTCCAAAATTGTGTTCAAGCAGACTTCTTTTTTTTATGTTGTGGCAGTTATTCATCTTCCGAATTTCTTGGTGAAGTCCAAGATCCACTAGCCATTGTGACTAAGCCGATATAGACTATATATAGACGATATACGACTGTGATTATTATTTTAGGTGAAAATTGAAGCTGGACTGTTGAAGAGGCCATTCGTTGTTGTTTTTACTCCTTCCTACAGCAGCTGGGCCAGGTTCCGTTCCCATCAGAGGGGAGTGACTGCTGTTGCATGTGGGAGCAACATGATTGAAACGACCCATTTGAATGTGATTGCATGCGAGTCCCAGTATATGAAGGCAACTATAGTGCCTGACTCGACTGTCCTTGGGTTTATCCATCCATCCATCCATCCGTCCATCGAGCCACCCACAAACCAATCCATACATCCGTCTATCCGCGCTGCAAAGGCTCCATTCCTCGCTGCCTTTGTCAATCTATCATTTTTCCCGGTCATCCATCATTCCATCACAATCATCCATCCCTTCCGGTCATCAGAGAAGGCCTTCGTTGGTTGGCGCCTCCGCCCGTCGCTTCCTCCCGCTCGCCGTCCATCCATCCTTGTCGACGGGGCCAGCGGCGGGCCGGGGCTCCCCTCAGAGAGCTTGCTCTACATCTGTCGCCAAGCTGTTGCACGAGCTAGTTGTGCTGTCACTGTGGCTGCCTGGCCGCATGCATGCGCCTTATTATGGTCTGTCCTGTATAAACAGGCAGCTGCTGCCATCCCACCTGAGCATCTCTGCTCTCACTCTGGGCTGTTATAGAGGCTGTTAGGCTATTAAAGATTAGTGGAGCACACTGGAGTTCAGCCACAAAACAGCAGACTGGCAGACTCACGCAGCGGGGCTCTCACACATGGGCACATTCATGCAATCTGCAGAAACGCTTCCCCGGCCCTCTTTCTCATCTATGTGCATCCCTCTCTCTGTGTGTCTCTCTCTCTGTCTCTCTCTCTTTCTCTCTCTCTGTCTCTCTCTCTGTCTCTCTCTCTGTCTCTCTCTCACATGCATGCATGCACACACACACACGTACGCACGCATACACACAGCACGTCACCTTCCTGTCGTGTATTATGCTAATCATGGCCGATATAATATTTAATTATCCCCCCATGCAGCTACGTTATCGTCAATCACTTCTGGCTACAGCAACTCACCAGCATACATGCATCTCGATAGGTGGACTCACCACCTTTACTGCAACAGTATAGTAATATAGTACAGGTCCAATAGTTAAGGGCTGTCTCGCTGTGATTGGCAGATTGTTTGTAAGATAACTGCTGTGATGAATGTCCAATGTACAATGTATTTTGTGGACTGCAGTATTGATTTTCAAGTATAATTATGCACAAAATTGCATTTTGGTCCAAAAGATAACACAAAAAAAGCTGTAGTATTATTTGTTGTTGTGGAAAGGGGAGAAATAAAATACCTTTAAAAATGTTCAAGTCTTTTCTTTATAAGATAAAGAGTTCAAACAATATAAACTCACACACAGTAGGGTACTGGGACTCCCTCAGTGATGGGGTTCCCAGCCACATTTGGTGCAGTACTTTAGTTCGACTAGTCATTGGTCCGAAGAACGACAACCCTAACCCTAACCTAACCATAACCGCAAGCACGGGAGCAGGCGCTAGTCCGAGATGCGTCCGCATGTCGGACTAGTGCTCCGTCGGATTTACATGCGGTCCCCCATATATAGCATAACAATCAATTGTGTCTAAGTCTTGAGTGTACAGGGTTTGATGAGGTCAGATCAACATATGAAATGTCAGAACAGGACAGCTCCATATATGGAGATCTAAGGGCTTGAGAGTTGAGATCAGAATGTAGAGTTGCTGGCAGCCTTGGCAGGCACCGTATATGCAGATCTAGGTGATGTTTCAGTCTTCTCCATGTATGGTCAGCCATATAATGGTGGCGTGATGTCACGAGGCGTGACCTGGAAGCATGATGTCATGAGGTACTATATATGGAGGCGTGGGTGACTAACTAACTGACGGACGGTTTTCATAGTAAATGCGAACTACATGGTCGCAATAATACACATTCATTTGGGGCGTTCTTGGCATGAAAATGTTTGAGAATGACTGGTCTAGTTGCAACAAGCTAGCTAATCCACCGACAGTACAGACGGGACCGACCGACAATGTTGGGCAGCGAGTGGATCTCGCTGCCTCCAGGAGAGTAGCCTAACACTGGTAAACATTACAGGAGCTTTCAATTGATCCCTTTGAAATCCAAAGGCATACTAGGCATACGGGGCATGCCCCCCCCTCCCCTCCCCTCCCCTCCCCTCCCCTCTCTGAATGCTACCAATTGCTGTCTTTGATGCACTGACAAGCACAGAACGAGTCCAAAGGGATCAATTAAGAGCTCCTGGGCAGTGCAAAGAATGAAGTAAAAAGACCTGCCATATGACGGTATAGTGACCAGCAGGGAAATGACCCAGTAAGGCTTTAAGTTATGCTAAAGTTACAGTATATAAGAATAGTGCTCCCAATTAGAGGGCAGCACGGGTCCATAAAATTGGACCCGGTCCGAAACATTCTAATAGGCCGCACGCCCACACCCGCCCGGAAACGGCCCCGAAAGGATTGGATCCGGTCCCAAACGGAGCCGAGAAGGATTTGACTGTTTGGACCCGGTCCGACCAAAATGGCACCTGATCCGATCCGATATAGATCCGGACCCATAGTGTGTTCCCTGCAATATTATATATGCTTCTAAAATGCTTCTTTAGTGCATTCTTACCTGCAGAGGTGTTGACAATCACAACAAAACTGTCCCACATTGCTCGTTGCTTTGCGTTTCGCCACGCTCGCTCCAGGGGGCCGCCATGATTGCATTAATGTAGCCAGCGGTGTGTCCGTGCGACCTGTCGGGATTGGGGTGAGAGAGGCAGAGACAAAGCGAAAGAAAGAGAGAGAGAGAGAGAGAGAGAGAGAGAGAGAGAGAGAGAGAGAGAGAGAGAGACGGCATGTCAAAGAGGTGACTAGGTTCAATATGGACTTTAGAATGTAATAATTATAACGCACGCATGTCTATTTTTGAAACCTACTTTAAAGTTGAAGGGTTTAATATATAAAGCTGGGATCCTCACGGGTACTTTCGGGTAACTGCATTACAATAATAATCCATCAGAACATCATGCTCTTATTAGTAGGCTATTACATTATATTTCAAGTGATAATTTAGCTGTCTTTTTCTTTTCTTTAAGAAAGAATCAGTCTAGACGTCTAGGACCAACTACTCACGAAGCCTGGGTTTGCTAATTTTGCTAATTCTATGGTTTCTTTTGATTTGTCAGATCCATCTGAAGGGTTTGACTTTCAGCTGGACATGAGGTACAGTATAGATGTTTGCTTGATTATAGCATTCTGCCATTCTCTGAATTTAATGAATTCATGTAAAATTTATAATTGTGGGGTTTTTTAGTCGAACGACAATGGATCTCCATGGACACAGAGATTAAAAAAAAGCAACTGTAACTTCTGTAACTAAGTGTACTTACTATGTCCCTAATGCATTTTTATGATAGGCCTATGATTTTTTATTTTTTATTATTTAATCCGACTCCATTGCCTCAGGTGCAGTTAGAGAAATCCACTTGTCAGATTGAGATGCAAAGAGACAGACACGACAATCACAGTCAATCACAGTCACAGACGCTACTGAGGAGGACCGGAGGCCCCATCAGGCATTACCCACAACAAAGCCACACCGAGGAAGAGGACAGGGCGAGAGGGAGGCACAAAGCATAGCGTGCAGGAGGAGCAAAGACGTCGGGAAGGGAAAAATAAAATGACAGCAACGAGGATGGAAGACCCGCGGAAAGATGACTGAAAGATGAGTGTGCTGGAGATGGAGACCAAGCTGATCTTTGGGGAAAGAGATACTGCCCGTCCATCTTCAGCAAGCATTCTGCAGCACTCCTACCCTCCTCTCTATCCCCCCCCGCCCCACCCCCCTACACCACCACCACCTCCACTCACCCCCCCCTCTGTTTGGGTGTCAGCCTGGTGAAATAGGGGGTCCTCAGTGTGGACCTAATCTGGGCTTTCTGCCTCAAATTGACAAATGGCTGTTTGGCGTCCTTACGGGAAAGGCTGACTTCTACTGCAGCGCGAGAAGACACACACAGAAGCTGCCCCCCAGTGCCTCATACTGTAGGTCTGGTAACACAACACCGTCAACACGGCATCCTCGCACAACAGCACATAGACACACACAGTATAGGGCCTATACTACACACTATTCCAATCCTCTGCAACGGGGTTTACTTATTTTGATTTATTTATTTTATTCTATTTTTCTCATTGACCTTAGGCGCCGAAAAAGATTTGCAACATCACGATTTATCATCGCTGCACTTTCGTCCCCCTTTTGCTCTCGCCCCGGCGCCGTAGAAATGATTGTTGGGTCGTGTCTGCTGTTTTATGAGCCATACTTGAAGAGTGAAACAGCCGAGAACATACGGCCGCAAAAATATGATTGTACCCCAGAGGGTTTGGCTTACAGCCCGAGTTGGAGCTGTGTCACCGATGGGCGGGATTGTTAAAGTTTAGCCCGGTACATCTGCAAACAGTAAACTACTTGAACTTCAATTATTTAAAAGCGAGAGGAGGCAAACTCCTGTAAACCTCCTATGAACCAGGATGCTCTATAGAAGTGGCTCTAAAACGTTGTCATGCCAAGGACCCCCCAAAATGGCCGCAGACCCCGATCTGAAAAGGTTTTGTGCCAGGGACCCCCCAAGAGAAGATTTGTGTTCAAATAATAATAATAATAATTTGTTCAAAAATGTCGAAACTATTTAGATAATTTTTCAAAAACGTGTGAGCTCAAGGTCAAGGTCTCTTTATTTTGTCTCCCGAAGGAGAAATTTGTCAAGGACCAAGGACTGCCCTATATCTGCAGCATACAGACACAATACAATACAATACACAATACAAGACAACAAAGGCACACAGTGCTTAATGTTTACAACATTAAAATACCACACACCGCCATACCTAGTGCAAAAGAGGGAAAGAACATCCTCATAACCTTCGACCCCTACCCTGTCTGCCCTCTGCAAGGACTCTGTATGTTAAGGAGTGTGATTGACAGAGGGAAAAAGGAGCTATGAGCTTGTATATCTGCTATCTGCTAATTGCTACACCATACAATGCATGTAGTTTTGTCTATATGTTTTCACCGGCAGCTGGGGTGGAGTGTAGTCGAGGGCCCGTGGTGACCTGGCCTCCTGGCGTCTCGTTAAACCATTTAGACCTGAGGACCATTCTACAAATGCCTTCTGACTCCTGACAGTCTCCTGAAAAACCCCATGTGTCTATGTCAGTCCCGACCCCCTCCCCCCCAGAAGCAATGATTTGAGTTAAAAACGTTCGCTCTGAAAGAATATATATTCAAAGGTTTGCACCACGTTTTCAAGATTTTTCAAAAATAGCAGACCTACAAGCTCGTAGCGCGGCACTCGGTGCCGCGCTACGAGCTTGTAGATCTGCTATTTTTCAATAGATAAACTTAACATAACATAATGCTTAAAACACCAAAAAGGGGTTCCCGCCCAAAATGTGTTAAACCTAGGGCAACGCCAGGAAAGCCAAGGCGCGCACCGCCTACGTAGCTACACAGCGGTGCAACACTTAGCTATAACAACCCTGCAGAGCTCAAGCCCCTGATGTTATTAGATAGGAGAGTGTGTATAGGGCAACCTGAGTTAAATGCTAAATGGTGCATTTATATAGTGCTTTTTTATCCAAAACGCTTTACATGTAGATGGTGGAGGAAACTAACAAAACTATAAATGCAATGCACCAACCTGCACAACGCCGGGAGCAATTAGGGGTTGGTGTTGGCTAGACTGCACACGCGCATGTACAGAATATTTATCTACAGTAATTGAATTGGCAAGAAAAATGGTGCAATTTGAATTTGAAGAATTTTTGTGTGTGTTTGTGTATAGGATGTTGAACTGGCAACTACTAGGGCCTACTAATTAAAACTGCTGAATGAATTAACTGCCTCAACTGCACCACTGTTTTTCACATATACAGTATATGGCAAATGTAATCATATTTAATCATTTAATAAAGCCTTAATAAATGTTACAATCAAATCTAATAATTGCACTATATCGTATCAGACTGCCGACGAGCATTTTAGAAAAGAAAGAAATGTGCGAAGCGTCGCTATTCATCGAACAAAGATATGAGGTGATTTTTGGTAGTTCTATATCCCATAGCTCGAGGGGATCGGCGGCTGAATGCGTTCCATTGCCTGATTCAGTTAGGGTTTATTATAGGCTTTCATGTCAGGGTCCATGATTTATTCGGCATCGGAGCCACGGACCACAATTTGAAGAGACATAATAACCTCTCAGACCCAAAACTATAAAGGATATTGTTGTCGGATAAGATTTTTGGTCCACAGTTCCTTGCTGTTATTGTATGAGAGATAAAGGCGGAGCTCCCAAAGAATATCATTTGAACAAAAGTGTCCAGTGAACCGAATCAAAACGGTGGAGTAAATTGAAAAGGACACGATGCCCATCAGCAGCGACGTGAAGCCGTCATTGTGTTGGATGGACACTGTGTTTGGTGATGGATGTTGTGTGAAAAGGAGGAAAGCTATTAAACTTTTGGATAGCTCAGCATTCCCACAGAAAGAAAGCAGCCACAGAGGTGGATCTGGCATGCTAATCGGCAGTGCTGGGGAAAAAAAGGACTCACATTGTTTACTTAAAAGTATCACTACTACCGCAATGTAATACTCACAGGTAAAAGTCTACTTGAAATAAAAGTACAAAAGAATTGGCATCAAAATGTGCTTAAAGTAGACGGAAAGTAAAAGTAGTCATTAGCCGGGCAAAGTGGGGTCATTGCTGCTGGTTTCAGCTACTGTATGCATGGTAATGTTCCATGAATGCTTAATAAAATGTCTTGTTTCACACCAACTGATCACAATAGTGTGGGACAAACACCTCAGCATGGAAATGTCAAAGAGGGTTATTACTTAACTAACTGCAGCCAATAGCACTGCTTAGTTACAGACAACTATAGCAGAAACATGACGCCCCCTGCAGAACAAATGTTGTATACCCAGTTGTGGTGTAAATATCCAAGCTGTATGGCACAACTGCAATGTTAATAATAATAATAATATATACGATTTATATAGCGCTTTTCTGGGTACCCAAAGTCGCTTTACAGAAAGAGGTACAGACATATTTATTAGAAAACTATTTAAAAAGGTTTAAAAGGTTAAAAACTAGAAATCAAAATCAAAAGAGGGACAAACAAGAAGGGTGTGTGTGTGTGTGTGTGTGTGTGTGTGGGGGGGGGTTATGTAGGGAAAGCCAGTTTGAAAAGGTGGGTTTTGAGTGTGCTTTTGAACGTTGAAAATGATTTTTAGTTTTGTTTTTGTTATCTTAACAACAGGCAACAAGAATATTCAATCCCAAAGAGGCATTCAATCTGCATAACAAAATGCAGCCTGGAATATTCCACATTATCCTCTGTGTGTGAACAGAAGATGCCGAGGCAGTAAGCAGGCGGAGGGGGAGAGTTCACTCACTCACTGCCAACCAGCAGTATAGCAGTATCACTCTGCTGGGAAACACTGTGATGTAAGGCCAAGGTTCACGTATGAGTTCAGAGCTGTTTTATTCTTTAAGAATGGAGTTGGACGTGACCTTTGGCATTCGCTGTGTATAGTCAGCTAGTGCACGGCTCATGGCAGAGCTTTTCCCAGCTCTCTTTCTGTGGCTGTGTGCGTGCGTGCGTGGAAAACTTACTCGCATTTTGTACTTAAAAGTATCAATAGGCCTACTGCAATATGTATCTGTTACAAGTAGAAGTCCCATATGGAAATGGGTAAAAGTACTAAAGCATCTGCATCAAAATGTACTTAAAGTACCAAAAGTAACTCATTATTTTAAGTTTAAGTTTTCAAACTAATATTTTTAAAAGTAAGCTTGTTGATCTGCTTTTTTAGAAAAGTCTTATAAATGTTGTCCACATTTTTGAATATATATTCTTTCAGAGTGAACATTTTTAACTCAAATCTTTGCTTCTGGGGGGGGGGGGAACAACATATTTTCAGATGGGGGACGGCGGCCAATTACATATAATTTTGGGGGTCCTTGACATGAAAATGTTTGAGAACAACTGACATAGAAAAAGGGGTTTTCAGAAAACTAAGACATTTGTAGAATCGTACTGTGTTACAAATGATGTAAAAGAAAGAAAGAAGGGTTTTGTGTTTCCACTATTTGCATCCAGCTGAAAGGTTTGACTCCTCTGTCCTGTCCAAGTTTAATGGGATGAACTGACCACAACACGGATGGAAGCACCTAACCTCGCTGCTTATTCCGCCCCACTTCTTTCTCTCCCTTTGAACACTGTCCATCTCGGCCCTCCGTCTCCTAATAGTGTGTGTGTGCGTGCGTGGAGCTGGTTAGTCAGTCCATTACCCATGTCCATCATTCCCCAACCAATTCCATTAACAACGGCACACGCCGGGAGAAGTCGGACTGTACTAGTCGTCTGTCTGTCTGTCTGTCTGTCTCCTCACACCTCCAGTCTCTCACACCTCTTCTTAGCTGGTTGACAGGGGTGTAAATAGTACTGTATTTAAGTGTGCGTGCGTGCGCCGTGCGTGCGTGTGCTCCTTGCCATATCATAAAACAGTCTGCCTCAATGTCCTCAGGTGAACATAGCGGGGTTATTTGCGGCATTACATGTAGTTCTCAAAGAAAATGTTAAGTTCTAGACTTAAAAGTGGCGTGTATATATTTTCACATACTGTTTGACACATACAGTACAATCTTGGGTTTGGCTGTATAGCTTCAAGCCTAGATTAGATTCAGCTTGAGTTTTGAACCCCTTCTCACACCGTCCGCAGCTGTACTTTGGAACCCACTCCCCAGGGTTTTGAGAAAGTGAAATGAACGAGAGAGAGCCACGGTTTAAGCACCATACACAAAGGGCTAATATAGGACTAACCTGGGGCCAATCTTCTTTTATTTTTTGTTACTTTGTAATGTCCACTGCCGCCAGGAGCAGGGTATTTCAAACTCTTAATCAGGAGAATGGAATAGTGGTTTAAACCACGGCTATATGTGCAGCGCGAGGCCAGGGTGACTATTTTGTCTGAGGAGACTCTGTGAGTGGGTTTATGGCCCTCAAGGCTTCCCGATGATTTGTGGAAAAGGAAGCCTGTTATTTCTGTTCCACATTACCATACACCACACACCTCCACCGCAATCCAATATGGCCTCCCAAGTCTGAACCTGCCTCGTAGGAAATGGATTTTATCCGCACAATATCGAGTGCCGTTTCCTTCACCGGTTACCCTCTAGCGGCAATTGAAAGAAAGGGAGAAACTATATGGTTTGTGTGTGTGTGTGTGTGTGTGTGTGTGTGTGTGTGTGTGTGTGTGTGTGCGCGCGCGCGCGCGCTTCGGTGCGTGCATGCACTGCACGTGCAAAATAATACAGTTAATAGCAAGTGCACGCACCATCTTCACACTGACACCAGAATGGCTAAACGGATTACAGTTTTCCTCTCTCACTGTCTACTTCGTGCCCCTGTCCTTCTTAATTTCTTTCTCGTCTTCCCCATCACATCTTCCATTTAGCGTGCATCGTCATTCATTCATTCCAGGCAGAAAGAGAGACATGACATTTATCCTGCTTCCTCTGCCCATTCATTTGTAACAATATCAGTGTCGGTGGTGACACGCTGCGGCACTTTATGTCGCCATTAACTTCTCTTCAATGGATGTCGGCTTGCTTACCGACACGTGGTAATGGTTCGGTTATAAAACAGAGACCCAAGCCGAACTACAACCTGCTGTCAAAGGGATGGGGAAGGCCTAAGGAGGGGTAAAGAGTAGGACAATGACATCCTCAGGGGAGTCTCAAACCAATAGTTAAATGATTTAACACATAAACAATACTGTTGTTCATTATTATAAACCTACATAAGAAATTATAGTCACTCATACATTGTTTATGTATTAAAAAATGTACAGTAAGTACTGATTTTGGACTCCCTGAAACGCGCCTGAGGACGCCATTGTCCCTAGCCTACTCTTTACGGGGTAAGCATCATTATTCCGACGGCAAATTATTTTTTCGACACGTTGTTCCGACTCGCCCCTTTAATTACGAACCCTGTCTCTAACCCTAACCCTAACCGCACGTGAAGCCATGTTGTCGGACGGATGCGCCATCGGAATTACGAGTGGATCCCGCCTTACCGTCTGATTGTGTTTGAAGGTTGCGCAGGTTGCGCTGGGTGCGTTCATTCACTGGGCAGACGCAAAAAAGTGTTGTTCTTGATTGTGTTACGAGTAGAGATGTCCCGATACTGTATCGGTGTCGGAAAAGTATCGGTATCGGCCCTTATTTGTCAGATCGGTATCGGTAAAACGTACGTATGCCAGTCTAACCACCGCTCCGACACAGGGGTAAGGGGTTGACACTATGGCAGGTAAATAAAATGTTGGGGCACGTGGAGTTTGCTTTCGAGTTGCCCAAACTGCAAGTGTACGTTTGAGTGAGGAGTCTGCTATAAACACAACATGAGATATATAGCTAGATAGCTATATAAACACAACACGAGATCACAACACTGGTATCGGTATACGGTATCGGCTAATACAGAAATTGTGTTATCGAGATCGGATCGGGAACGAAAAAACTGTATCGGGACATCCCTACTGTATAGTTACGAGCACGTGAAGCGCGCATGCACAGGGTTTTGATTTGGTGCAACAGCAGGGCCCTCAGAGGGCTTCGGCGCTGCTTTGCAGGCCTTATATTAGGTTAAAGCGATAATTAATTATTCCATTCAGCTGTGTATATCCAATCGTCAGTACTAATGTAGCAAACAAGGAGCCACACGTCAGGTCCATCAGCGTTGAGCAAAAATAAACCTCCAGAGCCCGCACTCTCCTTGTAAATGGGTTTTTTAATCAAATGACTCCGAGAAAGGTTTGACCTAAAATGCACTAGCACATTACCATGAATAAACACTTGGGGAAATAACATTGTAGACCGTTGTTTTACTTTTACCCCCGTGCCGCAATGCCTCGAATACCAAAACACAGATACAGAAAAACGGTGCCAAAACCTAACCCTATTCCTAAACTTAACCGACTATGCTTACCCCTGAACTCAAATGTATATGTTTGATAATGTCACAACTCAACAATTTAATAATTGTAAACCACATAAACACAATAGCAGATCTGCAAGCATCGTGACACAACACATCGTACACAATGCATAATTATGACACCTTGTGAGGTTCCACTAGTTGTCATAAAAATAAGTATCCGTTTCTGTCTAGAAGAAATCACGTAACTCCATTTGAGTTCTGGGATTTATGTGACGAGAAATAGAATACAACCGATAGCGCATTCCTACGAAAAGTGATTAAATAATGCAACAGATTTCAGTCAGTGCAAAGCCTAAGGTTGGAACAAAGAGTCTTCTCACAGTAAAGAATAGCCTCTCAGAGCTTCTGGCTATAGTGTTGCAGCGTGACAAGCACATCATGTCGACATGTCTGTCAGCTCTCTCTCTCTCTCTCTCTGTCACACAGCAAAACGTTGAATCCTCCCAGCCTCTTCTGTGTGTGTGTGTGTGTGTGTGTGTGTGTGTGTGTGTGTGTGTGTGTGTGTGTGTGTGTGTGTGTGTGCGTGCGTGCGTTTCAACCATGCACAAGGTGCAAGGACTGCTTGTGTATGCCACTCACACATTCATGTGTCTGTTTTTGAGTCCCTATGTGAATATGAAGCAGTCACCAGCAGAGATAAAGGGAGAGAGAGAGAGCAGTGTGTGTGTGTGTGTGTGTGTGTGTGTGTGTGTGTGTGTGTGTGTGTGTGTGTGTGTTTAGAGTAGACTGCATGCTGCCAACAAACTGCCTGCCCACCAGCACTATAGGACCTTGGTGTCTGACTGCCTCTCTGTGATCCACTGCAAGGGTCGGTACACTTTCCCAAAACCCTCCCACCCCAATCCAGGCCTTTGTGCGTGTGCATGTGCATGTACGTGTGCGCGTGCATGCGTGCGGAAGAAGCTGTTTTCTTGTATGTATACAAACATAACCTCCCCATAGGGCTTCTGAGCCCTTGTATGGCTTTGTGTGCGCGTGCGTGCGACACCTAATCTTGTATCTTGAGAAGGTGAACAGAAAATAGAGTGATAAAGACACATGGAGATACAGATCTAGATAGAGAGAGCTCTTATTTAGAGACAAACGGGGTGCAGTTACTGCAGTGCAGTAGGTGAGAAGTGCTTTAACACTGAATTGTGAATGTGGCATGGAGCTAAAATCTCACGTGTATTGGAACACCTGATGTCTGTGCAGGGTGGGTGAATAATGTAATAACTTCTCAGCCATACACAGGCATCAACCAGTACTTTATTTGTAGCACTAGACATGAACCGATTATTATATAATTAGTATTAGTATTAGTATAGTAGTAGTAGTAGTAGTAGTAGTATTACATGTATATTTCACACCCGTCTCTCTCTCTCTCTCTGACTCTCTCTCTCTCTGACTCTGTCTCTCTCTCTCTGACTCTCTCTGACTCTGTCTCTCTCTCTCGTCACACCCTCTCTTTCTCTCACCATTGTCTCGTTTCTGTTTATCACCCCTATAACACATATTGCGATTTTCCATATTGCTGGTGGTGCGTACGTACGTGCGTGCGTGCATACGTGCATACGTGCGTGCGTGTGCTGCGCAGTGCGGGCCATTCTTCAGAAGAATGTGTTAAAGTTGCTCAGTTGCTCTAATTTATTCTTGGTTGTTTGTTGGTGTCATGCACTGAAAATGGGACAAAACGTGTGTGTGTGTGTGTGTGTGTGTGTGTGTGTGTGTGTGTGTGTGTGTGTGTGTGTGTGTGTGCCTGCATCTACAGTATACATCATGTAAAGAGCACAATTTCCCTTCATTTAATCTAATTGTCCGGGTGGCAATAAGCTATAGGGAATGTAATTGGACAAACGGTATTTGCCGTGCTGGTGAGTAATTGTCTCGTTACCCTGCACTCCATGAGTCCCCGTGTAGCCAGCATGCAGGGTCATTACCTGCATGTTCAAACAACAATCTGTGGCTTATTTAAATTAGTACAATATTTTTCACAGAGAGACGTACTGTATAGGCTATACATGACCATACATGAGTATTTCCAATTTTCATTACTTTTACATTTACTCCAATAAATCTTAATAAGTTAATTAATAATCTTAATCCAATGCCAGGCAGACTATTGTCACAACGCAACACGTTTATTTTACAGGTAGAAAAGAGTGTGACATTCTGTTCCGTACAAGCAGCAGCTTGCAGTTACACAGTCATAGTCTTAGAATAGAGAAGGAAAAGGTCAGATAACAAGACAGCGTTGTGCGTGCACAAAAACAAATACAAAATGAGGCAGAATAAACCAGTCTGTCGTACAAGTGAGAAGAAAGCATATCTAACTCGTACGCGGATACGCGTACACGGGGAGAGAGAGAGAGAGAGAGAGAGAGAGAGAGAGAGAGAGAGAGAGAGCTGTTAGCTGAGATTTCAGCATCAGTTGTCAGGTCTGACAAGGACAGAAAAGAGGAGAGGAGAGGAGAGGAGAGGAGAGGAGAGGAGAGGAGAGGAGAGGAGAGGAGAGGAGAGGAGAGGGACAGGAGAGGAGAGGAGAGGAGAGGGACAGGAGAGGAGAGGGGAGAAAATAAATGGGTGCAGGTGTAGGAGAAAAGGACAAATAGAAAAGGTGTGTGAGGTCAGTGCGTGCGTGCGTATGGAGAACAAAGTGTGCATGGTGAACACCCTAATAAATATTACAACCCTCCCTCTCTCTCTCTCTCTCTCTCTAGCATCCACTGTTATTGTTCCAGTGCTGGTTATGTGGAGAGGAGAGGAGTGTGACACACTGAGCGTCTAAATATTTTATCCTCTATCCCTCGCACTTGCCTCCATCTCTCTTCATCACACCTTCAGATTATGCAAACATTAGATGTTTTCTTTTACAACTTTTAGCCAAGCCGCAGACCTGCTGTGGTTTGTGTGTGCAGTGTGTGTACACAGTGGTACTGTATATCATAAGCTATGGCTTTTGCTCTTTGAAAAATATATGGGTGTGTGCGTGCGTGCGTGCTTGTGCGTGCGTGAGTGCGTGCGTGCTTGTGCATGCGTGCAGAGTGCTGACACTAGTGAAACAACAATGAATGCAGATTGCAGACTCTTCCATTCCCCCGGCCCGGCCCGGCCCAGCCCGGCCCGTTGCATGGTGTGCTTTTATACGACGTCAAAGACAACGTGTCTGTCCGCGTGCTCCGAGGCCAGCCGTCTATGTCCCTGCCTTCATTCCAGGAAACGTGGCATGACATGCACTTCTAAAAAAAAAAAATATATATATATATATATATATTCCCTCAGCAATTCATCGCTAGATCCCTATTCTTCTGTCGACTAACTCAGATGTGCGTACTGTACGCGTCTCAATGTGATTATTGGCAGAATCGCGGACGTTTGGGGTCAAATCAGCCTTTCAGAGTCAAATCAGCCATTTAGATTTTTGGGCATGCAGAATTACGTCATGATTACATGTGCACAATTAAAGTAATATCACTATAACCCATTTGAAACACTTTAGTTTCACCTTGAGCATACAGTAGTTACTGCGCTTTGTAGGGCAGTATGACTGAAGGGTTATTAAACAGGTGCTCTCCCTGTCTCTCTCCCTCCCTGTCTCTCTCCCTCCCTGTCTCCCTCTCTCCCTCCCTGTCTCTCTCCCTCCCTGTTTGCCTGTCTCTCTCCCTCCCTGTCTCTCTTCCTCCCTGTCTCCCTGTCTCCCTCTCTCCCTCCCTCCTTGCCTGTCTCTCTCTCTCTCTCTCGCTCTCTCCCTCCCTGTCTCCCTCTCTCCCTCCCTCCTTGCCTGTCTCTCTCCCTCTCTCCTTGCCTGTCTCTCTCTCTCTCTCCCTCCCTGCTTGCCTGTCTCTCTCCCTGCAGGGTTTCTTCAGCTCCCTGTCATATTTTTTATCCAGACAGCTGTCAGATGGCCACCAGGGCTATTATCTTGATATGAGATACACCATGTTGGCCTTGGGCATATCTCTCTCTCTCTCTCTCTCTCTCTCGCTCGCTCTCTCTCTCTCTCTCTCCCCCCCCCCCCCCCCCCCCTCTCTCTCTCTCTCTCTTTCTCTCTCTCTCCTTCTATCAGGTAATAAGGGTATTGATCCCAGGCTACCTCTGTTGCTTGGTGACAGACCAGTGGGGATTAAGTGGTCAATCTGCATTATCAGCAGCCTTTCTTTCTGTTTAGCCCCCCACCTGTGTGTGTGTGTGTGTGTGTGTGTGTGTGTGTGTGTGTGTGTGTGTGTGTGTGTGTGTGTGTGTGTGTGTGTGTGTGTGTGTGTGTGCGTGAGCGTGTGCGTGCGTGCGTGCGACCGTGCGTTACTTGCGTTTCTGTCTGCAAGTGAGCAAACCATAGATAATAATACTATACCTGCAAGGGGATTATACGATTACAGTTTTTGAGTGAGATGCAGAACATGGTGCTTACCTCAGCTATGATTGTCCAAATGAGTAATGTGCTGTTCAACTTATGACCCCTTACCAGTTGGCTTCAGGTTAGAAAAAAAGGGGACTGAATAGATAGATACCGGTAGATACAATTTACAATTTAGGCATTTAGCAGACGCTCTTAATCCAGAGCGATTTACAATAAGCAAGCACAAAAAAGCATGGCAATAAATCACATACATGAAACATGCGTAAACTAAGAACGTAACAGTGGAATATCTATATAATGAAAACTATACACTGCGCAAAAAACATGGAATACGGATGTGTATATTACAGGAAACTCCCGTTAAACTTTCCAACAAACTCCGGGTAAACTCCTGAATTGCATCACACCGTATATGTATATGCCCGCTAAACTTGAGGTTTACGGACAAAATACAGTGCCCATAAGTGCCCGTTAACTCCTCTTTTCACGCAGTGATACATAAACTATACTATACTATACTATACAGACTGCTATACATAAAGTGCAATTCTAGTGCTTGTCTGCGTAACATGCAATAAGTCTGTATAAAATGCTATCCAAGTCTACATAAAGTTCTATCTAAGGGGCTAGGGTAAGTGCTACGGGCCATGATGGAGTCTGAAAAGGTGGGTTTTCAGACTACGGTGGAAAGATACTGTAGAGAGCGAGAGCGAGAGTGAAAGATGGAGATGGAGATAGAGATAGAGATAGAGATAGAGATAGAGATATATACTGTAGATAGCAATTGAGCTCAGTAAACCTAGTTTTAAAAAACATAAAAATAATGACACAATCCCTTTAAAAGTACTCCATGTCTTTTACAAAAATTCTCATTTCTGTTTGAACGTTTATTTTGCATGTTATTTCTTTCTTAAATAGGTAAATAGCAAAAAATTGGTGTTGCATCATGGGTTGTTTGTCGAAATGTTTATACGCCGGGGGTGTCGGAGCCAGCCCACGCATCACCAGCCCAAACCAATTCTGGGAAGCAGAACATTATGAGTCGTTTTGCATCTGCTGTGAGGCGGCAGGTCCACAAGGGACCCTCTTTTACTGCCTTCTACTTGTTTTCTACGGAGATGACATGCTGTCGACAGCACTGAGCCGAGTGTGTGCTCGGCACAGTGGCTTCAGAAGTTTCCCTTTTAACTCCTGCAGGGGGACGAAGGCAAGTGCTTCCTCATACGACTGTGGAGTTAAAGGGACACTTTTTGCAAAAACAAAATATATGTTAATGACGTTTAGAAGATTTAGAACACTTTCCTGGGGTGTTTTGGGCGCGTTCGGAAATAGCGCACTGAGCACACTGTGCAATGCAAGCTAATAGGCGAGTGCACTCCGGTGTGGAATTTCCAAACGCGCCCTTTATGTGTGTAATATGTGGTTTAAGATATTTCAGATTTTAGCAGTGTCCACGATGTCATGGACACTGGACTGGGTTCACTTACTTCCTGGACTACATGTTGTCTCAGTAAGACAACCCTCCCCATATCCACAAGGAGGAGCAGTGCACCAAAGCATTGTGGGAATTGTATAGTCCAGGAAGGAAGTGAGCCCAGTGTCTCATGACATCATGGACACTGCTGAAATCTAAAATATCTAAAACCAAAATTCTAAATTATCTAATTTGTTCTGCTACTGAACAAACATCACATCCACTAATCTGTCACTACAGCGTACTGTACGTACACTATGTAAATATCACTTTCAACTTTCAAACTTGCTTGGAACATTATCATGAAAAATTAAATACTGTTATGCTACGGTATGTATATGTGTACTGTACAGTATGTGTTTTGTAAAGCTGAGGTTTTCAAAGTCGGAGGAGGAATCAAAGGTCTAAGGCAAAGGTCAGATGCCTCCCCCAATGCGCGCACGCGCACGCACACGCACACGCACACACACACACACACACACACACACACACACACACACACACACACACACACACACACACACACACACACACACACACCACCCTTTTCTATGATATTACTACTGTCTCTGCTACAGGACAATACTGTACATGCCCCCCAGAAAAGACAAAACCTAATAAATGTAAATATATACACAGCATTAAGTCAACATCAGTCTACAAATATGAATTGTCTCGCTGAAATGCACAGAACAATTATTGCCACTCATGTTGAGTTAATACATCTCCCTGTGTGTGTGTGTGTGTGTGTGTGTGTGTGTGTGTGTGTGTGTGTGTGTGTGTGTGTGTGTGTGTGAGAGCGAGGCAGATCCTGTTAATAACCGCCTTATGATGTTTTTATGAGGTAGGTGTTTGTGCAGTTTCTCTTTAATTTTGCTAATGTGTTTTTTACTTAAAAGTTCTGTCGTAATGTATGCGTTTAAAATGTTCCAATCTTGCTTTTGTGCACTATATATATATACCTTTCATACCTTTACACTATATATACCTTTCAGCCTGTAGTCTATATTGGCGCTCCCCACGTTAGCAACGGTTACTAAGAGAGGAGACGTGGCATTAAGCTTTCCTTCTCTCCAATTGAGATGCATGTTAAATGACGGGGATTTCTCCATATAAATAATCACTTCAGTCTTCTAAATTAAATCTAGTCAACCAGGACTGCAGTATAGGCTATATGCACTGGGAAAATGTGCCAGAAATATGAAGAAATGAGGGAGAAACACTATCCAACTCAATCAACTTTAATGAACGTCTGGCGGGAGTTTTCATGTAAAGCACGGTAAGACTACGGTGATTAGTATTATTGACATCACCTGAGTGGGTCAGTCGTGTAACTTTCCCAACGTTAAGCTGTGTACGTGTTCAACAACACAGCCATTCAAAATAACACTGACAGCTGGGTGACGAAAAGCTTGCCATCCTTAGCAACGGTTGCTATAACCATTATCTCTTTTTGGGGTGGGGTTTAGCGAAGGCCGAAATGAGTTTTCTTCGACGGGTGGCTGGCATCTCCCTTAGGGATAGGGTGAAAAGTTCAGTCACACGAGAGATACTCAGAGTATAACCGCTGCTCCTTCGCCTGGAAAGGAGCCAGCTTAGGTGGTTCGGGCATCTGGTTAGGATGCCTCTCGGGCGTCTCCCTAGGAAGGTCCTCGACGCACGTCCCACTGGGAGGAGACCCCGGGGCAGACCAACCAAGGTGCAGTTAGAGGAAACACATCAACTCACTGGCCTTGGAACGGTCTCGGAATCCCCCAGGAGGAAGTCACTAATGTTGCTCTGGAGAGGGAAGTCTGGAGCACTCTGGTGGAGCTGTTGCCCCCGCGACCCGACTACGGATAAGCGGTTGAAGATGGATGGATGGTTTAGCGAAGGGCTAATTGGAACATACTTTTAGTCAACTAGTATTTTTATGTGCTATAGCTATATATAGAAAGAAAAATACTTTGTTGTTGAGTCAACTGGGGTCTGCCAGAGGTCTCTACAACAAATAGAATTTGTGTAATGTGCTATTTCTGTCAAACGTTTGCATACGGTATTTTCGCCTATTATGACCTCCCCAGAATAGGGACATAATGTGGTGTCATGTCAGGAATACTGTGGTAGAGTTGCGTGTATATACATATGTAAACATATTCGTAATTGCCTCGGTGTGTAAATGTGTCGTTTGTTTTCATCGTGACTGACAAGCACTACGAGTTACGGAGAATGGTCATTTCTCCCATCATGCAAGTGACAATAAATGTATTCTGAATGTAATAATAATAATTGATAACATGACAAAAATGGATGAATAAATAGCTTACCCCATGGGTCACTATCTACATTGTACAGTACAGTACAGTACAGTACAGTACAGTACAGTACAGTACAGTACAGTACAGTACAGTACAGTACAGTACAGTACAGTACAGTACAGTACAGTAGGCTCATGTATTATGTCTACAGAGCTTCTGTGTTCCAGTGTTATCATGTATGAACAGGCCATATGTTTAGCATTTGATATCACAACAAAGCCATTGTGTAGACTATAGTGAACAAAGTTAAGTGACTGCATGTCCTGCAGTCATATTCTCTGATTTGGTTCCATTACATTGCCTCAGATAAGTCTAGTCATAGTCTAATAATGTCTAATATTATATATCATCAAATAAACACACTGAAAATTAGCGAAACGATTTTGCGGCCTTTTGTGCATAATATGCAGGCAATTTGTGGCGATTCGACGTTTAAGGCCATTTCACAGCCTACATGTTTAATGAGTGAGTCAAATGAATTCCATTGTCATGTCAAGTGTTATCCATATCCACACCATGCAGTGTACAGCTGTTGGTCAACACGGCAGCAGCATGTCTACTGAACAGAGACATCTCTGAAGGCTGCAGCACAATTCCCAGCTTGTCATTAAGAGCGAGAAAGTGCTTATCAACTAGATTGGCTGGCGGCGGCGGCGGCGGCGAGTGTCCCCCCCCCCCCCCCCTCTCAGCAGTGCACTGTCTATTGATTTGGGACGAGTATATCAACTGAGGTCGGGTTCTGCGAGTGTCCCGGTCTCTATTGAGTCTGGGTGTTTGTATCATAATATATTGAGCTGGGGATGTGTCTATCAACTGGTTGCCTGCATGCCGTCCCAGTGCGGGGCTATACATCATCTATTGACTTTGCATGTGTCTATCAGCTGGATGCAAGGATGTCCCCTGAGGGGGTCTTATTTATTGCTCTGTTTTCCATTCCTCGCTCCTGCAATGATCAAGGCTCCCATTGGATTCTATTGATTGCCGGCTTTGATAGCTCTGCTACAAGCATGCACACGGATGTGCACACGCACGCACACACGCACGCACACACATTACACACGAGTCATGCATTAATGCATTGCAGGCTCGTGACACAGACTGTTAAAGCTGATGGACAACACGACTTTGCATTTCATTTTACGGCGCACTGTGTGAGGAGTTCGGAGATGGGTGGGTTATTGTTTAAGATCATCGCGGTAGAAATAAATCATTCACTTCACATTGATGTCGCATCTTCCCTATGTAACGTATACTGGAGATGCGATGCTGAATTATGCATGTGCTTTGTGGTGAAGGGAAGGGATAATGAAATAAGTGAATGCCTTAATAGTAACACATGTATATATGTATTTATTTTACAGTTGAATGCTAGGAGGGAATGTAAATGACAATTTGAGAGGACGCTGAATATGTATTGTTTGTCTTGAGGTGAAGGGATGGAGCAATGGAATGAGTGAGTGTGATTCAATGATGAAATATAGGCCTACAAATATATGTAGGAAAATAATATGATATGATATTCTTTAGTAGTTGTTCCTTACATATTTTCTTCTAATTGACTTAATCGTGTGCAAAGTCACACTTTTAGCACACAAATGGACAAAAACAAAGCATGGTATAATGCCACAATCCCTCTCTCATGGAGGTTCAACCATGAAGTAGTGGAGAGTAACTAAGTACATTTTACTGTACTCAAGTAGCCTACTGTACTTAAATAACAAGTTTACACTTCACTACATCTCAGAGGTAAAATTAAATATTATTGTACTTTTTACCCGACTACAATTATTTGAAAACTTTAGTTACTATAGTGACTTTCTATTGTGTAAAAAGAACCACCGATCATCCGCTGAAAAAACTTAAGTGAGGTGCTGGAGCCACAGAGGGGACATGAGAAAAATAAAGGGAAGCTCTGCACACTTAAAATAAAATATACAGCAACCACTATTTTATACTTCCGTGTACTTTCACTGCTGGTACTTTGAGCAAGCATGGTCAGGACCTGGATGAATTAGTGACGTATCGATTGATCAAGTCAAATCAAGACTAGTCAGATCTGGCCCAGAATATCAGCTGATTTCAACCAACATAAAGTCTCTCCACTAAGACTGGATGAATCAGAGAGAGTCAGATCGAGTTCAGATCAACTTAAGTCATATCATAACTAGTCAGATCTGGCCCAGAATAATAACATATGGGCTGAGATCTGGCCTAGTCCTGAACGTCACCGGAGTCACCGCAGACGTCGTCATAACGACGTCCTCATGACCTCATTTGGCTTGCAGGCTATATATTTTGATGCCAATACGTTTGTACGTACTGTACTACAAATATTTTTGAACACAGCTAGGCCACCATGGTGCCAGGCCGTCAACTGAGTGCATTCACAGCTGGGTGGGGAGCCCTAAAGGGGCTCTTAGCTACAGTATATAGACAAACAATGGTTGACCTTGGAGAGCTGGCCTCCGTTAAACAGACATGTCGGCAGCTGTGTGAGTGCCGGGGGGTGGGGGGGGTCATACCGGCAGTCACTCACATGTGGAGTATGCGCACGGACGCACGCACACACGGCTGTGTAGGTTCCCTGCCTTGTTGACATGCGTTACATTTACATAGAGTGACACAATGTTGCTCTTAATGTGTCCTGTGGATTCACTGTGTCATGTGAGATCTTTGTCTGCCTTGCTAAAGCTTGAGTCCTAAACACAAATGTATGCAAACAGCCTCCAACCAACTCTCTCGCTGTCTCTTCCACATAGTTGCTAATACAAACACAACCGCAAGTATAGTGCATGCAATTTGAACACTTGCTCACATAAACATGCATTATGTACCAGACAGTGCACGCACACATGGTCACACGCACGCACACTTTGTACAAATACCAATGCATTTTGAATGGCAGGGATCCAACACTACACACACACACACACACACACACACACACACACACACACTAGTGCTGCCAACGAATATTCTATATCCGAATATAGATTCGAATCAAAAATAATAATTAATAACCGAATATATAAAATTAAGGTTCGAATTAAAAATAATAATAAAAAATATGTTTTTATTTATTATTATTATTAGTTTTCGGTGCCATGGGTAAGCGTTGTGACTTGTGAGCTTGTAGATTAGTTATATTTGCCACGCGACACGCCGACAACGGCATACATTGAAGAATAAATCATTTCCTAAACACAGACTATACAGCGCAGCGCAGCGCAGTTCTGATTGGCTGCCTCGTCTCCAGCCGTGTTGCCTCAGAATTCTTTAGGGTCACTAATTTGAGCATAACAGCGGAGCGGCGGAGCTAGCCAGCTAAAAAGTTTCATAACGTCGGCACTCGGCAGCAGACCCACAGTCCACAGATAATAATAATGCAGCAGAATTAACACTGCCTCCGTGCCTCGTTTTGATAAGGCTGTGTGGTAGGATTGCTCATTTAAGAAAAATGTTTTACTGGAGAAGGGAGAATGTATGCGTTCCGTTCCATCTCAGTTTTCAGCAACACCAATGCGCGGAGAGAGAGAGTTGCGCCAGCAATGCGATCTTAAATGTTATGTCTCAGGTTGTATTGGTGTAAATATAATTATTAAAAAATCCGATTGGCTCGAATTGAAATCCGAAATCCGAATGGCTCGAATTGTTCGAATCCACGTGGGTTTTTAAAACGAATATCCGAATCCAATTTTTGGACAATTACGGCAGCCCTAACACACACACACACACACACACACACACACACACACACACACACACACACACACACACACACACACACACACACAGACAGATCTTCCAAAGAAAATAGGGAATAGAGAAACTGGGTCTCTCTCTCTCTCTCATATCAACTATAGGTTGGATTCAGTTGACTTGACAAGGAGTTTTTCATTAGTAATCACTGCTCGGTGTGCTGTAACCACTGTGTGCTCTCCAGGCAAACAAATCCCCAATGCACTGCCGCTAGTGTCGGTTTTCTTGACCGCATCGTGGTCCAGTGCTCTCGTTTGATTTATTTTCCTTGTCCTGTTAAGACTTTCCAAAATGTACAAGGCACAATTTTAATTTCATGCAATCAAGAGCAAATGTGAGTCAAACCGGGAGTACACAGTACACCAAAATAGTTATTTGCCTTTAATTGGCAATAAATCTTACAATAAATGCCCCACATCTCTGTACATGTGTATGTACGTGTGTACACTGTACAGTACATCTGTAATCCATGTAATTCCCCCCCCCCACCGACTTCAAATTCAACATAGCCCTTAGCATGGCCCATAGCACTTACTCTACCCTAGATAGCACTTCTGTAGACTTAGATAGCATTTGAAACAGACTTATAGCATGTTATGTAGATAGCACTAGAATTGCATTGTATATAGTCATAGCACGCCATAGTACATATGTATAGCATAGTAGTATATATGTAAAGTTTATACGTATAAATTTCATTATATAGATATTCCACTGTTGCTTTCTTAGCTTACGCATGTTTCATGATGAATGTTTTTATGTGATGTATTCCCATGCTTTTGTTCTTGCTTAATGTCAGTCGCTCTGGATTAAGAGCGTCTGCTAAATGCCTAAATTGTAAATTGTAACACGCTTTCCTCACCACCACAGGGAATGCGAGTGCAGTGCCCGGCCGTGAGTCGGTGGGATACACGGGTTGTCCCATGCTGGGCAAGACCCAGCCGATTGAGTGGTTCAATGGAAGTAGCGGGATTTTGGCAGAAGTATACCGCTCAAGGAAATTATGTTGTTTACATTCTCCGTGAATGAAACAAGTGTTGTTGATTCTTTGAAAAATATCGTTTCCGGGGAGAAATACTGATGGCAGAACACTCTCTGCCTTAGGTCGTGACTCGTGACCAGGTCGTGACTCGAGACCAGGTCGTGACTCGTGACCAGGTCGTGACCAGACTTTTCTCGTCGCAGATGAGTGAGACTGGGAACGAGGTTATGGTTGTCCAGAACCGCCAGAAAAGGCTCTGGTCAGGCTCTGCCAGTGAACCTAGTAATGAGCTTAAGGCCTCACACCTGTGCAATTTCCAGTCTCTGCTGGAGCCAATTGATTGCCGTGGCAACCCCAGCCTACAGACCTGCAGAATTCCCCACATCAACATTTGATTTGATACTTAGTCAGTCCACTTTACACAGTCAGTTAGCACTCTTCAGACATTCTCTCTCCCCCCATATGCCCATATATGGCCAGACAAGGACAGGCAGATATATAAAGAGCTCCATCTTAGTCTGATGGCCACAAAAGAGACAAAGATAGACAGACAGTTAAAACGGGTGCTATGACAACTGTATAATGGGCATTGCATAGTGCATAGTATACTAGGGTGGGGTACAGTATGTATTCCAGATTGTCTTGCATCGTTTCCAAGTAGGCCGGTCTATCGGCCTTGTCTAAAATAAAAGGCGATAGATACAGTATTGATTGCCTATACCTGTCAACAGCTAGGAACCTTCCAAACAAGTTCCATGCGACAGTTTATGGTGGGAAATTATACTGCAATCTAACCACAGCAAGGGGAAGACATTAGACACTGTACTGTACTGTACTGTACTGTACTGTACTGTACTGTACTGTACTGTACTGTACTGTACTGTACTGTACTGTACTGTACGTGCAGTTACATTCTCCATCTTATATTGAGACTTGCTGGACATATTAAGCCTGATTCATACTCAATCTTTGTCATCTTTGTCATCTTTGTGAGTGTGACTTGTGTCTGTTGGAAGGAAGACACAAAACACTACATCAGTGCAGTGGCGCAAAGCGAAGGACCCCGTGAGGTTTGTTCCAAGACCACAATTTGTTTCTTCTCTTTTCGTAACATGCACCCGGACGACCTGGCCGGACCTAGTGGGAGGTTCAGGTTCGTTCCGTTTAGTTTCGAGATAGATAGACCTGACTTATATTACTTATACATGATGATGAAATGTAGCATTTACTGTAGCAGCCTACAATAAGAGATAAGTCAACTTCAAATCAATTGGGAAAATAGAATCCATGATCACACACGCACACTGTGATTCCATGGGAGGTATTCTAGCCCACCACAGTGGAGAGACATGGGGTCCATGATGCCTCTGGCTTGGCCAGTAGTGTGGTACTGTACGAGGCATCAAAAAAACAGCTCCCGTAGGATGTTTGTGCCAAAATGATTTTTTGTTCCAACATTGATTTCCCCCCCCCCCCCACAGAGCAACTCAATCAATTTACGTTGCGTTTTCTTATCTTATCCATTCTTTAGTTTTGGGTCCGAGGGGCTAAATCTCATCAAATGGTGGTCCGTGGCTCAAATGCTGAAGAAATAATGGACCTCGATATGAAAAGGGTTGAAAACCACCTCTATATTGTGTCCAAGATGGAGTCACCTCAGGAGCCTGTCAGTCACATAATACATTGTTAAAATTAGAAATTCTAATTGAGAAACCTGTGAAAATTCCCACAGTTCAGTCATCTTCTCGGCAGGTTAGCTCGCTCTCACACCTTCACTAAGGCAGAGGGAACTAGCAGGGTTCAGGAGATGACTAATGTTAGTAAATTGGGCATCACACTGTGATGATGTGGAGCAGACTCCATGTTTCATCTGCAGGAGCAGGAAGAAAGACTATTTCCTGATAGCAGGCAATCAAAAAGTGTGATATATGTTCTACCAGGAACAAGTACTGTACTTAAGTACATTTTTGGAGTACACTTGACTTGCCCCCACACCCTCGGACTTGGGTCTTTACTCGGACTCGACTACAACACTATAACTGTGTAACACAAAATGTTACACAGTTATAGTGTAACATACAGAGAATACCAATAAACCATCAAAGTACAATACATAAACCCAAGATACATAAAAACATACTCAACATTTCTAATATGTTGAGTATGTATTAAGAAATAGTTAGAAAATCACAGAAATGGGTGCAAGAGAAGGGCCAAAATGGTGGAAGACCCCATGTATTAGCTACTATAAAGTTTTGTTATCGGAGCCCAGCTACAAAAAACTTTTATGCTTCAATTATGATCTAATTTGACATTATTCTGCAACAGGAGCAGAGCGAGGAATGTAATGAGTACTGAGATGAGTCCGGGGGTCCCGGGTGAAGAAAGACCCCAGCCAAAAGTCAGAATTATTCTGTCTACTTTAAAAATGTAAGAAATCATCTTAGAACTTTGTTAAACGTACTAAATAACCCTTGTATTATGGAAATAGGACATTAATTGTCTGGCGTACGATTATGGTCGCAAAAAAGATGACCCCTCAGAAAAGTAGTGGGGGTCGGGAAAATTGTAACCCCATCATTTTCAGTTTGGTCCCTATACAACAAATCAATTTTGTCAAAGGAATCCTACGGAAGTACACCTCGTACCACATTACAGGGCGCTCCGCCAAACATGCATTGCATTCGAATAGGTGAGAAGCCAGCAGGGATATTGTGTTCCTTTTTGCCTGTATTACGAAATCCTCCCAGTGAAGCGCCTCACTGTCGGGTGAAAATAACCCCGCTGCGCGGTGACACGGATACAGCGGTGACGGCGGTTGTATCCACAGTACACACCCTCTCCAAGACCAACAAGGGATTGGCAGTGACAGGGACAATATATACATGGGTGTATTATTTGGCAATGTGGCTAAATTGGGGAGAAATTGGCAGGTGAGTGCTGGGACACACTAAGAATTGTGTGTCCATGGTATGTACGGTATGCCTGCTTGTATGTGAGAGTTTGGTGTATACGTCTGTGAGTTTGTGTGCTGAATGTGTGATCAAAACCTCCATTCTATAGGCTACTCCCCCTGCTCTTCACCCTTCTTGTGAGAATGATTATTGGGTGAAAGACTCACCCAACTCAGTCTTTACTTGTCTATCAATCAGAAGCACCGCATCTTTGGTGGCTGTAGCAGAACTTTGAAAGGGTTTTTTAATGGACTCAGCACAGGGGAAGGGTATGTGCATGCGTGTGCTTTCACAGTGTGTGTGTGTGTGTGTGTGCGCGCGTGCGCACAGGAATACAAGAGAGTGCAAGAGAGTATGTGATGATGTGTGGACATGTGTCTGTAGTACCACCACAACTACACTACTCTGTGTGTGTGTGTGTGTGTGTGTGTGTGTGTGTGTGTGTGTGTGTGTGTGTGTGTGTGTGTGTGTGTGTGTGTGTGTGTGCGTGCGTGCGTGCGTGGGAACTCTTCCAGGAGCCAAACACTCTAAAGCTAACCTTAAACGCTGTACCAGTAAAGGTCACAACTATCGATATCCAGCAGTGTCTTCCTAACTCCCCCAACTTCCAAAGCACAGTGGCCTGACGTCGAAATTTAAAAAATGTCTTCTAAATCCTGACAGTTTTCTGAAATACCTCATGTTTCTATATCAGTGGTGCTCAATATTTCATGTCAAGGACCACAAAAATGATATGTAATTGGCCGCCGACCCCCATCTGAAAATATGTTGTTCCAGTGACCTATACTCCAGAAGCAAAGATTTGACTTAAAACGTTTGCTCTGAAAGAATATATATTCAAACATTTGTTTATTTATTTATTTTAGAAAAGAAAATATTTGTATTTCTATCTCCTTCTAACGCTATGGACCAGAGCTAAGGGGGGGCGAAAAACAACAAAAGATAGCCTACTTTGGCAGCCCTTGCGCCAGCAAATGTCTGTTTAGTATAGCAAAGAGCATGCAAGCCGCCTTTGTTTTAAATGGTCCCCCAAACCGTTCACACTTCACACCTATCGGCCCGGGTATTAGAAATGAGAAAACTGAAATGCTTAGAGGAAAAGCAGAAAGAAGAGCATTAGAAAAGCAAATGAGAATTGACAGAAACTTAAAAAATGCCTTAGGAAAGACATAAATAGTTTAAATCAGGGAGAAGCAGAGATAACAAGGTTGAGCAGAAGGTCAGGCCACAGAAGAAAATGGAGTGTGATCAGTACAGTCTATTTCGAACAAAGGTTTATTGTCACGTTTTTGTAGACATGGGTGCAACAATGTCAAGCATTAACATAGCAAAAACCTCTGAGTTTAAATAACTAGTATTTTGTAACACAATGAGCTAGCTGGCATAAATGAGTTGCCTCGTGATTCGGGGTCCGCTCATAATTCTGACCTCGCATTATTCCGACATCCCAATATACTGACAAACGTTAGCTTAGTGTGAGGTTAGGGTTATAGGCTTAAGGCCAGTCGGACAAACGCAATGTCAAAATAATGTGTTTTTGCTATTTAAGTAGTTTTCTAGTATGTTGGAATGTTGTATGAATTACTAGAATGAATTTATTATTGGTTTTATATTTCTGTATGTCTCTGCTACACCCTCATGTGTACGTCCTGGTTCCCTAACACCTCAATGGCACAGAAAACCAAGCTTCAAACTTCTCAAAACAAACTAATCCAACTTCTTCTTCACCTAGGGCCCATGACCCACCTATATGCGGAGTATTTTGACAGCATAGGCTGGCTCAGGGTGGAAGATAGAGTCAAGCAATTAAAGATGGGCCTGACTTTCAAAATTGTAAATGCAACTTTACCCTCCATGCCCTCAGTACCCACTTACTTGTCTAATTACTTTAAAAAAGTGAGCAACACCCACAGCCATAAAACTAGAGGGAGCATGAACAACGATCTGGTGCCACCCATTTATAAAACAAATATGGGCAAATTCACCTTCCAAAGCACTGCTACCCAGGTGTGGAATGCCCTCCCCCCCATCGCTCAAAACAAACAAATCACTGGCTTCCTTCAAGACAGGCCTAAAAATTCACCTGTCAGCAAGTCAAAGGGAGAGGAGGTGATCGCATAAGCCGCTTTTGTGCGAATAATAATCCCCTTCCGATTAACCTTCGGCCCCAACCTGTGAATACTGTATATTTCATGTTTCACTATCGGATCGGATTTCCGGTGTGAGAGGACGCTGGCGTTTCTGTCGCCGCTTCTCAATCGGAAACAAAAGTCAAGTTTAAGTGTGTTTTCAGTGCCTTTACAAAACAAAACAAAACAGCAATCAGTACACTATACCTGGATTGTCGCTACAATACAAGGATTGCACAGTTTGGGACTTACCTGCAGGTTGATCTGCAGTTGTTTACTTGTTTGTCATCGAGCGGCTGTTATCTGACGGCTGTCAGATTTTCCAGCCTGGTAAATGGCAATCGCCTGTTTGCCCAATTTCTATATGACTCCTTGGTTGTGGGACACTTCTATGCTTGGATCGTTTGGATTACGGGTCTGCTGTCTTACTTGGGAAAGTTGGATTCCTTGACTCTTTCCATCCAGCGGTAGCGTTAGCCACCGTTAGCCTCTGCTGTCGTCAATGATGGGTATATTCCAGTACTCCTCCGCGAAACTTCTTGACCTCGTCAGCCACTCCATTCCAAACTCCATCACGGTCATTAAAGCTCTCGGACTCTTGCGTCGCCCTCGCTATACTCATAGGGGCTCGCGACGTAAGTTTATTCACTCCAGCTCACCCATACCCGCCATAACGTCTGTGTCTCACTCTGGTGCATTACGTCATCACAACAAAGCCCATGTGCGCGCCCGCTATCTCCGCCCACTGGTCTGTGTTGACAGTTCAGCACCTCCCATCCAGCTCATGTTAGCAGCTCCATTTATGCTGTTGAACACTCAATCTGTACGTTGAATATCAACAAGCAACATTCCTGCATTGGACATGTCAGTCAGTAGTACTCTCATCTACAGTAAAAGAAGGTAAAAAAAACATACATCTGTCAAACATCTGGTACTCGATCGTTAGACAGGGGGGATTTTTCTAACATTTGCAGCAGCAGCTTGGCCGAAAACCTCATGACATGCATGCAGGCCCGGATTAACAACAAAAGAGACGTTCTTGATTGTGTTATGCGCACGTGAATCACATGGGGCATTTTGATTTTGTGTAGCGCCAGGGCCCTCGAGGGGTTAATTCGGCACTACATGCATCCACAACTGAAGGCTCCCTTGACTATGTTATGACCCTGGCCTAGGGGTGCCAAGGAACATAGCAAAAACAAGAGAGACGCAGTGAAAAAGCCAAAATTAATATTCATGAATTAACCTAAAACGGAGTAAACGAACAAACTTAACTGATAAAATGTGAAGATCAGTAAAGTCAGTGATGTTGTGCATGTATGCATGAGTGTGTGTGTGTGTGTGTGTGTGTGTGTGTGTGTGTGTGTGTGTGTGTGTGTGTGTGTGTGTGTGTGTGTGTGTGTGTGTGTGTGTGTGTGTGATGTAGTGTGTGTGAGTGTGTGTGTGTGTGTGTGTGTGTGTGGTAATTGTATTACCCAAAATGTTGAAAGGCGTGCATGAGTGTGTGAGCTGAAAAGGTCTGAACTGCGAAAGGACTGGGGAGACAGTCTTTTATGGGTGTGAGCACCTGGGCCCAGGTGCTCCCCAATTAGACTGATGGCAATTTACTGGCTGTCCTGAAAACCAATAAGAAACACCAATGAGATGCTTTATCAGATATGCACAGGGAACCGTCACAACTAACTTCTCACCCATGGTGAAGGGAGATTTGGACTTGGAGAGGTGAAGGACGAGAAGGTGGTTTCAAAAATCCTCTGGCTTATGCTTGAGATGTCTATGGTTTGAATTACTCACTCACCTAGTTCTTCATCTTCATATACAGATATTTATTTTTCTTTTGTATATCAAATGTTTTCTGTATACATATATATTTTTGTTTTGTATTTTGTATTTGCATTTTCAACGTTGTATCTAGTAGGCTGCGAGTAAATTGATTGCACCTGTGTGATCATTTCAGCCCAGCATTGGTGGCTGGTCTGAGGTGTTACCACTTATAAGGAGCGTTGTTTTTATCCTTCGTCTCATTCTGAAGAAGGCCTTCTGTCGAAACATAGGCCAATTGCCTTGAAATGTGCCTGCTTTGTCTCAAAATTTCTTTTTCTGACTTATTTTAATAGACAGTTAACCGAGAGGCAGGAAAGCAGTATAGAGAAACGGAAGGGATGACATGCAGAAAATAGCCTTGGGTTGGATTAGAGCCCAGGCCAGCTGAGGAAAGGGCTATAGACGTATGTACAGTATGTGGTACTCACCAAGTGAGCTATAGGCACCCAATGTCTATGACTCTTTGATGGTTGCATTATGACTCAGACAGACCTGGCAGTTGACACAAATGGGCTTTTGATGTGTGCCTTGTATGTGTCTCTCTCTCCATGCGTCTGTCTGTACAGTATATCCGCCATCCAAGCTTGATAATTTGCATTTGCTTGAGTGTGAAGAGAGGGTTCATCAAGACAGGGTTCTGGCTTTTTACTCTGTCCCATGTGAGCTGCGAGATGAGCTGCTGTGTATGTGCACAAGAGAGTGTCTGTATGTGACTGTTGATGTTGAGTCACTGGTGTGTTTGTAACTTTGTGCTAAGTGCATCCGTATTTTATTTACGTGTGTGTGCATGTGTGTGTGTGTGTGTGTGTGTGTGTGTGTGTGTGTGTGTGTGTGTGTGTGTGTGTGTGTGCGTGCGTGTCTGTTGCATGTGTGCATATACAGTAGGCTACCTTGCATGTGTAGTTGCACTGACTGACTGACACACATCCATTCAGTGATGGCCGATGAAAAAGCTTGTTAATTGTTCCTCCAACAAAATCACCCTCTGCTACCCTATCCCTTTTCCCCCTTTTGTCCACCAAGTCTGAGTCCCAGATTTACTACAAAGCATGACTCGATCCTCTTTCACTCTAGTCTCTCTCCTTCTCTAGTCTCCCACGCCGGGGGAGAAGAGGTCAATGTGTTAGAGGTATAGTTATTCACACTCTCTTCTGCTCATCCCAACTGGAAAATATTTATACAATACATACAGGGCGCTCTTGTCGTCGTACATCATCCAATGAAAAATGAACATACTTCTTCATGAATTCATTTGTCAACTTATGTTATCATCTTTTAACCATGATACAATGTTTAAAAAAAAACATCATCCTTTCACCATGATCATGTAAGATGACAAGTGAATGTATGTGATCGGTTAGCCGATTTGCTCGTCTACATATGACATAAATTCTCCTTTCATTGTCAATGGCAAATGTGAGACGTGACAGGACGAAAAGCAGTACACCATGACATCATCACGTGAAACCTTAATACAGTATGTACACGTGCACTCCCAGCAGGCTCCCAATATATTTATTTTGAATCGGCCTCATTGGGACGTTTATTAACAGGTGTCTTCACCTTTTGGTCTACAGTACACACTCACGGAATCCTGGCTTGAGCATGACAACTGTCAGTTCCTTTATCCAGTTCATTATCGTACATCATCAATACTTTACAAAAAGTTAAATTAACTTGAACTCAAAGGAGAGGAGACAAAGCAGCTGTCCTCAAATGCATCTGCGAGGGTGTTGTATGAGCCAGTTAGAGTCACACCATTAGTTTTGCCAGTCAGTCCGTTGGCCATGCGGCCAGCCAACCGGTCAGTCAGTCAAGTACGTGAGTCAGGGGAATGTGAGGCCAAAAGCGAGTGAGCGTGGGACAGAAAGAAATGTCACGAAGCCTGACCTGATGCCTCCAAAGTCCAACTAGCCGTTGCTCAGAGGAGAGCAGGACAGCTCCTATAGCCCTAGAGACGTGGAGGGCGGAACGAGGTAACAGGAGGACAGGAAGAGACAGAGCTCATGTGGAAAATACGGCTGGGCAGTATATGGACAAAATCAAATATCACAATACTTTTCACCACGATACGATTAGGGTGAGATTGAGGGGGTTCTTAACCCTAGAACACTAAACATATTTTTATGGGGCCCTATACTGTGATACAGGTTTAATGTTTGTTTTTAGTTCAATGTTTGTTTTAAAAACGCCATTGACAATGAAGGGAAAATGTATGTCATTATTGTCCCTCATTAAGTCATATTGTCGCTTTGTTAATGGAATTTAATGTGTTTTTTGTTACACCATCACTAAACACGGGTATATTTTACCCAATGTAAAATATTCCATAAAAAATGTTTCTCATCAAAATATATTAGTAATACATGGCAACTTGAGCTACTCTTCTTCAATATTTCATCATAATTATTTTTTGATTTCATCGTCAATGGCAAAATATATATATAGGCCCCTCAAAAAACAGTGGCCAAAACTCAATCGAAAATTGGTGAAAGTGGCCGTTTCCAAGATGTTTTGTAAATTTTCTCTGGAATGGAAGGTCCATAATGACACCTTTTTCATGTTGTACGGGTTTTCGGGCCTAAAAGTATAGACATTTCTTCGGGCCGGGCCAAACCTCGGGCCGGTCCTGCAGGGCCTAGTTAGGGCCTTAATGTTCAGGGCCGTTGACATCTCTTTGTCTGGATACACTGGTGTCTCTTCAGGCCACTGGACACACAGAAACTCTTCTCACACCGTTTACAGTGGTATGGTTTTTCTCCAGTGTGAATACGCTGGTGGTTCTTTAGAGACTATCTAAATTTTAACAGGGGTGCCCAAAAGGTAGATCGTGATCTACCAGTAGATCACACAGGCTGTGCAGGTAGATCACATACATGGCCCTAAACCTATATAATAATGGCATCTGCCACTTGAAATAAGGTGACTTCAATGATTGAAAGGGAAGTTCAAACTCACAATGCAATACGTTGTATTCAAGAGTGTTTTGCACCATCATCAGTATTCCTAGCGTATTTGTCTAATAAATATGTAACTATTTTCAGCAATGGGATAATTATTCTTTTGGTGCTATAGATCCGGTTGAGCTGGTCATTTTGAAAGTAGCTCTCAAGTCTAAAAAGTGTGGGCTGAAACTCTTGTCACACTGTTTGCAGGTATGGTTTTTCTCCAGTGTGGATACGTTGGTGTCTCTTCAGACTATCTAAACGACTGAAACTCTTGTCACACTGTTTGCAGCGGTATGGTTTTTCTCCAGTGTGGATATGCAGCTGAGACTGCAGATGACTTAACTGACGGAAACTCTTGTCACACTGTTTGCAGCGGGATGGTTTTTCACCAGTGTGGATACGCAGGTGAGACTGCAGATTACCTGACTGACTGAAACTCTTGTCACACTGTTTGCAGTGGTATGGTTTTTCTCCAATGTGTATACGGAGGTGACTCTTTAGATTACCTACCAGACTGAAACTCTTGTCACACTGTTTGCAGCGGTATGGTTTTTCACCAGTGTGGATACGCAGGTGAGACTGTAGATGACCTAACTCTGTGAAACTCTTGTCACACTGTTTGCAGCAGTATGGTTTTTCACCAGTGTGGATACGCAGGTGAGACTGCAGATGACCTGACTGACTGAAACTCTTGTCACACTGTTTGCAGCGGTATGGTTTTTCACCAGTGTGGATACGCAGGTGAGACTGCAGATTACCTGACTGACTGAAACTCTTGTCACACTGTTTGCAGTGGTATGGTTTTTCTCCGATGTGTATACGGAGGTGACTCTTTAGATTACCTACCAGACTGAAACTCTTGTCACACTGTTTGCAGCGGTATGGTTTTTCACCAGTGTGGATACGCAGGTGAGACTGCAGATAACCTAACTGACTGAAACTCTTGTCACACTGTTTGCAGCGGTATGGATTTTCACCAGTGTGGATACGCAGGTGAGACTGTAGATGACATAACTCTGTGAAACTCTTGTCACACTGTTTGCAGCAGTATGGTTTTTCACCAGTGTGGATACGCAGGTGAGACTGCAGATCACCTGACTGACTGAAACTCTTGTCACACTGTTTGCAGTGGTATGGTTTTTCTCCACTGTGAATACGGAGGTGACTCTTTAGATTACCTACCCGACTGAAACTCTTGTCACACTGTTTGCAGCGGTATGGTTTTTCTCCAGTGTGGATATCCAGGTGAGACTGCAGATGACCTAACTGACTGAAACTCTTGTCACACTGTTTGCAGTGGTATGGTTTTTCTCCACTGTGAATACGGAGGTGAATCTTTAGAGTACCTACCCGACTGAAACTCTTGTCACACTCTTTGCAGATGTGGATTTTCTTAACACATCTGCGTGTCTTTACATATCCCGCCTGAGCTACATTCTTGGTAAACTGTTGACGACTGTCATGTTTCGGTCCATCCGTGTCTCCTTGTCTCTGGCTGGCTACGGGGCTGTTGATTGGCTGACAGGCTGCTGAGGGCATCTGTTCGTTCCTCAGCGTTTGGCAGTAGAGGTCGTTGTGGCTCCTCTTCATGTGTTGACGGAGGAAGGTGGAGGAACAGGCATATGGACTGTCAGAACAGGAGACCTGAGTCTGGACATGTTGGGACTCGCTCCTCCCTTCCATCATCAAATGTGATGCTATACAATAAATGGACTGTGATGGGAGGAGAGTTTCAGGTTCCTCTGTGGGGGTTGGGTAGATATGTCCTTTATTTGGGGGCGGGGCTGCAGTGGCTCAGGGGTGTATGAGCTTGTGTGTGTAATGGGTGAATGTAATGCACAATCTCTGTAAAGCACCTTGGATAAAGGCGCTATATAAATGCACCATTTACCATTTTTTACTATTTATTTTATATTACTCTATCCCTCTTTTATGTCTGTCCTCTGTCTCTATTTTGTCTATTAGGCAAATCCTTTAGTAAAAAATCTACACGCTGTAATGAAATGAAGTGAAATCTACACACTGTAATGAGATGAAGTGAAATTCTAATGGGAATTCACACCTTATATAGGCTGACGAGGAGCTGAGGTCTGACGTCACATACAAATCGTTGCAGTGCAAGCCATATATAGCAGGGGGCGGACTTGTAAAGATTTGGCTTTTTGTGACAATTTTTAAAATTTTGGTTTCATTGCAAACCTAGTCCGACCACTAGGGGGCGAGCCAAATTAGTTTGCGATGATTTTTGAAAACCTTATTCCCATACCAACACCATGCCAAAATTAAAAAAGGCAGTTACCAAGTGCGTAATTTTTATGATTTTTTTACGTGATGGGAGCTAAAATGCCTACAGTATAGACTAATCCAGGAAGGGGTCTCATGGTCGAAGTTTACGTATTTCCTTTAGGCGGACTCGACGTAGCTGCGGGGTTTAAACCCTCACCAGGCGCACCTCTTCTACTACAGTGAACGGCAGAGTGACTGATGTTAGTCTGCCTCAAACGTTACTCTTTTACCTGTTTTTTACTAACACTAACATTACAATTTATAAAGATGCCCAGAACATCGGGATGAACCTGTGTAGTTTATAGTGGCAACATTAAAAATAAATAAAAACGGAATGTCAAAATATCAACCGCGGTGGCTGAGACCAGAGCCATTGAGTAGTGGTTGAGACGAAGCAGTGAAAGGTCCTGAAAGATACATAACGTCAGTCTTATACCCAATACCCAATCTTTCTGTTTTATGAACACAAGGCTGCTGTACTTTATACCTCATACTTTAAATGCTTAGTATGAGGTATAAAATACTGCAGCCTTGTGTTCATAAAACAGAAAGATTGGGTATTGAGTAAGACTGACGTTATGTATCTTTCAGGACCTTTCACTCAACGGCTCGCCCCCTAGTGGTCGGTTTGCAATGAAACCATAGGCATTTTAAGCTCCCGGCAGCAATCGTGGACACCATCTTGAAAACAATGCCTTTCTAGATGTCTGACGTCATTTCTCCGCTCATCGTCAATGGGAAATATTGAGACGTGTGGGGACAAGATTTAGCGGACATTTGACCTGAATTCCCCTTTAATTGTCAATGGTAAATATTGAGACGTGTGGGGACAAAACTGTTTATAGACGGGGCTAGCGCCCCTTAAAAAATGGCGACAATCTACTGTCACGTCACATGTTCACAAAATGTTCTACTGGACTACGCACCCCAGCCCCAATACGATTCTTTCACTCTTCCTCCCTCGCTTCTCCTCAAAGCGGCCATCATCCCCCCCCCCCCCCCCCTGCCATTTTCTTCTCCATTCCTCCACCTAATTCCTGCCTTTCTGTAGCACATAACTCTTAACTTTGTGAGTCTCCTCTCTGTCTCTCTCCATCCCGAGGTCACACTTAACACAGACACATTGGATTCCTCCTGTGTGTCCAGCTGCTGTGGAGACCCCCTCCATCTCCGCGCTGCTGTGGAATCCAAATCTCACATCACTGAACAAATTGGCTTTTCAGACATTAATTAGCTACATAGACGCTTTTCCAGACTGATGACCACACTTCTTTTTTTTTAAATTACACACCTGCTTTGACAAGGATTTTCTTTTAAAGGTCATGAAAATTAACTGGCCTTCTGGGTCACTGCGCTGAGAGGTTAGAATCTAACCGTTGGATTATCTCAAATTGCTGTATATATCTGAAGCATTGTGGTGCTTCTGTAAATGCTCTACTGTGCAGTATTTAGGCTAATGTTTAAATATTACAGCTGGGACTGTGTTCTTCAATGTCCTTCATGAACGAAAGAGCATATTTTTTTTGCACATTCAACTTCCGTTTATTTGTAGTGGCCTATTGAATTACTCTACCTCCAACTAGACGATTGTCTTGTAAAGTGCCATTGGTGTGCATTCTTAACAGCTTTTATGGTCCCTTCACTCAAATTGCCAGTCAACAGCTTTTAGGGCCTAAAAGGTGCCGTTTTAGGCTGTTGGTAATGGCACTTTATTTGCCTATACAGTTCAATGATGCTATGCAGGCCGTCATTCATTGGAGCTGTTATAGCTTGTTCCCTCCAGAGCCAGAGGGTATGGGTGTGCATAACATTGTGGTGAACTGATTTATGTATTTGCCCATGTCTGTCTGCTGTCATTGTCATTCACACATTAATAATATAGTGTCAGCTGAGCTGGCCAGGTGATTTACAAGCATTGTTTTTACAGTATGCAGACATTACCACATGATATACCAGGGGCACTGCATGTCAAACCTCTGCTGACATATAAGGCATGTCTCTGTCCTGAACCAATGAAGAGTGACATTTCTCTGTGCTCCTTTTTCCCCCTCCATATTAATCCTGTAACTAATCTCTTGATTTGTGAATATTCCCTTTTGTAAAGTCTGCTGTCAAAGGCACTCAAATATCAAAAAGATCAAACAACCATGCTGGACAGTGGACACCAACACTGGAGGTGGGTTGGGCTGGGAGATATGTCAAGAATATGACAAGAATAATGGGCATGACAGTATAGTAAAAACCACACCCATGTGAAGTGAGGGGCACACTTATCATCATGCATCCTCTCATTCTGGCAAATCACAATGTGCGTTGTCAATTTTTCTGTCCTCACTTTTCATCCTCAATACGTTTGCTCAGCCAATCAAATCATCGCTATGGGGTTCTCAGCCAATCAAATCATCACCGGTAAACCAGAAGTCCGACACCAGTGCCTTAGTTTTTGTGTTGTTCATTTACAGGTCCAGGTGTGCATACGCATGTGCGCCTGTGTGTGTGTAGGTGCACGCTTCAATATAACCCATCGTTTTTTTCCGGCGTGGCAAAGCAGGAGGGGGGGGGCCTCAGAAAAATATGTTGCCTAGGGCCTCAAAAGGCCTAGAACCGGCACTGCCACACACTGAATACAACCTTGAACTTTATGTGACAGAGACAGAGACCAGAGCAATCACTGCTTATTCCACTAACCATCTATGATCTCCCAGTTATCCCGACACTTACCATATTGTGCCGAATATCGGAATATAAGACGACTCTGATTATAAGACGACACCCATTTTTCCAAGACTAATTTGTGGAAAAAGAACATTGAAGACAAAATTGTCTAGTCCCCGATTATAATAGGTCCCCCTTTTGGTAGGATATTTCCATTGGAAATAAAAACGTAGTGTTATATATTCAGCAGAAGTATTCATTGGCACGAATTCTGATTACGATCCTCAAATCAACGTGGGGTCCCCAACTATCAATGATGGTTATTTGGAACCAAATGGACCCTTATGGGTCTGTAACTCAGAGAGTGTATCTTATCCTCTTATGGGGGTCCCTGGCTTTGGGAGAGAGGATCCTCTTTATGTTCATGAATATTGATCGTGCTACGTATAACCTGCACTGCAAAAAGCATATGGAATACGGATGTGTATATTACAGGAAACTCCCGTTAAACTTTCCAACAAACTCTGGTAAAAGCATGTGGCCGGTAGCACCGTGATGGACATCAACCTGCAGGCTGCTCCCGGATCAAACCTGTCGCTCACGTTTTGGCTATACCGTCAGTGGTTTGGTATTCCCCTGAGCAGCGGAGCTTCTGTCATACACCTAGAACAGGTTGTTTTATTCTGCCCTACACTAATATATATCTTTCACCCTCACTACCATTAGAAATATGGCCAACTGTTCGATCGATCGAGTGTGTGTGAGCGTGCGTCTTCTTCAGCCATCCATGGGAGCCAGTAGAGTAATGAAGCATTACTGTAGCTCTCTGCTTTGTCATAAATGAAGGCCGTGTTTGCCCAGCCATCCCCGTCTCAACCCCCATGTGTTCCATCTACCCCCCCCCCGTTCTCCTTGCCCCCTTTGTCTTGGCTCATCCCTGAAGAACAGGACAAGTGGACCTCAGGGAATGCACAGTGCAGACTTTGTGTGTGTGTGTGTGCGTGTGCGTGTGCGTGTGCGTGTGCGTGTGCGTGTGCGTGTGCGTGTGTGTGCGTGTGCGTGTGTGTGTGTGTGAGAGCATGTATCTGAGTCGATATGTACGTGCACATCACTTCGACTAGTGACCTCCACCGAACAGAGATCTGTCTGAAGAATAGAGCAGGGTGTGTGTGTGTGTGTGTGTGTGTGTGTGTGTGTGTGTGTGTGTGTGTGTGTGTGTGTGTGTGTGTGTGTGTGTGTGTGTGTGTGGGGCGAGTGTGTGTTTGGAGGGTAGGAGATAACCTTAAGCGGAGAGAGAAAATAGAGGTGGTGCCCTAAGAAAAAAGAATAACGTAAAGAAAGAAAAGAGAGGGGGAGAATGACAGGGTTTTTTTTCCACTATTATTTTGAGCCTCTTTGTTATTATGACTGGGCTTGTTGAGGGCAGTAGCTGTGTGTGTGTGTGTGCGTGTGCGTGTGCGTGTGCGTGTGCGTGTGTGTGTGTGTGCATGGAGTGTGTGTGCATGTGCGTGCATGCATGTGTGTGTGTGCAATACAGTATTCTCTGTGCCTAGGGACTATCATACTATTCGCTATAGTCACTCTATCAGGGCTCAGTGTGTGTAGTAGACCTATAAGTCAAACACACACGATGATAATAACCAGAGGTCTTTCAAAGTCATTGAAAAATGTTGTTTTAAGTATCTCTTATAGTGTAGTTCGGCTAATATAAGTTCACACGCCCACATTGGCAGCATGTAGGCACAGTGACATGCAGTCAATGGTGCGCCCTTAATTACCTAAACATGAGAGAGATGTGCCATAATATGGCATATATTATATGCACACGCACGATGATTCCATTCACACTTCTCTCTCTGCACCCTCTCTCTCTCTCCTCACATGACCATGAAATGGAAAGCAAAATACAGCACGATATAGTTTCACATGCGGCTATGCACACACCATGCATAGACTTGTTGGTGTAGGCTACTGCGCAATGGCATTTGGCCTGGGTCCAGGTTAATATCCACTGTTTATCTGTAGCGGTCCGCAATTAACCTATTGTTCAAGCTTCACACTCCAATACAAATGAAACTATTTGAATAAAGGTTGTACACATCAGTGAAATTAACCTCTGGGAAAATCCCTAATTGAGAGTGTAGGCCTATAGCAAGCGCACCACAGATCATATATAGGCTGCATGGCTAACAGTTGCTGCACCTTGTCAGTGCGCAGAGCGCTCTCCGTGGTGCTGAAACCTTTTTTCCTGTTGTATTCCACTATTCCAGGAATTTCCAGAATTGTAACGTGTGAGAGATGGGATCTGTCACGGGGCAGCCCCTGCCCTTAGACAATATCAAGGACCTTGCAAATAGACCACACAGTTAAGTCAACTTGATCAATTGACACGATATAGTTTCACATGCCACGCATAGACTTGTTGGTGTAGGCTACTGCGCAATGGCATTTGGCCTGGGTCCTTACTGCGGACAGCAGTTTTATTTAGCAAATTTAGATTTTGTTTTAGTCATATGAATTTATTTCGTTTTTGTTTCGTTTTGTAGTCATCATTGAATTGAACTAAATCTGCAGTGGATCATTTCAACTTCAGTTAAAGTGTAGTGCATTGTTTAAATGCATATAGACATTTCCATAGCAAGCATTTGTTTTGCCTGAAAAGATCAATTCATCTGTTATGGAATGATATCAAGGTTTGAATGTGCAATACAGACACAGAACTGTAATATGAAAGTTTCATATTACATTATGAAATATCAAATAGAAATAAAACAATGTTTCATATAAAATAAATAAGAGCATGGCCTTGGCTTTTTGTTTTCAAAAGACTGTCTCTCATAATGATAAATTAGAATTAGCATTACGCCTGCTCTCCCTGAATAAGATATGCCCCCTGAATAAGATATGAAGTATATTCATTGTAGTTTTCTTTGGAACAGAAGAACAAAGTCCTCATATTCAGACGTTGTGAGCGATAATCCATTTAGCTCATGCTCTGTTGTTCTTTAGAGTCAGTTTTTTACATTGAGATGGTTTGCTGGGATGCACTTTGTTTCATAACCACATGTGTGGGATCAGTGCAGAAAGAAATGCAGTATTATATCTCTGCTGTTGACAGAAACCAGCTAACTCCAATACAACCCTTATTTTTATTTTAAATAAAACAAAGCAAGACTGCATCATCAGGGGGGAAGTACTTCCGGGGTGAGGGCGGAAGCACGTTTACTAGTTTTAGTCAATGACGGTTAAGACTCACTTGTGACTTCCGTGTGTGGTTAGTGTTCGGTTAAGGTTTAGGGACGTCGGGCCAAAGTAGTGTCGGACTGTTAGTGCGTCTGCATGGAGGGCAATATTACTTTTCGCTGCGAGCTTCCACGCTGTCGCTGAGATGTGTTGAACAGGAGAAGTAGAACAGAGGCACTGGGGGAGACTTACCGGTAGGTGAGCCAAACATTTAGTTTTTTAAATAATTTGCTAAATTATTAAATTTAGAAAAGAAAAAAGGAGGCGCATGTTCCTCCCGTCCTTCTGATATTGTTTGGCCACGTAAAACTACAATGAAACAATAAAGATCAAAAGAAAGACATTGAATTATAGGGGTTTTCCACCACAGAAAATATCTGGCTCTCCAATTACCATCATAATAACTGATGTTAAAATACAGGAGCGTAGACCTGCCCCATCCTATTCAGCTATATTAACAGTTAACACAGGAGGAAAATGTAATTTATTCTTTGAATTGTTTTGTTTTTGTTCCCTTCCTAACTAAGCCAATTTTGCTGCCGCTCTGATGAAACTGTCTAAATCAGCACAGCAATATTTCTAATGTGATTAATCCATCCTCAAATCTTCTATTAACGGCTAGGTGTGCTGTCATGCTCATTTCAGCACGGCTGGAGAGTCTATATTTCAACCCATTTCTTGGTCAGAAGAACTACCTGTATTAAATATCTCATTTCACTTAGTTCTTCTTTATTTTGGGGGTGATTCCTCTGCGTACCACGAGAGTGGAGGCTCAATACCAGTGGTTGGGAACCTCTGGTACTCTAATCCACTCCACTAGCACTACGGAGGTTTCAACAGATAGATTGAACAGATTTAGAAGGAAGCAGTGCAAGGAAAGGCACAGGAGAAAGGGCCCTCATGATTTGACCGTATAGGCCAGCTTGGAGTATGTGTGGATCTGTAGGCATTGTCTTAACCCGAGGTTACTTCAAGGTGCAAAAGTTCTACTCCCAGGAAGGTATATAGTGTAGGAATTGATGCAGGAATTGAAGTCAGTAATAGTACAAACTACAATACAGTTTTGGTAGTTTTGTATCCATGTGTTGCACACCTTGCAAGTGTGAGAGAATGCACTGTGCAGTGTGCCTGCCCTGTGGGTCAGTCGGTACTGGGGTGTTATGGACGAGGCGTTTTGGCAGTGCGGTAGCCGTCAGTGAAATAACTAGGCTAGCTTGTGTTTAATAAAGTCGTGCATTATTCACACCAATAACCAGGGCCTGAATTTGAATATTTATGAGGCAAGAGAGGGTAGTGGGGGTCATTATGGTGCAGTCTCAGAGCTCCTCTATGAGTATATTAGTGTGTGTGTGTGTGTGTGTGTGTGTGTGTGTGTGTGTGTGTGTGTGTGTGTGTGTGTGTGTGTGTGTGTGTGTGTGTGTGTGTGTGTGTGTGTGTGTGCAGTGTTTGAATGGAAGAAATTAATGCAAGAACACATTCAAGAATAAATATATTACACTATGTTTACGTGTGTTGATATTTATTTTTACTAAGTTTGCTATGTCCTCTTGTGGTCAAAACAGTTCTGTGTGATAGGTGTCAAAAATGAATGAAAGTTTCACTATATGGTAGAAATAGGTCAACAATACACAAATTACGCTATAGTTTTGTGGATTAATTTACTTTTAATGCATGGCCCCCTGTGCCCCCCACAAAATGACCGGAACTACTTAATATTTCACCAAAACCAGAGCAGAACTCCCACCACGGGACTCAGGCAATCAATGAATACAGTTGCAAACTGTATTCAAATATGTTAAAGAATTCTGAACTATCCCTTTAACTATTTCCAGTAGCGTGTAGTACTGTACAATTATGACTAATAACCATAAAATGTAGTGCATTATTCTTGCCTAAATTATCAGGGTTGGACATTTACGCAGTCCTGGCAGCAGAAAAAGGCTATTATTTTTGTCAGTAATGCAAATAAAAGCTCAGATTCTTTTTTAAATTGAGCTGATTAATCTGTAAGATTTATTTCAAACCCGGGTCTCCCATGTGAGGGCCAAGCTTTCAGCTAATGTGTGGGAGATTGTGCTTTGATCTGCAGGCAATACCTTATACTATACTGTAGTTATAGTTGTATTATATTAGCATATACTCTACCATGCAAATTGTGAAAATGTATTTACTACAAAGGTTCTGGGTTGAAGCTTTAAAGCAATTAAGACGCTATAGTCACATGCTTTGCCGATTGTTGCTGTCTTTTAGCTTTGATGTTCTGACATCGCTTAGGAAATAATTGTTTCAATAACGCTTTTGAAATGGCTTTTTCAACAAGTAGGTAGCTACGTTTTGAAGTAAGTTGCTTTATTGTAGGGTATTTCGATTTTCAGAGTACCTTTAGTCCTTTACCCAACATTGCACCCGGCTTCCAAACAGGGGCCCTTCTTCTCCCATCCACTCAGTCTCTGAAATAGCTCCTCTCTCTATCCTCTATTCTCCAGTTGACTCCTCCCCATCACCCCTGGAGCTCCTTTCGTTCACCCACACAGTTCTACCTCCCCTCGCCACCACAACTCTCCCATGCATGCCCTTCTCATCCGACTCCTACCAAACGCCCATTCCCTTACTTGGAAGACGGCACAGGAAGTTAATATTCATGTAAATAGGCCCCTTGCTGTTTCAAGTGCATGCTCTCTTCCTTCCAGGCCCTTAGTTATAAGCACATCCTGGTGCCAGCCTTCGTCATAGGCAGATAGGATGTCTATTAATGACACACTCCATTGGTGCAAGCAGAGCAAGTGCGGAGGTTCTCATCTAATCGCCAACATCTTGTTTCCCCCGCAAGCCAAGGTTTTCTCTGGGTCATGTTCAGAGTCTCAGCGGTTACATATCATATCAGCGTTAGCTGCAGAGTACTTAGAAAATGGATTTATTGGGCTGTTACCAAAATACGTTTGACTGTAGACAGAGCATTAAAGCTGCACTATGTAACTTTCCTCTTCTAGCCTGGATTTAAAACCAGTGCAATGTGAAAGTCATAAGAAACTCATGTGACTGTAATGTGACTGTGAATTGATGTGACTGTGAGTTTCCTATGACTGTGAGTTTTTTATTTGCACAAGAGACAGTCTGATGTACAATACTGTGCCTTATTTCTACTAGTACATCTAATGGCAATCTGGCAAAGTGTTGTTTTCATCATTTGCCATGTTCCTTTTTGCTTATGATGACATGATTATTACTTTTGAACCGCAATTTGTGGAAGCTTGTACGGAAAATACTTCACACACACACACTCTGTATGATGTAGAAAACTGTACACTGGTGATGTGACAATATTGTCATTTGAAAATGACATGATCATGATCAAAATGACATTTCCGATCATGTAATCGGACGGATAGGCACAACCCTACTTGAGACCCATGAGTTGTTGGGGCTCAGTCATTTCAGACAATATTCTTCAGGCAGCTGCTTATTTAAAGCAGCACAATGACTACCTCCCCAATGATCCTTTTTCAATTGCTGAAATGATAATGATAAAAAAATATAATGTAACCAATGTACTGTAGCGATGGTTTTCTGTAGATGCACCTAGTAGTGGAAATCCTTGTACCGACAATTTCAATTTCAATGAATTTCAAAATCTGTGTGACTTCAGGGATCTCAATAATTCAGAGGTTTGAATGTGGCGTGCGTGGCGTGCACTTGTGTTCGTGCGACCTTGCTTGTGGCGATATCTCCTGCCACCTAACAGATGAATCTGCCCCAGAGTTCTGCTTCATTCTCTATCACAGCTCTCTTCTGCTCTCCCCCCCCCCCCCCCCCCTCTCTCTCTCACACTCTGGAGTGCTCTTGTGTATATCATTTCTCTTCCATGGTCAAGAGCCCGTAGCACTTTCACTAGCATCGACGACCTTACAGGCGTATGCAAAGGCTCAACCTATGTCATTTAGATAGCATTTTTGTAGACATCTCTCCATAACACTCTATAGTGTACTGTACTGTATATGTATATAGTTTCATTATATAGATATTTTTGGGTTCTTAGCTTACGTATGACTCCTGATGACTATGTATTCATGTATTTGATGTGTTTTGTTCTTGCTTACAGTAAATCGCTCTGGTTTAAGAGTGTCTGCTAAATGCATTTTTTTCCTTCCACATTGTCTATTCCAATCCCCACGTGCACATGCACACCAGTGTGTATACATGCATGTGTGTTGTGACGTTCTGATTATATAATTAATAGAATCTGATTAAGAATGGAACAGGCACACAGCAGGGCACTTTGGCTTGTGGCCATACACCTTCTTGTACATGTATATTGAAGAAGAGCTACTATTTAGAAGCATTTACATTTAACACTGGTTTTACAGTGTGTGCACATTTAAAATGGAAAGAAATCAATGCATGTGCGATTGTGCGTAGTGGCCAAATAAGTTGAGATTGTAAAATCTACATTAAAATCCAGGCGCCTTAATGAAGTTCTTCTTTTTGATTAATACAAAACTCCAATTAAGAAAATTAGTTTACATCATCATTAAAATAATCTGATTGTTGCCTTCATTGCAGCAATGACTAGAGTATGCATATGCATATTGAAATGTGGAGAAAGAGGTCGGAGATTTGGCAAAGGAGAGGATAGATTGACTGAGAGTGAAAAACAGGGAGTGGACAGAAATGGACATTAAGTGTGTGCGCGTGCGTGAAAGAGAGAGCGTGCATGTTCAGTAACCCTTGATTTATACCCGTTTGTGCACCATGTTGCGTAGTATGCGTACCTTAAATATAGTCGATCTGTAAACTCACAAAGCATTGCGCTGTGGACCGGCCTATCTATCTGAGCTTCTAGAGATCGGATATTTTCTGTGCACAACACTGGCACACAACTACTGCATAACTCAGGCTTAAAACTGCTGAAACTGTACTGAAAAGATATACACACCCACACCCATAAGTCTCCATATTGTCTGTCAAATAAGACAATGTGGAGAGAACAAATGAGAACAAGAGAGGCTAATTTAATTGCAAATGTAATTACCAAAAAGCAGTGCTGGCATTTCATAACAACACCACTCGTCGTTCTATACTTGCTGCCACTGAGCAGATTTGACTGGCTTCAGTCACACACACACAACGTAAAGTCACCTGTTTCAACCCTGAAAATAAACTTTACCTGCCTACCATAAATGTATGTATGGTAGTCTTTATTTGAGCCAGATCATGGTAGCAGACTAGCAGCGCAACGGTAGTGACTGTTAGTGACCATTCCAATCACTCACTGTCACAAATAATCATCTTTTGAAAATATATTCAGCAAATGCCAACTTAACCAACAGCAGATAACTGATTCTGAGCAAAACAAGGTTAAAAGGTTAAAAGGTTTTTTTGGAAAAACCGACGGAAAAACACTGCCAAAAATCCGAAAAACGCAGCAGTGTGCAGCCAGGAACCTTAAGTGAGCAAAAGTTAGGGGCAAAGTCACTCGTTTTATTTTTGCATTTTGCTATTCCATCCTTTTGGCTTTGTTGTGCTACATTAGTGTAACTTACCAGCTTCACTTCATAACCCGCTAAAACCCTTGTGTTTTATTCCATTGTCTTTTTCCCTGCTAAACACGCTAAACCCGCCATTTGTTTTATGTTTAATTCGCCGTATTTTAATAACATGAAAAAACAGCTTTGTGACAGACATCATGACATGGCGGACGCGTTATGACGTAACCGGAAATCAACCTATAAACTGGCTTGCGAGGGCTTCTGGGAAACTGAGTCCAATGCAATTGAAATGTGAATGAGGGCGCAATGGACAAATCTCACTTTCACTGTAACACCGCCATGCTAGAGTGACCGCGTATGAGTGAACGGGTGTTGGAATTTGGCTTCTGTCTCTCTTTGGCGCTATAGGGGCTGATAGGGGCCGCTAGTGTGACTTTATTTCTACCCGGACCTCCAGGCTCTTGACCATTTTTGTCCGCATTGCCTGAAAAACAACATCTTGATGGCTGTACCCCGTCTTCAGGAAACAAACACAGACGATTAATGATCGAAATATAAAAGAAAATAAACATTACGGATAGGTTTCACTGGGGCACACACCATTAAATTGATGATTGTTAAATTAAACACACGTTCAGCTCTAGTGAATAAAGAAAGCATTAAAAAATACGGCCAAATTGGAGTTATTACGCTTTTACCGGACAGCAGCCATATAAAAATGTATATTTTCTTTTCAAGTTGACTGAGTCGTTATACCTGATGTCTCCTGCCCCTCGTTAAAATTACATTACATAAAAATAACTATGCTATTCTTCAACACACTCCCCCACCTCTCTCTTTCTTCTTTTGCCCTCTTTTCCACCTCAGTTCTGGCCAAAACAGCGAAGCGGCATCAACTGTTTTCCGCTCCATAAAATATCTATAAGGGACTTTCAGGCCTGTTACTCTCTCTCTCCTACCGTCACTGCTCCAGAGTGGTGCTCTCTCTCTCCTACCGTCACTGCTCCAGAGTGGTGCTTTATTATTCAGTCTCTGATGGGTCCATTTCCACCCATCGTCTCTGATGTGGTCACCCATTTTGGCTCACAACAGAGCGCTGTGTTATTCCATTGTTTGGGACAAAGATATGACCCCATATTCTATACAATTACCAAATTATATTCCAGTCATTTTTCTGTATACATCTATGAGAACATAGAGCAATTTAAAGGTGCATTTTACAACAGGTACTGTATAGTTTCGAGGAAACAATCTGATTGGTTGAAATAGCCATCTACCCGTGCTTAAACGAGCATGATGATGGCACACCTAATCAGCACATAAGAATCAGCTGTGCTGAGTCTCACATAACATGAGGGGCTAGGCTAGCAGTTTGCATGGGACACTTGCGGATGTAGTGGCTAAATCTGGCATTAAAAATTATGAGATTCTATCGAATATCTTATTTCCAATTAAATTGAGTTGACGTGTGTTTAATGATGTGTTGTGCATCTCCCGTCCGTCCGTCCGTCACCCATGCCTCCATATATGGTCACGCATCGTGACATCACGTCTCCATATATGGTCACGCCTCATGACATCACGTCTCTATATGGTCACGCCTCGTGACATCACGCCTCTTGATACGTCACGCCACCATATATGGCCGTCTCCATATATGAAGATCACAACACTGACCTCATCTAACCCTGGATAACCATACATGGAGAAGACTGGATCATCACCTAGATCTGCATATAAAGCCGGCCAGCAACTCTACATCTGACCTCAAACCCTTATCTCCATATATGGAGCTGACCTGTTGTGAGTTGTGACATTCTATATGTTGATACCTCCCCACCTGTCCTTCCTCTTCGATGTCTCCCTTTTGACTGATACCTGTCCATTTCAACTCTAGACGGGCCTGCCCCAAAGTTATTAGTGCATCCGTGGCCCGGCAGCCGGCGAAAACTAGATTACTCAACAGCCCCGAAAATGAATTAATCGAATCCTGTACACTCAAGACACTGCCCCCGCTGTACGCATGTCACATTCCACAAGCCATCAAATTATTATTATGAGGAGGGGGGTATCAAAAGCGCGCACGCACGCACACACACGCACGCACACACACACAGGCTTCAGGAGGTGAGTATAATTTATAGAAACTCAGTAAAAAAAAATGTTTGTGTCTGTCTAGGTGAGACATGACCTTTGACACGATCTAAATGTCTCAAAAGAAGAGCATGCAGGGAGACACTACCATATGGACTGCAGGTTCAACTGGAATTGTATTCATTAAAAAGGTTACATAGTGCTGCTTTAACTCAACGTGTAAAATTCATTACTGAAGCCCACATTGCAGTGTTGGCACGTGTAATATGAGTGAGTGACTCATAAACACTCTTTAGGCCTGAATCTCCCTTCCAGTGGCCAAGCAGCTGAGCTCTACATGTTGTAGATCACGTTCCAGTCACAGGTGAGGCCACGGTGCTCATGTTAAACCCTTTTATAGGCAATATTAGATAGAATTTGTTCATGCCTTGCTTGATATATGGAGCCTGCTGTGATTATCAATCACTGGCTCTCTGTGAGAAAGGTCACTGGGCTCTTTAACGTACTGTGTGTGCACTTCTGTTGTTTCGCTCGTGCTCGTCTGTGCGTGTGTGTGATGTGCATTTGTGCGTGTGTGCGTGCGCGTGTGCGTGTGCCATTTCCCTTCCGTCATGACAGGACTAAATGTCCTCACAAGGATAGTAAAAGTACTGAAAGGTCAGGCATCTAATGTGTCCATGTGGGCCTATTCCAAGCCTGCATGCAGTTTAGCAGTGACACTGTAACAAGGTTTTCTGCTACAGTGCTGTGTGAGCTGCTGTTGTGTTAGTGGTCGTTCAGCCATGCAAGTAAGTCTATGAAATGTCTCCAGTTCACATATCAAAGTCATTCACTCCGTCCTGCCTCTTTAACCCATTAAATACGTAGGATGCAGGTATAGCCTACTATACTCGTCATGATTAATTAATTTTGCGCCATGCGCTGATTTTACACCTGACGAGTAGGGTCGTCATAAGGCGTTTAATATCGCTGTAACTTTGCCTCGCTGTGTGTCATTCATTGAATCGCTCTGGTTGCTATGCACGGTTGCTGGGGCCCCTCCCGCACCTTTTGTTTTCACTCAAACACAATGGCTCCTGTTTTAGGCCGCGTCTTTGCAGGCTTTTTTCTCGGAATCTAAAGCGCTGTCCGTGTTGAACAGATCGGCGAAGTTCGGAGCTTTTTTCTGATTATCCGTTGAGCGAGACGGGAACATTGGCGTTTTCTAGAGCTAGTATGGACCGCATTTAACGCTAATTAACGCTAATACTTTAGCCTAAAATGGAAGCGCATCACAGTGGAATGGCCAGAAATCACTGGCACCCAAGCGCCATACCAGCTTTGTCCACTCATTGTGTTAATAAAAGCAGTTATTTTACCAATCAACCAAGCCACTATATCCTACTGTTTGGTTGTTCAGTAGTAGATGACCTTCACTAAAACAGCCGGGACAACGTCCCAGACTCTTCTCCCTTCTGGCTCCAAAACTATGGAATAAAAGTATTGCAATCAGAACTGCAGACTCACTCCTAATCTTCTGCATTAGTCTGAAAATTAACCCACCTCTTCAGACTCCTTAATTAGCCCGCATCACTTTCCCTAGCCTCGACGACCTTGCAGGTGTATACAAAGGCTAAGATTATGTAATTTAGATATCATATTATGTAGTTCTATAGTGTATACTTATAGTTTCATTGTATAGATATTTTACTGTTAGACGGATGTTGTTAAGCTTGTAATAATAATAAATAAGATACATAAAACATAATGCGATGAATATCATGCCATAATCAAACGCTTTGTGTGTGTTGAAATCAAATGTAACAATGTGCTTGAAAAATACACGAAGGCTTGAATATATTGTTTTTGGTAGCCTGAGAAACATGCATACTCTATCCTTCAGTTAGTAAGGCCGGCGGTCTATTCTTATTCATTTACTGGATTGGATTACTTGTCCAGTTGTGTTGTTTACTGGTGCACTGTTTTCTTGCATCATATGCAGTAAGTATATTGAGGCCGACTTGTGATTTTAATATTGACTGTGAATGAAACCGGAAACAAAGCTTCAAGCGGTTGTAACTTTAAACTAAAGTTTTGTAAGATGCTTGCATAAAGATTTAATTGACATATATGTGCCTTTTGTTTTGGATTTGCAACTATATGTTATTCATTTACAATTTGATTACTTGTCTCGTGTTGTCTGCTGGCGCACTTACATCATGCAGTATGTTTATTCATGATTGAGGCCGACTGCTGTCGCTATTGGACGGTCAATGACTTTATCACCTGGATGGATCCGCCTCCCTTTCTAATTGTTGATTGACCATGTCTGTGTTATAACTGCCTCCCCAGCTGGCCTGATGGAGGGGAAAGGAACTGGTTGGAATAACGTGTACCTTCCACGCTCTACGTCCAACCAGGGAAACTACCCCCTGCCAGGTGATATGAAGCGGCTTGGACTCCTCATGCATTGAAGGAAACGTGAGGTCAGTCCTCCCCCCCTATGTATAACAAATAGTCACCCATTAACAAAGGCTGCAAGTAGGCTACAATTAAAATATGCAGCAGCAGCACCAACAACAAACAAAGAAATACAAATATGTTGAGCATTATAATGTCTTCTGCATGCATATATTACCTTGTATTACTATTAACTATTAAATTAATTTACAATAATCATGGAGAACATTAAAATATTGGTAGGGTAGGGTACTATACTGGCCAATCTGGACTGGAGGGGCACAAATCCAAATGCCCCCCTGTAGAGACGGCACTGTAAGGACTCGTTTGTATTTGTACAGTTGTTCAGTATAGTAGTAACCAACAATGCAGCTGGAACGTTATCGCAACATAATGCAAATGTGAATGCATGCCATTCACTGATCATATGATCATATCAGTGGTACCTTGTATTGTGTGACACCAGCAGAGCTTGTAATATGAGAAAACAATTTCACTGAGTGGTCAGTCACTGATCCCGTTACATATTTAATTGGATTTTCAGTCCATTTGTACATTTATGACCTATTCATTTATTTAGTGTCACATCATTGTTTTGTTTTGTTTCAGTATAGCACAAGGTGACCTTATTGCAGAAAACAGGAAAGAAGCGTGACAGCATTGCATTAGACAGGATTTAAGTCCACTTATTCACAATGAATACACCGTTTCCTAGTCAGGCATGTTAGCATATAGCCTTGGATAGTTGGATGGCACCCGCCTTCTAATGAGAGCGCCAAATCTGTCTTGGAAGAGCCACCCATCGACTAATCTAATATACGGCCAGTCACTGCCATGCCTCACAGGTGAGGAGAACACATGACAAGACATGGTACTGGCAGCCGGAAATTGTAATACAACACATGAAAAGTATACAAGAGCACACACTGCGTAGCAACATGTGTCACAACAAGGCATTGTGAGCTTGTAAATTATAACTTTAGAAAAACAGGGATGCCATGCAGGCTTAATGTGGTTAACACATTTTTTATGAAGTTGTTAAACTGTGATATTATCAAACCCAAACATCAGATATTCTACATTTCACAAAAAAAAATGCATGTATTTCAGTCCAGGGAACCAGGGATAACCCATAGCCATAACTCCACTGGCGATAAAAATGAGGAGGGGGGTATCAAAAACTCTCCTGCACGCGCGTGCACACACACGCATGCAGCACACACGCACACACGCACGCACACACGCACGCAGCACGCACGGACAGGGCTGTTGGAGCTGCTGGCCGCACAAGGTGGTGAGGGAGTAATGCTCACTAGGGCTGTCAAACGATTACGAAGTTTTAATAATTAATCTCATTCGCATTTAAGGATATTTTCATTTGGAACCCATCAACAAATAAATGAGGAATGCACGCAAAAAAAATATATCAAATTCAATACTGTACAGTTTGATAGTCGAACATCTGTTTCAGGTTTTAAAATGAACAGTAGATTTTATAAATAAATTGTGAAACAACAGAGAAGGTAATATGAATGATGTTTCAAGTCGTCTTGACCTAGTCATAATAGGGAAAAGATCCCCTGGTACTCCTCAATCAGTGGCCTGCAGGCAAGTCACACCACAAAAACACAAATAAAACCCTTATTGGCTTTATTCTCTTTATCCTACTATAAATTATGCAAATCTCTGCGTGTGTGCAACAGTCCTTTGCATATCTCGAGAACCGTTCAACCAATGGACTTCGCATACTGCTGTGAATACCCAACAGAGTGTGGTGCCTGGTGTTTATTGTTGTTTATTAACGCGCTAACCATCCACCCATCTATCTTCAACCGCTTAGCCTGAATCGGGTCGCAGGGGCAACAGTTCCAGCAGAGACTGCAGATAGCTGCAGCCTTCCTTTCCTGAGAAACATTATTAACTCTTCCCAGTGGGACATGCAGCAAGGACCTTCCTAGGAAGACACCAGGGAGGCATCTGTAACATTTCAAATTAATCCAATTCTCCTTGTCATTCAAGCCTTTGTCCAGGTGGTTAGAGCCAGACAAATGGTGACTAGCAGCAGCTTTACAGGTGTCAATCACAATCACCTCTACGCCATGAACAAGACATGGCCTGCGCGCATGTGTGTGTGTGTGTGTGTGTGTGTGTGTGTGTGTGTGTGTGTGTGTGTGTGTGTGTGTGTGTGTGTGTAATTGTATGTTGCCTCCCTTTACCCCACATATATAAACTCTAAGTTCATCTCTTCATCACACATTCACTTTGATATTTTCTTACTTCCTCCTCTCTCTCTCTCTCTCTCTCTCGCTCTCTCTCTCTCTCTCTGATATGAAGGAGGGAGGTGCTGAAGCCAAAACAAGCTGGTAATTGCATCCCCGTTGGACGGGGGGAAAGAGGGACATTGGGAGGAAGAAAGGCGGGGAATGGAGATGGAGGTTAGGGATACTCAGGAGAGAGAGAGAGAATGAGAGAGAGAGATAGCACGAGAAGAAGTAGCAGAATGAAGAGAGAGAAATGGTGGGAGGGTTGGCTCCCAAACAGGCAATCAATCCATAACCTTCTGTACAAACTGCTTCACTCCGCTATAGATTACGAGCGGAATGGAAGATTTCTCTAGTCTCTGCCACTGAGTTCCTGCATGGTTTACACTGTTGGACTGGACAGGAACAGAGAGTGGATGAGTACATTCCAGGCAACCAGTATAGGGACTAGGGACCTACAGTAGGGACTAGGGACCTGCATGCAAGGTGCACTGAGTCTGCCCACAGTAGGGACCTTGGAGTGCCTTGGAGCCAAGAACAGTTGTTGACTGAAGCAGCTGCAGGGTCGATACTATAGCCTAGGTCCTACTCAGACAGAGGTCAAAGGTCCTACTCGGACAGGGGTCAAAGGTCCTACTCAGACAGGGGTCAAAGGTCCTACTCGGACAGGGGTCAAAGGTCCTACTCGGACAGGGGTCAATCGTTGGTCTTTGCCGTTGTTCTGCAGTTGTTATTCTTACTTTTTCACATTGCATTTTGGGAAGTCGGTCAACTGTGGCTCATTTTTCCACTCAGGATGTTTTAGTACACTCCAGAGTCCAGAATGGCCTGGCGGCGTCTCTTGTTCTTAGTAGAGGAGGGACCTAAACAATACGTTAGGATAACACTGTAGGGCTTGGCTAATGGCCTGCAAGGACAGACAGAACAAAATAGTTGAGTTTCTATCTTCTCTGGCATCTTGCTAGATTGGTATATAGACATAATCCTGACCTTGCCTTGCTAGGGCAGAGAAAACCCCCAGGATCTAGAACCATCCATGTGCTCTGCACTGTGGTCCAACACAGCTTGAATTCAAATTCTTGTTGATATAAGCCATATGATGCGGGATACGGTCTAGTGCTACTCTGCACCACTACAACACTATCATTATCTACTGTACATGCTGTGTTATTTTAATTGGTGGGCATTAGGCATCATGTGACCTCTCAAATAAGGTGTACTGTCCATCCATTAGTGCAGTTAACGTGCTATAGTACTTTACAACCAGGGGGGGGGGGCTTTATCACCCTCTGGTGGAGGCTTAGCCCCCCTAAGCCCCGTCTCCCCACAAACCTAGCCAGCCCCCTCATAATCCACCCCAGTCACAATTTTCTGGAGCCGTCGCTTATATTACAGTTGGGAATATCACAACCTTTTAAAATAGAATGTTATGTTTGTGGTGGCCTGGTGGGTGTATACCCAGTTTGTTTTGTCACAGTGCAATGCTTCAGGCTGTATTTTCACTCTGGGACTCTTAAGACATGAAACCAGCAGTAATGAAATGAAATTCCCCAACTCTAACCTAGAGTTTCACTAGATTCAGTGGACATGAACCAATCATCTGTATCTGTGTTCCTCTGACCATGTGCACCTAACTGCCAGTGTGTGCGTGCGTGCGTGCGTGCGTGCGTGTCTAGTCACTAGACTATAGAGGATGCTTTCTGTACTCTAATGTGTATACTGTAAAAGAAGCAATTAAGTGAATGTCACTGTGTGAACATGGTTCAATACTTTATGATTTAGGCTATCAAGTGCTAGCACTCATAACCTTTATTTAGATCTCAGAAGTACAACTGAGGGGCTGGCCCACTCACGCACGCATACTAGAGTGAAAGAGGAGTCATGCATTGTAGTAAATCTGGGACTCAGACTCGGTGGAGAAAGGATAGGGTAGCAGAGGGTGATGGCCGATTTTGTTGGAGGGAAAACAAGCTTTTTCACGGGCCCTCACTGAATGGATGTGTGCTGTCAGTCAGTGCGACTACTACTACTACACATACAGCTGTCTACAGGGTATACATGCAACAGACACACTCAAATAAAACACTTTCTCCTCTTGCCCTGCCTCTCTCTCTCTCTCTCTCTCTCTCTCTCTCTCTCTCTCTCTCTCTCTCTCTCTCTCTCTCTCTCTCTCTCTCTCATTAGCACAAAGTTACAAACATACCAGTGACTCAAGTGTGACATACTGTACAGACACTATCTCGTGCACATAAACAGCAGTGCATCTCGCAGCTCACATGGGACAGAGTAATATCCATAAGATAGGATATTACTCCTTCAAAAATCATGCAAATCGGTACACAGTATCTCTATAGTCATGTTTCCAAAGTTTGCAGGATAAAAAAAATGCCTCAATTATCCTCATCCACATTCATGATTTTATAATTTTGGTCTGACAACTCACAAAAAATCACACTCGTCACATGCTCAGCCAATCAAATCAACACAAAAGTAATTCCGGCCAATCACTTTTGGCATCTTCACTCTTCTGCCCTCACTTGTATCCTCAATATGTACTTTGCTCAGCCAATCAAATCATCGCTATGGGGTGATCATGCCAATCACAAGCCAATGTTTGTGTTCACACAAACACACAAAGCTGGGGATAAAAATAAATGAACTGAGCACAGCTCACACGTCAACCCGCGGGTTCAGCTCCACCGACCCCACCCACCGCAAAGTCATGAATATTCATAACAATCTATAGAAGACGAAGAAGACTCGCTTGTGTCTCAAAAGTTTGCACGTGTTTTACTCCTTTCCAATCTTGTAGGACGCTGCTTGACCCGACCGCGGGGCTGTGCTCCTTGTAGTGAGACGGGAACGGGGCCAGACCGCAGGGAATCAGCTCCCACTGGGGCCGACAGGCGCAAAACACCTGCTATCCTTTCATCTTCTCTCCACTGACTGCCCGTCTGCCACAGCTGTACCCCCAGCATTCTGACAAATGTGCAACCAACAAGAATCCGTCATCCGGGGAAATGCCCCCCACTGTGGTACTTACTGCAAAGTTACCCGTCGGCCGGTGAGAGTCAGACAGCGCCAGTCAATCAGAACAAAGTCCTCAAGAACTTCTTGGGGTGGGCTATAGTATATCCTATAGTACGGGCCCAGACGGTCTGGGCACCTATAGGCTGCTAAGCCAGCCTGACGGCGTGCCGACGGGTTCGACTCCCGATCCCGGCGGCCTTTGCCGTGTGTCTTCCCCCACCTCAGGTTGCTGATGTCTGAGGTGGGTGGGTCTTTCAGTACCTTCATGATGCTCAGTGACATCATAATGTTGCTGATGTCTGAGGTGGGTGGGTCTTTCAGTACCTTCATGATGCTCAGTGACATCATAATGTTGCTGATGTCTGAGGTGGGCGGGTCTTTCAGTACCTTCATGATGCTCAGTGACATCATAAGGTTGCTGATGTCTGAGGTGGGCGGGTCTTTCAGTACCTTCATGATGCTCAGTGACATCATAGAAGGTTGGTTTGTTTCCCTTCCCACATCCCTGTTTTTTTCTACAGGCAGGTATTAGAGTGAATTTCACCCGTGTTTTGTGATAAAGTGATACTACAAATACCATACACCCACATTTTTCTTTTACCTCAAGTTGCCATGTATTGCTGTACTTCAATATATTTAGACGAGAAATATTTCTTAGAGGAATTGTACAAAATTCCCTATAGTTATCTTTTGCCCTTTGTGTGCAGGCCTTTCAGGCACCTCGTAATTCTCCAGGACCTAGCTCATAGTTTGGTTCAGGCTCCTGTATGGGCACCCTCAGTTCAGGACCCCAAGTTGTTTACTGTGCATCTTACATGCATAGGCTACAGACAAACAGAAGCAAAAGAATGTGTTCTTGAAGAAGTAGGTTACAATATAAATGTATTTGCAAGATGTATGAGTTTATATACATATACTGTCCAAAGATCGTTTTTGTATGTTATTACCATGCTAAGTAGCTAATATTAGCTTCCTGATTCCCTGCTACATATACTGCCCAAAAAAGATCGTTTTTTGTATGTTATTACCATGCTAAGTTGCTTATTAGCTTCCTGATTCCCTGCTACATATACTGCCCCCAAAGATCGTTTTTTGTTAAGCTAATTACCATTCTATGTTGCTAACACTAGATTTCTGATTCCCTTAGCTCATGAGGCTCCATTTAAGCTAACTTTGAAACATGACTTGCATATGTCTGTAATTCCTTAGTATGTGTTTCAGTGTGCTAAAGTTACATTACTAGCCTGTTACCTATAGGGCCTCTATTGTTAATACCCAACTGTATTTATTCCATATGCCATATCTGTCATTTCTGTCACTATTTCAGATACCATTCACTTATGATCACCCTGCATGTCTGTACTAAACTAATAAACACCGTCAAAGTCATCCTTGTCCAAGCTCCCTGACCAGAGCCCTGTGGTGGGCATACGCATCAAACACCCTAAGCCTAGACAAGCTGCTATTTTTTACATGGTCCTTCGAACCCGGATGCTACACCTACCACAGCAAGATGGCAGAAGATGGTGACTCCAAAATGATACGCCAAACACCATCCCACCTACTACAGTACCAGGTAGACCTTCCCCATTACCAGCTGCTAAGCACCTCACAGCCGGTCTACCAGCTGCCAAGCACCCCACAGCCAGCCTACCAGCACCACCAGCTGGCAAGCACCCCACAGCCAGCCTACCAGCACCACCAGCTGGCAAGCACCCCACAGCCAGCCTACCAGCACCACCAGCTGGCAAGCACCCCACAGCCAGCCTACCAGCACCACCAGCTGGCAAGCACCCCACAGCCGGCCTACCAGCACCACCAGCTGGCAAGCACCTCACAGCGAGCCTACCAGCACCACCAGCTGGCAAGCACCCCACAGCCAGCCTACCAGCACCACCAGCTGCCAAGCACCTCACAGCCGGTCTACCAGCCGCCAAGCACCTCACAGCCGGTCTACCAGCTGCCAAGCACCTCACAGCCGGTCTACCAGCTGCCAAGCACCTCACAGCCGGTCTACCAGCCGCCAAGCACCTCACAGCCGGTCTACCAGCCGCCAAGCACCTCACAGCCGGTCTACCAGCCGCCAAGCACCCCACAGCCGGCCTACCAGCTGCCAAGCACCCCACAGCCGGCCTACCAGCACTACCAGCTGCCAAGCACCTCGCAGCCGGCCTACCAGCTGCCAAGCACCCCACAGCCGGCCTACCAGCACCACCAGCTGCCAAGCACCTCGCAGCCGGCCTACCAGCTGCCAAGCACCCCACAGCCAGCCTACCAGCACCACCAGCTGCCAAGCACCCCACAGCCAGCCTACCAGCACCACCAGCTGGCAAGCACCTCACAGCCAGCCTACCAGCACCACCAGCTGCCAAGCATCTACCAGCCGGCCTACCAGCCTCAAAGCGCCGCACAGCCGGCCTTCCAGCCGGCCTTCCAGCCGGCCTACCAGCCTCAAAGCGCTGCACAGCCGGCCTACCAGCACCACCAGCTGCCAAGCACCGCACAGCCGGCCTACCAGCCTCAAAGCGCCGCACAGCCGGCCTACCAGCCGGCCTACCAGCCTCAAAGCGCCGCACAGCCGGCCTACCAGCCGGCCTACCAGCCGGCCTACCAGCCGGCCTACCAGCCTCAAAGCGCCGCACAGCCGGCCTACCAGCCGCCAAGCACCGCACAGCCGGCCTACCAGCCAACAAACATCACTCCAGCTTACCAGGTAGACCTTCCCCACTCCTTGCTGCCACCCCCAGCCCCTACCAGCACAGCACTGATGAGGCCAATCAGTGGGCAAGCCGAGCTTGCCCCGACTGCAGACCAATACTCAGCTATGCCAAGGCACCCTATGCAACACCAGGCCACTGCTCCAATGCAACACCAGGCCACTGCTCCAATGCAACACCAGGCCACTGCTCCAATGCAACACCAGGCCACTGCTCAAATGCAACACCAGGCCACTGCTCCAATGCAACACCAGGCCACTGCTCCAATGCAACACCAGGCCACTGCTCCAACGCAATACCAGGCCACTGCATCAATGCAACACCAGGCCACTGCTCAAATGCAACACCAGGCCGCTGCATCAATGCAACACCAGGCCACTGCTCCAATGCAACACCAGGCCACTGCTCCTCTGCAATACCAGGCCACTGCTCCAATGCAACACCAGGCCACTGCTCAAATGCAACACCAGGCCACTGCTCCAATGCAATACCAGGCCACTGCATCAATGCAACACCAGGCCACTGCTCAAATGCAACACCAGGCCACTGCTCCAATGCAACACCAGGCCACTGCTCCAATGCAACACCAGGCCACTGCTCCAATGCAACACCAGGCCACTGCTCCAATGCAACACCAGGCCACTGCTCAAATGCAACACCAGGCCACTGCTCCAATGCAACACCAGGCCACTGCTCCAATGCAACACCAGGCCACTGCTCCAATGCAACACCAGGCCACTGCTCCAATGCAACACCAGGCCACTGCTCCAACGCAATACCAGGCCACTGCTCCAATGCAACACCAGGCCACTGCTCCAATGCAACACCAGGCCACTGCTCCAACGCAATACCAGGCCACTGCATCAATGCAACACCAGGCCACTGCTCAAATGCAACACCAGGCCACTGCATCAATGCAACACCAGGCCACTGCTCCTATGCAACACCAGGCCACTGCTCCAGCGTACCAGCCAACGCACGACACTCCAGCGTACCAGCTAACGCACCACACTCCAACATCACCAGCTTCCAGCCTCTACGCAGCCAGTATACCAGCTGCACCCAACGACAGCTTCAGCACCACAGTTTCTCCAGACCGACCCCTGCCTGAAATCAACCAGCTCACCTTGCGGGAGGCATCGGTCGAGGCAGTGTATCAGTCCCTTCACGGGGCGGCAGCGCCAGATGGGAAACTGCCTCGGCCAGACGACAGGGAAGCAGAGGCAGTCACCCTGAAGAGCTCCCCAAGAGACTGCTTCCCAGAGGAGGTCAGAACCTCATCAGATGTTGCCGACACAGACCCTGTGATACCCAATATGCTGCTCATGGGGCGGCGAGATGCTTCCTCGCCTCAGCATACTCCAGACTACGGCTATTATGAAGAGGACGGAGACAGCTAGAGGACTGATACCGATAGGGAATTTTTTGTTTTACATATTAGTCTTACTAATCTGGGGGCGGCTGTACAAAATTCCCTATAGTTATCTTTTGCCCTTTGTGTGCAGGCCTTTCAGGCACCTCGTAATTCTCCAGGACCTAGCTCATAGTTTGGTTCAGGCTCCTGTATGGGCACCCTCAGTTCAGGACCCCAAGTTGTTTACTGTGCATCTTACATGCATAGGCTACAGACAAACAGAAGCAAAAGAATGTGTTCTTGAAGAAGTAGGTTACAATATAAATGTATTTGCAAGATGTATGAGTTTATATACATATACTGTCCAAAGATCGTTTTTGTATGTTATTACCATGCTAAGTAGCTAATATTAGCTTCCTGATTCCCTGCTACATATACTGCCCAAAAAAGATCGTTTTTTGTATGTTATTACCATGCTAAGTTGCTTATTAGCTTCCTGATTCCCTGCTACATATACTGCCCCCAAAGATCGTTTTTTGTTAAGCTAATTACCATTCTATGTTGCTAACACTAGATTTCTGATTCCCTTAGCTCATGAGGCTCCATTTAAGCTAACTTTGAAACATGACTTGCATATGTCTGTAATTCCTTAGTATGTGTTTCAGTGTGCTAAAGTTACATTACTAGCCTGTTACCTATAGGGCCTCTATTGTTAATACCCAACTGTATTTATTCCATATGCCATATCTGTCATTTCTGTCACTATTTCAGATACCATTCACTTATGATCACCCTGCATGTCTGTACTAAACTAATAAACACCGTCAAAGTCATCCTTGTCCAAGCTCCCTGACCAGAGCCCTGTGGTGGGCATACGCATCAAACACCCTAAGCCTAGACAAGCTGCTATTTTTTACAGGAATATTTTACATGGTTTAGTGATGGTCTGACAAAATGAGGAAATCAGTGTTTTGTTTTGTTCACAGCACTGCACACCCTTGGTGGGTCATCTGCGACACACACACACACACACACACACACACACACCATGCTCGGAAAGTCATACAGAAATACAAGTGCGCGTATATGCACGCACGCACGTACGCACGCGGTCTCATTCCTGACACTATGGTCTGACCTTCTGTAGGCCTACTTTCAGTTTCAGTAGGCCTACATCAAAATACTATGTGCAATTACTGTTCATTTTCATGTGAAATTGACCGTAAGATATAATAATAGTTTGTCGTCATAGTGATGACAACAAGGTGCCTCAAAATGTTTGTCCAAGTGATAAACATGCCACACTGCTTTCTGTTGTGTTCACTGTCCAACGATTTGTGTCCATACAGTTACAATTTAGGCATTTAGCAGACGCTCTTAATCCAGAGTGATTTACAGTAAGCAAGAACAAAAACATGTTATATGTACATCATGATCAAATACATGAAAAATAGTCATCATGAATCATACTGTAAGGTCGTCGAGGCTAGGGCAAGTGCTACGGCAAGTGCTATGGGCTAAGATGGAGTCTGAAGAGGTGTGTTTTCAGACTACGGCGGAGGATTTGGAGTGAGTCTGCAGTTCTGATGGCATTGGGAAGTGCAGATCCATATGGAGCCAGAAGGGAGAAGAGTTTGGGACGTGTGGAGCGTTGTCCATATTAGCCCTCCTGCTCTGGTTTGCAGCATAATGATGTCATGACAGTCATTTTTCAGGGGTTCTCGACCCGTGGGTTATTCAGATACATTTCAGATGATATATTTCTCCCCCCCATTGCCCTGAAAGATGGAGGGAGTAGCCGTCGAGGAGACCATGCCTCCTGGTGGAGATTTGCCCTCTAAACTGAGTGCACTTTCTAGTTTTATTTTTACAATTTAGAAATAATCGCTTCTGAGACAGCCCTAATTAATGCTGTGCTTTGATAGCTCTCAGAACAAAGGACCAAAAAAAGTCTTTTTTTGTTGTTTATTAGAATACTATACTGTAAAATATCATGCATGTCTACATGAAATGACTAGACTAGTGGTCGTATTAGACTAGACATACAAAGCTAAAAGCAGGCTCATGTTTTTTTTCCCGTTCGTGATACTGAACATAATGTATGTAAAGGCTGCAAAAATGCAGCCCTTGGAGGTCAAGTCATGTGCCAAGCTATCACTGGCACATGTAGCCTCATCTCACGAAGACATGAAACATACTCTTACATTTCCTTCCCTTGCTCCTTTCCTCCTACGTATATCACCAAGTCTGAACTCTGTCTCTCTCCATCATTCATCCATACTATTCATCCCTATAGCTCTCGCTGCTCGTCCTCTAAGCCTTCCCTCTCATCTCGTTCTCCTCAAGACCATTGCTCTAGCCTGGCAAATATAAATGGACTTTCGACAGCCTCTCTCCCTCTCTGTCCTATTCACCCTTCTGTCCTCTCCCTTCCCCCCTCCTTCAATGACCCTTGGCTCCTTAACTGCTTGCTTGTTTAGATCCAAGGTCTCCAATTTTAACATATTATATGATAAGAAAATGCACTTTAACCTTTAAGTTATATAGACATTAACCGGTAGGGCTGTATGTGAGAATACATGGCCAACTCAGTAAAAGACAACTCTGCGTAAGTGTTGTTTCTGCTGTTGTTGCCGTTTGTTGTTACTGTTGTTTATGAGACCGAAGACAAATTTCCACATTGTGGACAATAAATGAATCTAAGATGCAACGTCCTTGACGCTTTAATGTCTGATTCAACGCAAGCAGTCTGAATGCACTAGGCGAGCAAAAACAGTGGTCGAGGCAGTCATATTATATAAGACTTCAAGCTTCCACGATCAATGGCTCAAGTCAGCAAAACATTCTTAAAACACAAATTATGCCTCTTTCCTACCATGGCAATTGCAGATACAACATAATGTTTCAGACAGTCCCTGCTCACTCAGTCACAGCCGACTGTGCGGTTTAATCTCTTTACCGTAGATAACAGATATTGGTATTATTGCAAATTTCAGATGAACACTCTTCAATGTCTTTATTTTTTAGGACTAAACGAAAACAATACAGGGTCGTTCTCGGAAATAAAAGTCCATAATCGTTTCATTCCATTGCCTCGTGAAAAAGATTGCCTCATTGTAAAGGATGACAAACATTTGGGCTATATCCAGCCTTCATCAGTGTGACTGTATTTCTGCCTCCATGCTTTAATTTGTTGAATTTTTCTTTTGTACAGCACTAACTAGAAAAAGTGCCCAGGTCTCCACCAGGAGGATAGGAGAGAGTGTGTGTGTGTGTGTGTGTGTGTGTGTGTGTGTGTGTGTGTGTGTGTGTGTGTGTGTGTGTCTCTGCCTCTGGCAGCTCTGGCATTCAGTGAGTGTGTGTGCAGAGTATGGCTGTGATCAAGCCAACGGTGCCAGAGATTAGCTATCCACAGACGGACGGACGGACGGACACACGGAGTGCAAAACATACTCTCTTCAGCATGGTGGAGACAATACGTGTTTAGAGCGCAGTGGCAGAGTTACGTTTATTTATATGAATACAATGTACTCCCCCTTCTGTATTCCTTTATCTACAGTATGCACCCTTATTATAAACATCTGAGTGTGTGAAATACACTTTTAGTACACATGCGATAAGGGTTTGATTGATCTGTATTCACACAGTCTTTATAGGGGTTGGTTGTGCATGCGTGCATCAATGTGGGAACTGTCTGGGAAGCAGCTAGCTCAATTCCTATGCATTTCTCATATTTATATCAGTAATCATAATCAGTAATCAACAACTCCATCACAAAAAGCATCAGTCCTGTCTCTATATATAGATGAATCCACAGAGGGGTGCCCTGGGTGCAGCCATTACTGAGGTGTACCATTAAGCTGATTAGCTACACCTGGCCTACAGGGCACTGCTCTGGGAGTTTTCTCAGCGGCCTCAAATGATAATGGTACACCAGTTGCTACTTAGAAGAAAAGCTTTTATTGACCCAGACGGGATCCTCAGCGGATCAAGGTCAGACGAAGCAGAACCAGACTCCAACCTATACTATAGTATATATGTATACTATAGTAGGCCAGGTGTAGCTAATCAGCTTAATGGTACACCTCAGTAATGGCTACGCCCAGGGCTACCCCTCTGTGCCCTGGGCGTACATGCAGATCCGACACACCAAAGGTCTGACATGCGGAAACAGCGGTCAGAACTAAAGCCTGCACCCTATCCAACATGCTAAAGCAATCTAAATATGTGCACCTACAGTATAAAGAACTCAAACCACAAAGAGGCTCCAACTGCTCACTGTAGAGATTCCATCATCTGCCCTACAGGTTAACGTTCTCCTTTGTACTCGGAATCGGGAAAACAGAGTCTGGTAGCCTCTATAGCCGTGCGACTTCACTACAAGAAACATTTGCCCGAGGATTCGGGCATGGCCTAACAGGCATCCATCTTCTGTTTCTAACAGTCAGCTGAAAACATCCCATTCTGCACGGCGCAGGCACGCGCCATGCCCCGTCTCGAAATGATGCTCGCATGGGCTGCTGTGAACCGTGTGAACCAGCTGGCTCAGACCCTCGTTGGCATGCATCCATGGTCCTTCAGAGCGGTCGATACGTGTAAGGGGGTGAGAGTGTGTGAGTTAACAGTGGGAGTAAGCCCTCGCTGTCACTCAAACACACACACACACACACACACACACGCGCAACACGCGCACGCCGCACTCACCGTGTCACTCACTCACTACATGGCTGCTACAGAATCATCGACCCAGTGGACAGCCATTGGCCACTCAGCAAGCCGTGTTCCCCCGGGACAGCCAATCGCACACTGCCGCATGGGTGGTATCGACAAGTTCTGATCTCTCTCTCTCTCTCTCTCTGTGTCTCTCTCTCTCTCTCTCTTTGGTTCTCTGGTCTCAAATGTAAGCAGAAATTGCCACGCTGTGCAATTCATCTACAATAATTGATGTAGACACACTGTTACGCCAACACTGACTTCTAACATTATCCAATTGGCATCATCATCTCCTGATATATAAGAAGTGTCACCTATGGAGCCAAATGTATAATACAGTACCTTGTGTCATGCCGCTGTCGCAAAAGCAGATGGACATTATAAGCTCTCAACACGTTGCATCGCAAGATTGTACATGTAGATACATTGTGCACTGTAATCAGGCTATAATACTGTGCACTCATGTCTCCTTCTACCCTTAATCTCAGTGTCGTCGTGATCACATTTGACTGACAGGCTGCCATAGTGCAGCCTCCAGCTTTTCACCAGAGGAGAAAAACTGCTTTGTTTTTGTTAATAGCACAGCCAGACTCTTTCTTCACATACTAACTAGACTAGAGCATGTCTGAAATAAATGTCTGAGCTGAAATCGACATGTAAATATGAAATCAATGCTAAAACATGTAGCTAGGTGGAATGTTATAGGATCCACAGAAGTGAACATTTCAATTTTCAAGCCTGTTTTCTCAACACTCCGTTTCTCTGCAAGTCAAGACATTACTCTATATAAGCCATATCTCCAAAACTGGTGGGTCAAACTGAACAACCAATGTCAATTTGATTCCCTGCTTTCATATGACACGGGGGGGGGGGGAAAGGAGAAAATGCAATGATTTACTGTTTATCAAGGTGGGTCACATTATGTGCTCTCTGAGAAAGGGTATTAGCTTTGTTAAAACCTCCCTCTATTTCCATCTCCATTTACTCTCTCTCTTTCTCCTCCACACTGTCTCTGTCTCTGTCTCGGTGTCTCTCTCTCTCTCTCTCTCTCTCTCTCTCTCTCTCACAGCCTCTCTGTCTCTCTCCCTTCCCTCATCCTCTATGTCTAGGTGCTATGGGATAGCGTTGACACCTTAGGAGATGTGTGCAATGTTGCGATCAGCAATATGGGCAAGCATTAATTTCACCGCTGAATAAATTAGTGGCGTTTTATTGAGTGGCGCGACGTGGGGGGGGGGGGGGGGGTTCTACGTTGGCATTGTTACCGTATTGGCATCTTAACCCATTCTGACCTGAGATCAGATTCATACGAGGTTTCCACTGGACACACACTGGGTCTGATCAACCCATTCTGAGCTGAGATCAGATTCTAAAAATGTCAAGTCGTTCTTCGATTTTTCAAAAATAGCAGACCTACAAGCTCGTAGCGCGCCACTCGGTGGCGCGCTATGAGCTTGTAGATCTGCTATTTTTCAATAGCTAAAGCATAACATGATGCCAACACCAAAACGGGTTCCCGTTCAGAATGGGTTAAAAAGATTAATTACGCCCAAGGTGCTTTCACAATTGGTAAACAATTATTATAATTCCGGAAGCTTCATGTATAATTAATGAACGGATTAACCCATTCTGACCGGGCACCCATTTTGGTGTTGGCATCATGTTATGCTTTAGCTATTGAAAAATAGCAGATCTACAAGCTCATATCGCGCCACCGAGTGGCGCGATACGAGCTTGTAGGTCTGCTATTTTTGAAAAATTCGAAGAACGACTGACATTTTTAGAATCTGATCGCAGGTCAGAATGGGTTAATCAGACCAGTGTGTGTCCCGTGGAAACCTCGTATGAATCTGATCTCAGGTCAGAATGGGTTAAATGGCTGATGCATGGCATCCGTTGGTTGCCTGGTTGAGTAAAATAACAGAACACAGTCTTGTGTAGGTTGGGAGAAGACTATTCAAATTATATTTACATCAAGTGCATTTTCAATTGTCGCGTGCGTGCGTGCGTGCGTGTATTTTCTATTTTCTATTATATATTACATTTTTGCTGCTTTTCTTTTCACCCGACAGGGGGAGCTTCCCTGGTTGGACGTACAGTAGCGCGTGGAGGAACGTCATTCCGACCAGTTCCTTTCCCCTCCATCAGGCGCCCGGGCTGGCCAGGGGGAGGCAGTATAGAGACCAGTTCCTTTCCCCTCCATCAGGCGCCCGGGCTAGCCATGGGGGAGGTATAGTTTAGAGACCAGGATTACTGCATGTTTTTGTGAGGGTACCTACCCTATAATAGGGGACACGGGGAGAACATGCAACCGCCACACAGAAAGGCCCTTTCGCCAACCCCGTCTCGGTTTTGGGGCACTAATGATGCAGAGGAGAGAACGCGCCCACAGCGTCCCCAGCGGGAATCGAACCCAGGACCTTCTAGCTGTGAAGCGACAGCACTACCGACTGTGCCACCGTGCCCCTCAGTTTGAGTTAAGTCATTGTTTGAGTTCCAGGTATATTCACCATGCAATGTTTTCTGGAACAGAACTACAGGCAGAATAGCACTGGACACAGCACACACTTGCACACTTGTCAAAGTGACCACCCAGTCGTGTCATTTGCCTAAGGTGGGTGGTTTATGTGAACCTATACACAGCATACAAATTACACCACAAGAGGGGAGATGTTATTTCTGTGTGGAGCGGACGTTCACTTGTCTTCAGTCTCTTCAGTGAGTGAGATATGTCTCTAAAATTGCTTTTTTTAAATTGAGAGAGAACTCGAGAGCGGTGACTTCAACAGATCTTTGACAAGGATGAAGAAAAGTTTCAGTTAAATAACGGCACCTATGAAATACTTTTTCTAATGCCTCTGCTTCTTTGAACGAGTAAGCAACCAATGGCCTAGAATATAGGTAAAACAAAAGGCACTATAATATTGAATTTAAATTCAATAAATTAGTAAATATTAATAAAAGTTGAATCAGCTAGGAGCCCCTTTGATATGAACAGGAGGAGGGGATTTGATTTGGGATTATACTTTCATGTATGTACTTTTGAAGGGTATTCATTCACCTTTGCGTGCCATAATGTCTCTAAAAATGAAATATCAAAGCCAGATCAGTATTTCATTTTTGCAGCTATGGACACCATCAGTTTTGTATGCATGAGCTTATGACATTCATTTCACATTTACCAGGGAGAATACTAGTGCTCTAGGGGCCGCAAGCCCGCAACGAAATAACACTTGATACGGATACGCAAATCACTGCAAGCCTGCATCAGTATAGTATTGTGATAATTTGCCCAAACGTGTAGATCAGGCATGTCAAACATACGGCCCGCGTACCTATAGCATGCACAACAGGAAGAAAAACAAAGCCAAGTGACAGCTGTGTACTTAAACATGCATGAGCATGCTTGCAGTCCGCGACTGCATGGTTGCACCGCTCTGGCCCTCATGAAGTCACATTTCGTCCACCCCCACCCCAAAATGAGTTCGACATCCCTGGTGTAGATTTTACAACTTTCAATAGACGTCCAAGCTGATCGAGGCTGAAAACCATGGCCGGAACAGTAAGGGTTCATAAGTTCCATGTTGGGCTGACCCCAGTAAAATCTGTCGCATGTCGCTGTAAAAAAACAACAAGAATGTAATTTGTGATAAAGCTGACCAACTCTTCTGTCTGACTGCATGGCCTTCAAAGTACAATGATAATGGGAACTGCACTGAGAACTCCATCGGACGTGTAATGTACAACATGTGTTGCATAACACAAGCATGCGTTTCAAACGCACAAATACAGACAGTCCTCGATCCACATACCACGACATAAGCAAACTGCATTGAGCACACTGACAATAAATGAACAGACATTGTATAACCAAGGGCCATGCAGCCTCCGCAGGCACCACCGTGAAAAGAACACCTTGTGCTATGGAAGACACAAGTGGCCGATTCATTTTCCATTATATCGTACTGTGTCTGACAGCGGCGTTGCGTAATGGAAAGCCATCTGTTATTAAGTACACGCACACGCGCCTACGCACACACACAATAACCAACCAATCGCAGAGTGAGTGGTGAGAGTGTGTAATAACTTTGTATGTTCATATTGCATCACTACATCACGTCTCCCTTTGAAGCGGCTTCACTGGGAACGCTGTTCTGATATTTCAGAATTCTGATATACAGAGTGTGAAACACTGCATTGCTAACGGAGGAAGCAAGTGCAATCAGACTTCTTCTCGAGCCCTCTCTCTCTCTCATGTGTGTGTGTGTGTGTGTGTGTGTGTGTGTGTGTGTGTGTGTGTGTGAGATTGTGTGAGATAAAGAAAACAGTAATAGTAAACTATACTTTTCCTTAGCTGCCTGGGCAGTCCGTGGCTCAGCGGACTGGTAATCCAGTCTGGCAGTGTGCCGCGGGTTCGACTCCCGATCCCGATGGCCTTTAATGCATGTCACCCCCCCCCCCCCATCTCTCTCCCCCATTTCCTGTCAGCCTACCGTCTGTCCCTCTATAAAAAAGGGCAAAAAACATAAAAAATAAAAAATCCCAAGCACAAAAGTGGAGAGTGAGGGTACTTCATGGGTACTTAAGCCTCTTTTCTCACCGTGGTCGCATTGAAGAGAAGGGTGCAGGCGGGAAGATGATGATGGTCATTTGAATGAATTCACAATCACACTCATTAAAGCTAATCTGCATGATATGATCAGATTCATTATTCTGGTTTCATTGCTTAACCATAGGGCACAGTCATGCGCTCCTATTTTGGGAATGTCATTATAGACGGGCATTTTGTCAAAAATAAAATAGTTGAACATTAGGCAGAAACAGCAGATCTAAAAACGATCAAAGCTTATCGATTGACTATTTTTTTGCAGAGATAGATGTTGTAGAGGCCGGGAAAGAAGGAGAATTATATACAACAGGATGTTTTGAGGAAGCAATCTGCTTGGTTGAAACTACTTTCTAGCCATGCTTAAACCAGGATAATGGAACAGCTATTCAAAACGTGCTTTTCTCACAGAGTGCGGTGGTTAGGCTAGCTAGTTTCTTGGGACATCGTATACATCTGTCATTGAAAAAAATATTATTTTTCAGTGATTATCTTAGTTTGAATTAAACTCTCGTGTAATATTGCTTAAGTATGAGCTAGCTATAGAGGCCATGCTGTATCTTACACCAGGGTGATCAGATCCAAACTGTTCATTTGAGGGACAGAAGTATCGATTGTGTGGGACAAGTTGGACGAGTTTCTTCTTGAGGGTCATAGAAATGCCAGTATACCAATAAGATGTACAGGCATAGTCAAATTGACATTGTACAAGAGCCCCAGCCAGGATCGTTAGGGTGTTTGTATCTAAAAGGCTAGATATTCTAGCAAAAAAAAATGTTCTTTGGCTTACCTTTGAAACTACTTTTTGTGCCATATTTTCTCCTGAAAGCTTGTTGTCACAGGGTCACAGGGTCGCTCAGGGTTTATCCTCTATACTAGGGAGCATGAATGCTCAGCAAGTTTCATGGTAATCCATCCTAGCGGCCATTCAATTTGGAGATGTATGCAAAGTGTAGCAATGACACTACAGGCGAATGGTTACTGGGTTCATCCTACAATTTGCAAATTAAATTATGAGATATATCTTGTGTAGAAGGCATAGAAGACATTTTCCCCGGAGGGTGGATCTACACTACAGTATGGTTACGGTTCATCATCCGTACATTTCCCGAAGGAAGGGATAGGGATACACTTTACAGAATTTATTGAATTAGAGTTAGAGTTTGAGTCTGTAGGATTAGTGGTGTGTGTGTGAGTGGATGTGTGTGAGAATGCTGAATGCAAAACAAAAGCATAGTCTAACACGTACATGGAAGGGTGTAGGAGAGTTATAAGCCTTGTCCGACCCACCAGACCGAAATCATGGGACAATAGATTAATCGTGTTATCAATTGAAATTGATGATGTCATTATGATGATAAAGACACATTTAATTACTTTGAGGAGCACAAGGCTCGTACTGTACGTGCCAATTGTGGTGAGTAAGTCGAACAGAAATGACATGCTGGCGTCGTGCAAATGTCTTCTAATCTATAGGTATTGATAATAAATGACGGCGAACCGCCCGGTTCATTTCCGGTTATATCCGTCGCCTAGCAACCTAGAACCAGTCATGCGTTGGCGAACAGCGGCATCTATCGTGAACCATTGAAAAGACCATTGGACGTTAAAAAGCCATCGACAATGAGAACATTGAGTGCGGGACAGTCTTTATAACAGAAAGGACAACACACCAGACAGAGATCAATGGCCCCCTTAGAAACCCAGCAAGAGCGAGGAGAAAATAGCGGTGATTAAACAGTTCAGTGAAATGAAAGATAGCATGGTCTGAAGTCTCAGAGTCACTGTTGGGAAATTGAGTTCTAAAAAGTCAAAAATGTCTCTGTGTGTGCGTGTACTGTACGTGTGTACATCTGAAATCCACGTATCTCGAGAACCGTTCGCCCCACCGACTTCAAATTCGACACACGTGTTCCACACCCCCACAGGGAGTGCAGTGCCTGGTGTCGAGTAGTTCAGACCCACGGTTGTCCAGAACCGCCACAAAAGGCCTCGGCCCGGGCGAGACTCCATATTTGGGCATGCCTAACAAAGAACATCACTTCTGACATCACTGCAAAGACTCCATATTTGGGCATGACACAAGACATAATATCTGGGTGGGGCCAGATTAATAGTAAGAGAGTGGCGACACTAGAGTTGACTCCCATTGTAACAATGGAATGCGGAAGTGCTCATTCTATCTCAATGGGATAGTTCCACTTCCAGCCATAGGAGCAATGTTTGGAACTATAGCCCATAGGCACCCGCTTTGCGGCGAGATCAAAGCGTGTAGCTATACTCTACACTCTGGGTGGGGCATGCATTTCCAACTTGCATCGTTCCACGTAGGCCAGTGCCCAACGGGCACCACTCTAGTTACCATAATTAGTCAACACCACCCAAAATAAAAGACCATGCAACATGCTAAGATTCTAAATGTCAAAGTAAAAGACCATGCAACATGCTAAGATTCTAAATGTCAAAGTAAAAGACCATGCAACATGCTAAGATTCTAAATGTCAAAGTAAAAGACCATGCAACATGCTAATATTCTAAATGTCAAAGTAGGCCTTTAACAGCTGTGCCATCATAACGTTTCTACTTTCTATACACTATCCAGCAGATCCAGCAACAGATTATCAATTCATCACATCTTTACAGCTATTTGGGCGGACAGCCAGACACTATGCAAGATACTGTAGTGCAGCCCATTCTGCCATTGTACAGTAAATTGTCCAGTACATCGAGATCATAGTAATGATCTCAAATCAATAATATTCTGAATACATTTATTATTGATTTTCATTTTATCTCAGCCAGCTCTGCTATTTGACACTATATATGCATAGATTTAATGGAAACTGTGTTGAGCTCACAACGCACTGTGAGCTTGTAGATCGGCTATTTTTCCATATCAAAATAAAATAATTTTGCTTGACCCCACTTTAAGTAAACACTGCACTCCAACAACAAACAAGGTGTGTGTGTGTGTGTGTGTGTGTGTGTGTGTGTGTGTGTGTGTGTGTGTGTGTGTGTGTGTGTGTGTGTGTCTTCGCTTACGTCTTGGCAATGGTGTTGTCAGAACAGGCCTATAATTAGGCTTTTGTCAAACAAATCCAGACAAATCAATCAAACTGTGCATCAATCGCTCGGCAAGAGAACGATTGAAGATGTTGGAAGATGTCCACGGTGCCCATTCATTCCGTAGATGTGTCTAATGACTGAAATGCATGGTTTCAACAAGGAATAAATAATTGGCGCCATTAGCATGTTAAACATGAGAGTCTAATATAGATTATTTAATGTTCGTCAGTAACCACTTTGTTGGCTCTTCTCAGTGTTTCCCCCGTTTTGCCTCATCTCCCTCCATTTTCTCGCCTCCACATCTCTGCTTCTCTCTTCTCGGCCTGCCCTGTTCAGATCCTTTGTCTATTCAGTCTCTATCTCTCCCTCCCTGTCCTTTGCTCGTCTGCCCCTGAAAGCAGGTCCTTATCACTTCACACTGGAATGAATGCATTCCAAGCTCATTTGTGCACAATCTGTGTCGCCCGGTACACAATAGAGCACACAATGCTACTTCACTCCACTCTGGAAAGTTTCTTGGAAGAGGCAATTACCGAAGAGGAGATTGGAGCAGGGCCAACACAGAGAGACACACAGAGAGAGAGAGAGAGAGAGAGAGAGAGAGAGAGAGAGAGAGAGAGAGAGAGGTCATAAAGGGATATGGCAGAGGAAGGTGACAGAGATGGAGATGAGATGGCAGGGAAGGAGAGAAATTAGGTGGTGGTGGTGGCGGTAGATGTGGGGAGTATAGTGTGAAAGACTTACATTAGTATATTATTTTACTTCAATAGAGGTAATCAAATATTCACGTCATGAGGCCTCGTGCTCTGATTACCAAGTCTCTGACAATCTTGATTTTTTACAGACAAGAAGTTCATTATGGTACGTTGCTGTTACTTTGTACAAAGGATGCATTAGCATGCAATTGTAACTCTTAATTGGCAATAATGGGTCTTCTGTGTAGGCCCTATGGCTCATTTCTGAGTCAGGACCGATTCATACTCCTATTTTAGAGCCGAATAAAAGTCGGTTCGGCTCTGTAGAGCCTACAATGTGACGTCATTTGAGGTTCGGGGGGGCGGGTACCGTCCTACTGTCGACTCTACTGAAAATTACTGACGAGCCGAAATCATTTCGACACTACAGCGCCGAAACAGCGGTAAAATAGGAGTATGAATCGGCCCTTACTCCAGAGAGCTTGTTCAGGGAACCTTATAAGACCATTGCTGTCCAAAGTGGGATGTGGACAGAGGATTTTGACGAGGTCTCACAGGTTTCTTGGTAACTTAATTTGACCAGTGTTGAGTCGGTCGTCCAGAACCACCTGATATGGACTGATAGGCCCTTTAGAAGAGATCATATTGCGTACTGCATCTGGAACCGCCTGACCAACTTCAATGCATGCTGCATATTCACAACCTGACTCGAGCCTTCGTGGCATTAAAGACATTAAATTAAGAATTCCAATCTTTTATTATGTGAGAAAATGGGCATGTAATTGTTTGATTGATCGTGATCATGATTGACATGCCCATTTTCTCACAAAATAAAAGCTTAGAATGTTTCATTTGATGCTTTTAGGACTTGTCTAAATAGAACAATACATACCGTAGAAATATTTTGAGTCTGTATTTTGTGAAATAAATGCATTGTTGAGAGTCTGAACAAGAGAAAGAGTAAAGAGTAAAATTATGTTATGACGATGTAATTCAGTATAATCTGTTTTGACAACAACAACTGAGAGGTTTATACAAAATGAGAAAGCTCGTTTTGGGAAATACAGCTTTTATGTTGCTCAGTGAAGGAAAATGATTGAATACATGTCGTCAGTCCATTATTATCAATCTGCATTTTGTGAATTAGTGACATTTAGCCATTCATTGTGACAACAGCATGATGAAACATTAGATGCTGATGCTGTTATTCACAGGAGCAGCATTATGCTTAGGTTTTGTTTGGTCATGCATGTGTAAAAGCCTTTTAATAGTCATGTATCTTCTTTACGACTAAATTACAGGATCTCTGTATAAAAGGCGGCTTAGTTATGACTGCAATGTCAAGGCCCTTTGCTTGAGGGCTGATATTTTATAAAAAGAATGTACCCGTCTGTCCGGATCTAATCTCGTACAGTCAAACACTTGCTCTAAAAGGATAGCCCCAATTTTGCCAAATTTATACAGAGTCGAGACACATGCTAATGAAGTTGTTCACTGTGGAACTCATTTGCATGTTCAAAACACGGTTCAACAGTTACAAATATGAGATGATGATAATGATGATGATCATCACAGTTCACGCTATGAATAAAGCATGAGCACATGAAATAAGCTCACGTCACAATGTCCATCGAACCCACGCAGGTATAAATTAAGTCTCAGGTTCGGCAATTGCCTCGTCTTTGTTCGTGTCTAAGCCAGAGTCATCACCACATCTAGTTAAATCAGAATAATCAATCAGCCCCTCCAGGACTCACACAATCAATAAGATATTAGCATCCTTCTGTCTCGTCTCTCACTAGCACGCCACACACACACACACACATTCTGAAGACAGGTGGTCTCACTTCATGCCTAGAAGAACACACTTCTGCAGGTCTCCACAGAGAACATTCTCAGAGTCAGAGGCTTCTATGCAACAGGAAGAAGCAGCCTACGTAGATGCTAAAGGCCTATTCATAGTCTGGATTTTCGGTGGTGAGGTGGTGAGGTGACCACCGGAGCTGGAATAACGTTGAGCGGTGGTGAGTAAAAACAGAGAGAAGGGCTGGGGCGGTGGCGGTGGTTTGCTCTTCACCGCGGCTCGTGACGTCATGTTGTAGTTCGGTGGTCACCTAACCACCGAAAATCCAGATTATATATGAGCCTCAAGGAACTACATTTCACAATTTATTTTGTACAAATTTCACTTTGTGTAGACTGTAGACTGCCAGGAAATGGAGAGAGAGAGAGAGAGATGGTGAGTGACACGCAGAAAAGGCAGTTGGTATCGGGACTTGAACCCGCAACACGCCGTCACGCTGCCTATATGGTGCCCAGGCCGCTACGCCGCGTAGATTAGTTCTCTAGAGATTCTAAAAAGATTATCAAATGGGGGTTGGTGGCCTAATGCTAATGCAATGCATATCAAACTGGCGGTCCTTGAAATGAAAAAGTTGTCGCCTGGTGCCAATGCACTGTGCCGATGACAGGTCAATCTGTCTGCTGCCTCTCTGCTTCCATCTTCACTAACTCCCCTTCCTGAGAGCTCTGACCTTTACCCACCCACTCATCTTCCAGAGTTTGATGCAAAGACACGAGCTAAGCAACAAACTCTGTCTGCCCGTAAGAGCCAAGCAGGTGGAAGAAACACTTTGTGTGTTGCTGATGGAACAGAACAATACTTCGCAGGGTGTTAAGAGCATTACAACGGAGTGTGTGCGCCGTGTGTGTTCAGCGTATAATAATAATAATACACTTTACACTTATAGAGCGCTTTTCAGAACAAAATTCACAAAGTGCTTTACATTGCATAGTATACAAAAGAGGCCTTTGATGGGATAAAACAACAACCAAACATCGTTAAATCATTGAACAGACAATAAATAAAATAACACCACATAATAAACTACAAACAGGCTATCTATGGGAAAGCCTGCGTAAAAAGGAAGGTTTTTAAAAGTGTTTTGAAGACAGCCACTGAGGTTGAGTCCCACAGGTTTTGGGGTAGGGCTGCGAAGGCCCTATCACCCCCATGGCAACGTGTTTTGTTTTAAGAGGAGTCAGTAGACCCCTGCCTGCCCATCTGAGGGTACGTGCAGGGTCGTGGGGCTGTAACATAGCTAAAAGGTAACTTGGGGCCAGCCCTCGCATGGCTTTAAAAGTATAGTCAATACAATCTTAAAATCAAATCTAAAAAGTACTGGCAACCAATAAAGAGAGGCCAGTACTGGGGTAATGTGTTCACACCTCCTATACCCATTCTTGGCGGGAACCCCTTTTGGTGTTTGAAGCATTATGTTATACAATAGCTATTGAAAAATAGCAGATCTACAAGCTACAAGCTGCCGCACTACAAGCTTGTAGGTCTGCTATTTTTGAAAAATCGTGAAAATGTGGCGCAAATCTTTGAATATATATTCTTTCAGAGCGAACGTTTTTAACTCAAAACTTTGTTTCTGGAGGGTCCCTGGCTGGAACAACACATTTTCAGATGGGGGTCGGAGGCCAAATACAGATCATTCTGGGGTTGAGAACGACTGACACATATAGAAACATGAGGTTTTTCAGAAAACGATCAGGATTTAGAAGACATTTTGTAGAATCGTCCTCGGGTCTAAATGGGTTAAAGTAGGGCAGAAAGTATAGTTGGTCAATACAACCTCAGTGCTTAGACTCTGTGTGCTTTATTTCACACAAGAGCTTCAGACTAGCACATGTTACCGTATATGTACAGTAAAATCTATTATTTTACAGCTGTCTCAAGTTCTCTCAACAGGTGAATCCATGTGGATTCTCACACACACACACACGCACACACGCACACACACACACACACACACACACACACACACACACACACAACCTAACTGGTTTCAATCTTCAATGTACTACGGAATAGATTGTACGTCTCAAAACTCAAACTCTGCTGCCTAGAGCAGCTCTCCAGGGCAGTCCCTGCGGGTGCGAGCCGCTGCCATTTAAAGAGCACATTGGATATGGATGGGTTTTCAACATGTGCACACTGCTTGCAATCGAAACCCATCCAAAATGTTCAACATGCGGTAGATGGAGTTGCTGGGGCACTAGAGTATTAAAACACATTATTTATTAATATTATTATTTTTGCCATGCTCAGAAATGGAGAGAGAGAGAGAGAGAGAGAAAGTTTACAGTGCAGTAACCTGCACTTATATACGAGAAATAAGAGAAACAATAAATGCTTGTTGTGTAAGAATGCTTTGAATACATTCATCCTTCATTTTGTCTCTATTCTCAAGCTCCACAGTATCAGTTCAGGTCATCCACATTTGGGGCTTCATGCGATCATGGAGCAGTCTGTCATTATTATAACCTATACTGAGAATGAGCATGTTATGAAGTTGATATATGTCAAGATACCACAGATGTCTATCTGTCTCTTGGACATAATTCCTTTCCAGAGCTTTTGTGTCTCCGCTATATGATATTCTATCACATTATAGTCTTTAATACCAACATTATCCATTATCTAACAAAAATGTTTTGCTGTGTACGAAAAATAATAAAAATCACACCCGTGTGAAGTGAGTGGTGCAAGAAATGAGAAGTTACCGTGTGGGGCTCCCTCTACTGTACTGTAATGTACTGTGTCACTGTACTGTACTGGCACACCCGAAATCATCATATATATATACAGTTAATATGTGCGTGTGTTTTAGGTTGCGCACAGGTGGTGAAGGCAGCCAGGCAGCCACACACATAAGGGAGTGGTTGCACCACTCAAAATAAAATGGTGACGTAATGACGATAGTAGTCATTATGTCATACGCTGGCACCGCACGGCACATACGCATCAAACAGTGACCAACGGAAACTATTAATGAGCCTTAAGGTCCTCCAGAACTCTGAGAGTGTACAAATGGAACCAACCAGACCCATACCAGGGCCCAGGACACCTCACCAGCACAGACACAAACACTGTTTGTTTACTCACTCAGTATGCCACTGTGCATACTGAAATACTGCCTCTATGCTTATTAGTTTGTGTGTTGCTTGGTGCTTTGTTTTAATAAAACTTGCCGTTTGATTTAGGTATGTTTCTTTTATGTGAAAGTTTCAACAAACGTCTCATGGGGTGTGACATTTATTTGTTCAGGGTCACTGGTTGGCGTACCTCCTGGCTGTGGCCTATGCTTACTAATTTATCAACTACAAGGTGAGAACATCATTCATTAACAATGATCCACATCTTCATTTATACACCTCTTTTATCTCATTTCCATTTACCAGTACCCAACTAATTTGCACTCCTCTTGCAAGCTACCCTTCTGTGCCTCTGTGCCCACAGTAGCCAAAAGTAAAAGAAAATATTGACAGGGAAAATAGAAATGCGTCAGAGAACGATCCACTATGACTCCTTCTCCACCGGTTGGTTCCCAATGGGAACCGGTTCAGTTCTTTTTGGTTCTTAGTCCATGAGCCAGAGCTCCCACTCCCCCTTAATAAAAGTTACAGGTATGCCATAATGAAAGTAATCCTTAATCATATTCAAGCTTTGGCACATAGAGTGTACAAATGGGGAGTGTACAAATGGAAACATTACTCAGAGTTAAGTTGACATTGATTTTACAATATTAAAATAAATAAATGTTGTAATAAATTGAGGTCCCAGATGGCATTAAATGGGGGTCAGTAGCCTATGCAACTGGGCATCCTTCAAATTAAAATGATGAGAATCACTGCCATATTTTTTGGGGTCTTGCCCTGAAAATGTCACACTCTCAAGAGTTAGAGATCTATAAGGGTCCATTTGGTTACCAACTCTCCATCATTTAGCTGGGGACCACCTGGAACCCCCTCAAGGACAACTGGTTGAAAACCACTGTTCTACATCTATTCTAAGCTTAATTAATTAATAAACATAAAACAAAAACAATTTTTCGCACGCACAGACTCGGCCTCCAGCCTGTACCCTGTCACAACTCACCACCAACAACAGCTTGAATCAAATCAGTATACTACACACACACACACACACACCATACAAGACAAGCAGCAGCTGCAGCAAAATAAATCCTACCTTGAGCAGTCTTCTTTGACTTCAACAGTTGACATAAAGATGATGTCCAGGGTAAAAACTCATAATAGAGAGATAGAGCCCCCCTCTCTCGGACAATAAGCCCCCCAGCGGTGTCTCCGTCCTCCGTATATGTGGCCTCGGTACTTCCCTCCCCTGCTGGGATGCTCCAGGTGTCATGTGGCAGTGACCGGTCAGCGTCATTCTCCCCTGCTGGGATGCTCCAGAGTCCAGGTGTCATGTGGCAGTGACCGGCCAGCGTCATTCTCCTATCTTCTCACTCACCCTTGACAGCCAGCCACCCGTGGTTGATGTTTTTTTTTTTATTGCACATAGAATTCACATTGGCCAGGGACTCGTGGATAAGAAGTTGAGCTTGATATGATGGGGGGGGGGGGGGGGGATTTTTCATACACTATGCCCTTCAGACTGAGCCCTCCATTTCCCACTTTTGTCACTTAAGTCTTGCGGAGGGAACCCAAAAGCAGAACAGCCAGCCAGCCAGGCAGGTAGTGATCAAAAACCCATGGTTGGGTGTTTTAATAAAAAGGTGAACAAAACAGCTAACACAAACTAACATGACAACAAACAGTGATCCAAGTGGGACTGACTTGGGACATGACTAATGTAATGAGGGGCAGCAGTGGCTGTGATAATGGCAGCCGATGGTCGGAGGCTCCAGGAAGTAGACAGGTCCACAAGTACATTTCAGGCATTTTATTTTCCTCCAAAAGTGCCTTCACAGTGCAAGCCGGCGACAAAGTACAAAAATAAATAACTTGAAAACTATAATACTCAGGAACTGTTACAGGCTTTTTCACCTTCAATGAGGCCCTGGCTCAGTCACAGCTCTCCCCTGATGTTGTCTCTACTAGCCTCAAGACATACTGAACTTCCTCACCTGCCTCTTAAACAGGTGGGACAAATCAAGCACAATCACAGTAATTGGTATCAATTATCTCACGCAAAGGCCAATCCAGGCCCATGAGTTGATCTACTGATTCACTTCTATACTTCTGTTCACATAAATACCATTCGATACATATTTCAGGCGCCAAACACATACAATGAAAAGTGAAAAATAAGAGGGAACAGTTTGGCACCCTCCAATCTAGAGAGGAGTGGCAGCACTGCAGAGGAGAGACATTGCATATTACGGTTGTAGCAAAAAATAGCCGATCTACTTGTAGATCAGCTATATGAAATCCTGAAATCATTTAAAATTCAGGATTAAATACATTTTGGAATTGGAATACTGAAAAGTATTTTAGTAATTAAAGCCGGTCACATTTGCATGATTGGAATTATAACGGCTGAAATAAATACTTTATCAGTATTCCAATATTAACCTGAGGGCCACATTAAGTGAAGGTGGGGGCAGGCAGTTGCCCATGCATGGTCTAGTGCTAGGGGCACGGGCTGCCCTGTGACAGTGACCGGATAGGTTCCCAGTTCGAACCCGGGTTCCCTCAGAGTTATAGGCCCCAATCCCAATTGCCTCCCTCAAGCCCTGAGCCCTGGACCCTCATTGCTGTAAGTGCTTGAGGGTGAGAGGCTGCAAGGGCTCCAAATTGTTGTGAAATAAATGGGACAGCACTTTGAAGATGAGTCCGCCATTCATGGCAGTTTGCATCACTTCATAAAAACTGTCCTTATTCACAGCCAGTGCCTACTGTACCTACATGCTTGGCCTATTTATACATGTCTATCACGTCTATTTTAGTATTTAAGCTGATCGTTTTCTTATTAGTTTCATAAATACACTTTCCTGTGTGATTTCCTGGGTTGTAATATTCATAATAATATTCATTATAAATTGCATTTCTATATTCTTTTACTTTGCTCATTAGTCATTTCTCATCATGTTTCCCTTATTATTGTTATTAAATATATAGCCTATCCTTCCATTCCGTCTCCCTTTGAGAACAGTGAGAAAGCACTATTGTGTTTGTTGACATTCTAACCACGATACATAACTAATTTGCATACATAAATGATTGACGTTCAGAGGATCCCCCTCATTCCCCTGGTAACGCTATGAACTTGTGGGTAATTTCTTTGCCAAAGTCAGCCAAAGTCAGCATCGATGCTGACTTTGGCAATGGGCACATAAAGGGGCGGGGCTGAGCCCTCACTGACTTACCGATTTCAAATGGGTCATCCCTCAAGCCCTCGCAGACTTCACATGAACGCGCAGCAAAGTCAGTGAGGGCTCATTGAGTCAGCAAGGGAGTGGACTGGGATTGGGCCTTGGAGACACTGAACCCCTAATTGCTCCTGATGTGCTGGTTGGTGCCTTGCATGGTTTCCACCGGCATCGTGTGTGTGAACACTGAATGAGTGAATGTAATGCACAATCTATGGAAAGCGCCTTGGATAAAGGCGCTTTATAAATGAACCATTTACCATGAGGGCTGATTACACATGAGATACACCTGGGGAAGACAATAACATACTGTATAACTATGAAATCTAGAACATGAACATAACACAGAACCACTAGACCTATATGCAGGCACAGTCTGACTGCTGCGTTGACTCGTAAGGGCCAGGTATTTAAAGTCGATTACTTCTTTCAGGGCATTGCCTCCTGTTGTCATTGGAGGTGGATGGTCTGTGAGTGGGTTATAGGTGATAACATTGGTTTTCCTGGCATTTATTATCACAAAAACAACCATGGAATGTGTGTATCCACTCTGCTACGCACGCACGCACACACACACACACACACACACGAGCGCACGCACACACACACAGACAGGAGGTAGAGCAGGTCGTCCAATGATCCATGGGGTTCGGCGGTTCGAATCCCGGCTCCTCCTGTCTAAATGTCGAAGTGTCCTTGGGCAAGACACTGAACCACAAATTGCACCCGATGTGATGGTACCTTGCATGGCTTCCACCGCAGTGTATGAATGGGTAAATGTAATGCACAATCTATGTAAAGCGCCTTGGATAAAGGCGCTATATAAATGCACCATTTACCACACACACACACACACACACACACACACACACAAACAAAATATTTCATATGCCAACAGATGTCTATGAGAGTTTTTCTTTAATCTAATGACCCGAAGTTAATTCTCCAGTACAGTATTTGTTCCGTCATTGTGAATAGCGCCCTTTCAAGTCCTTGACAGGTGAACGCTCACATCCAGCTCACGTGGACTGCTATAATTCTTTGCATAATTACCACTGAAAAGCAGCCTTTATCCTTTCTTGAACCAGAAAGCCTCAGTCATAACTGTCATTTCACTGAGGATGTTCATTCATTTCAGCCATTGAGCGGCTTAAGGTCCTGTAACCTGTGGTAAATACTGAGCCAACATCCAGGATTACACCGCATGAGGTTTAGTCACTTCATGCTACAAAGCTTATGTAAATAGACATCTGGTTATAGCCTCACGCTGAACACAGTGTCACCCCCGAGGGAAAATGCATCTCTTCCCTGCTTCTAATTCCTTGATGGGGACGGCAGTGGCTCAGGGGTAGAGTAGAGCGGCCGGTTTGATCCCGGGCTCCCCCAGAGCTGAACCCCCAATTGCACCAACCCCTGATGTGCATGTTTGGGCCCGGCATGGTTTCCTCCGCCTGTCCGCCATCGGTGTATGAATGTATGTGTGAATGGTTGAATGTGTACTGCACAATATATGTAAAGCGCATTGGATAAAAGCACTAAATGCATCATTTAGCATTTTGATGAAAATAAAAATAAACAATCCCATTTTCGGTCCATGTAGCAGGAGTGACTAGGCTACCCTCCCCTGTCAGATAAAGCTACAATAAACTTGTTTTTCCTTTTCAAAACAGAGTTATAAAGTGCCTTACAAAATGTTCAAGTAAATGAATACATCACTTAAAAAGAAAAAAAAATGAATTTGCATTCCATATGTAATTAATTTAGCCCTCTATTTGAAGTCAAACTTAAAAGAGTGATGCAGTGGAGAACCGAGGAGAATGGTGGCGTGTTGTCATCTCCCTGAGCAATGTGGGCTTATCAAGAAAACACCAGAACAGAGCTGTAATGTGCACATGTGCTCAAACAAACTATTGCTGTGCGTGTATGTGCGTGTGTGTGTGTGTGTGTGTGTGTGTGTGTGTGTGTGTGTGTGTGTGTGTGTGTGTATGTGTGTGTGTGTGTGTGTGTGTGTGTGTGCGTGCGTGCGTAATGTAAAATGTTGTGAGAAAAGGAATGAGAATGGAATGTCCCGGTCCTAGCATTACTATGGTAAAACATGTAAATAACCTTAGCTTCCTTCAGCCTTTGATGTCGTCTATTGTAAGTAAACACTCGGCTTAGGGTAAAGTCGATAGCATTTCTCACCTGTTAGTGGGCCATAAATAACAGGAATCCATTAATTGATTCAGCAGGCACAGCTTTGTTGCGAAGACGCTCCACTACTTGATGAGAATTCACTTTGCTCATGCCACAAACAGTATTCTTTTCGTATGTGTTGAGTTGCCACAGTTTTGTTTGAAATGCAATGAAACAAAAATCTAACATTCAGTCCAAACAAACCTATGATCCGAGTGGGCAGGGAGTTCAGTTGCAGAGGACGCCGTGTCTGTAGAGGGGGTGGCAACTTGACACCAGAGACTCACACAGACACTTTTTGATCTGTGTTTTCCATCGCAAAGGAGGTATTGGAAATTCAGAGGCTGTTCCTTCAACAATTGGAGGCGACTGACCACCAGTATGTGGCTGTGCAGTCAATGGGCAGACAGATAAAACACCAAAAGGGGTTCCCGCCCAAAATTGGTTAATATTGAGCTGCTGGTATTATTGCAGCATATTGTGTGTTCAGGTATTAGAAATGACTGACTCTGCGGGAGTCCACGCTCAACCACCACTCGCCAGAACACCAATTCATACGGGCACACACCCCAAAGTACTGTTCGTCTGCAAGGCACTGAACAGTGAACACTGCAGATTACATGCCTGCAAGAACGGCTCCCATTAGTATAATTTGCACGTGTCGAACACTAATTACACCAATCTGTAAATGGCCAAAGAGTTCTTCTGGCTGTGGGTTTGATTTGATTTGATATTTGCATCATTGCATGCCTTTTTACTTTTTATATCGTACCTCCAATTGTCTATAATAAAAGGTTTGAAACATAACTTGATCGTTTTGATTTGAGTGCTTATTTCATCGTCAAGTGATGACACTTTTTAGTTCATCCAAGACAACCCATGCGTGCACCAGCACTTCCATTGTTCAACGTCCTTTTAAATGGTGTCATCATTTCACTTTTCTAGCAAAAGGTATTTGCAATCAGAATCCTCTAGATTAGCACACCCCCTTCCCCAGCCCTTTTCAGAATTACAAGCAATTCGAAACCAATTATTGGTCTGGGTAGTTGTAAGTGCATTTTGCCTCTGGAGGGCACACATCATGAGAGAGATAGAGAGAATGTGTGTGTGTGTGTGTGTGTGTGTGTGTGTGTGTGTGTGTGGGGGGGGGGGGGGGGGGGGGCATGCCGTGTGGCTGTTGGGGCCCGGGGGGGGGTGTGGGGCTCAACTCCTATAAATCCGGAACTGTGTGCGTGTGTTTGTGCATGTGTGTGTGTGAGAGAGTTGAATCATTATCCTAAGAGTCAATGAAAGAAATTGTTTATGGTTGAAAAGTTACAAGGCAGTGGCCTGTTATACTGTCACTATGAGGCCTTTGTGGAAAGATGTGGGGTGAAGGTTCTTCTCTGGTCTACTGGGAGGAGTATGCATCAAAATGTCAAGCAGTGAAAAGTTAGCTGATAACGCAGGCAGTGCATTACATTACATTCACACACACACACACACACACACACACACACACACACACACACACACACACACACACACACACACACACACACACACACACACACACACACACACACACAGTATACCAAACATCACACGTAAAGTGACATTTCTCTGCTGCCGGGCCTTGGTAAATGCACATAGCAGTGAATATAGCCTCTGTATATTTGTCAGAAAGAAATATATTGAAGTACTTCAGTGACTAGATTTTGAAGATTCCAGTGGGTCAGCATTTGAACAGTACAGTAGGAGGCGCTTTGTTAACAAGCCAGGGGAAATGGTCAGTTTGGGTCAGAGCCTGGGGATAGGAATGAACTGCAAGAGCCTCAATTTCAGGCAATAATGGTGGTAGCTAAAGAGTCAGGATTTCTCTGGAATAAATCCAAAGTCCTAAAGAGACAACCCCCAAGAGAGCAGTGGGTCTGACTCTGAACTGATATTTCCACAGATGTGTTTCCCATTCACTGTCACGGAAGCCGTGTTTTACATATTTTTGCCATTAAAGAGCTGCTTCTGAGTTCCTAGGATCCTTTCACTTCAGGAAAGACTTTGTTATGCTCATCTGAAGATGGCAAATGTCTCTTTTCAAAGCGTTTATTTTTGGGCTTTTATGCCGTTATTGATAGGACAGTATAGGCTGACAGGAGAGACGGGGAGTACATCTCATGGGCTTAGATCAGATGTGACAGTCCAGCAACAGGCCTTGATCTGCTTGCACGAACAGTCCATCCTTCTCACCCCTGAAAAGCCCCTTGAGACACTTTGAAGTGGAGGCAAGAGAGTGAATGTCCTCTATGAGGAAGTGTCTTTTTAATGTGAATATTCCCTAGTTTGTCCCTCTACCGGCAGACTGGCTGCTTGGCACATCTGCGCCTTATCCAGGAGAACGAGAGAGAAATGGAGAGAAAGAGGGAGATTATCTCCTAGTCCTTTGAAGGGGTTGGATGTGAAGAGGACAAAACAGAGGCTCTTCTATACAGCCTGCTGCCATGACACAAATACTAATGCGGATCAAATTAACGGCACCCTATTCAAAACACACCTTGATCCAGTGTGGGTAAGTCATCTAGCACAGGGCTAGGTAAGGCGATTATACCCAAGCTAAGGGCAAAAGGACATTCTGCAGAGGTCTGGCTGTGCGGTGTGTGTGCACTCAGTATACAAAGCACCAGTGCCATATTATGCAGACTAATGTCTCATTGTCCAAAGGACAGCGACGTCATTCATTGTGACTGAGGCAGATTTAATAAGTCTAATAAACCAGTAAGACGCCAGAGGGCGAGAAGCGACCATCGATGTCGCGTGCACGCATCCGCCTCGTTGACGGAAGACTGCTGCGCGAGCACTGGCGCTTGGCATGGAGGGTCTGATCAACATGGAATGAATTCTGTACTGGCCATAAATATGGAGCATGTCTTGAGTGTACAGGGTTTGATGAGGTCAGATCAACATATGGAATGTCAGAACAGGTCACTCCGCTCCATACAGTATATGGAGAACCATAAACAACACACCGACAGGAAAAGCACGATTCCAGTTACAGTACCTGGTGGTGAATCCAGGTGAAAACTGTACTGTACGTTACTAGTTTAGCTTGCACCACATGCTGTATATATATATATTCCATGATAGCGTTCTCCCAAAGGCTGGTGTTAAGAGTCAGTTTGAGTAACAGTTTCTGATATGGGAGATAATGAAAAATTAATTCCTGAAGATGATCCTAGTGATCAAAATGTTGAATTAAGCAATATTATATTGCTTGTGTGGTTATGTGTGGTTTAACGTGATTATTGCCACGACAGTGATGCGGTCAGGAACGAGACGTAAAGCATATACAAGTGTGATATATATATATATATATAGCGAGATGTGTAACTTAGTAAAATACAATTTCATCCATAACAGAAGTGACAATATAAGAAATGGGTAAAAACATTATTCATCTTTGAGGTGCATTTATTAAAAGAAACTCCATGCAATAACGGGCAATTGGACATGACAGATGACAGACAAAAAGATATGTACATAAATACTGTAGCACAAAAATAAAAACAAATTAAAACATTTATTCCAGAGAATAAAGAATAAATATGCACTGTGATGCAGCTTAAACTAACAAAACGAACCCTACGGCCAAACAGAAAGACAGGAGAGAGAACATAAAGAGTGATATAAGACCATGGGTAGCTTTGTGTCACATCACCATCTCTAGCTAAACCTACATAAAACACAACAGGAGCTTTATAAAAGCTGAAACAAGAGATTAATTTGATTAATTTTAATTAGGAGAAAGTAAGTAAACCACTAAAATATATTATAAAATGTCAGTGAATATAATAATATACCCTCGCTAATTATTCTTGAGACGGTTAATAATTAAAACAAAAAGGCAAGGAACATTCAAGGCCAACATCGTAAATATATTCATATGTACACAGCAGAGCATCCTTCATTTGTTTAAGGAATAAACTTTGAATTGTACTTTAACTCCATTTTGTCTGACCAAAGCCTGGGTGAGCTGGCAAACCTTTTGAAATGACAATTCAATAAACTGGAAAACATTTGAGCAGAGGAGTGGAATATCTTCAAACACATGTCATACATGTTTTTTTTCTCTCATGTGAGAAATTAAGAGTACCAGAGTACAAGAAACGTGGTAGACATACATTCCAGTTGCTGCATTCCTTCAACAAAGACGAGCGCATCCTTCAATTTTATGTTGCATAAGATAAATTAACAGTACAGTGCAGTACCATTGCAGTGGGCTTGGCAAATGACTAAGCAGGAAAAACGTAGTGTGTTCATTTAACTCAATTCAAATAAAAAAAGGACCATTTGAACACCGAAAAGAGTTAAATTATCACTCAGGAATTTACCAAGTAGTGAAACGACAGTGGCACACCAGTTAAGACGTGGTCCATGTTTGAGACATGCTCCAAGTTGCCTATTAAAAGACAAAGATTAATAGATATTTTCCCTTCCACGTCACGGACAGCAAAGACAAATATGGACTAAGCCTCACATGATATGGGCTTAGATCTGACGTGCAACCATCATGTTTTGAGAGCTAAAACATGACCTCTCTGACACAGTCCAATATCAGCTTGACGCGACTTCCTTCAGTGCATTATTCCAGTATGGCCTAATGTCAGTTTGCCATAATTATCCGGATGTGGCTTCAACATACAGTACAGTACAGGCTAAATGATAATTTGCTATATCATACCGATATGGCTAGCTTCAATGCAATATTCTTATTCTAGTGTTCTGAGATTTTGCAAATCGACTGCAGTCCAGAGAAGCATGTACGATCCTGGCTGTCCTGCCCACTGCTGCTTGTCCACAGCAGTGAGGAGATCAGTAAAGATGGGTGGTGGATCGGCTGAATGTGTGGTACTTCCTCTCAAACATGGACGGTAAATTGACCATAGATGGTGAATGGATGGCCTGAATAAAATAGAGGGTGATAGAAGGAACAGTATAGAGGGGGTAAAGGAGAGGAAAAAAACAAAGGTAAACAAATAAGTAAATAGAATAAAGTAATTCTGAACCACCAGAAACTGTAGTTAGTATGTGATCGAGGTATTGAAAGAATCAAAAGATGTGAAAGAGGTTGACTCAGCCATGTGACGGTCCCACAACATATCTTGACTTTTCCAAGGTGAGCTTTTAAAAGCCTGTGCGAGATTGATTGTCAAGTAGGCTTCCCAGCAGACTGTCGAGTGTGCGTGAGAGGATGTGAGCATGAGCAATTTGTGAACACAAGGCCATTTTATGTGCTCCAGTCTTATTTTAATTAAGCAGCACGGCCTGGCCACACACGCACAGCCTCTGTGCTTTCAGAGCCAAACCTCCGCTGTGAACGAATCAAGAGAGTGCAACCTGTCTCAGGACAATTGCACTTGTACACAGCGGTTCTTTCTAAGAGACAGAAGCACTTTCTTTCTGCCCTCTGTTCTTGTTTTGGTTTGATTAATGAAATCCACTGAAAGGATCCTACACAAACTGTAATGGATATTTTAGAATGCCAACTACCGGTATATTATTCTGTATTTGTCAATGTCATTCAATGTGAGTCAGACACTCCTGCAGCTGTCAAACAGCTGACCTGACTTCCCCATGCTTACGGTCACTATGTCAGTGAATGTGTACTTGGTGTAACTATTTGTGTGTCGCCCTTATCTTTAGAATATATCCTTGTATGAACATTTAGTATAGCATCTCTGTTAACAGTTTGACGGCCGCCAATTGTTTAATCCAGGGTTCCACCGTGCGTAAAACGCTATACCCGACATTTGTTTAATGCGTTTAATTCGCCGTTTTTAAATAATTAAAAAGAAACGGCAGATTTATCTGGGACCTGGTGACGAGGCCGTCAGGTTATGACGACGAAACAGGAAATCAAGTCAACCTCTGGGCTGCTAGGGCTTCTAGGAAATTGAGCCCAATGCAAGTGGACGGGCCGTTTGTTTAGACTACAACTTGCTCTGCTCTGTGGTTTTGTATCGCATTGTCGGATTTTCGTGGTTGAAAGCTGCAAATACTTCAGCGTATGCTCTAAAGGTAATAAAACAATCTCGTCAGCGTGGAATATTTGATTAAATGGGTGGGCGGGTAAAGCGTTTTAATGCCGTCAAACTGTGGACTATAAGAACCCCTGAGAACAGGGTCGGGGAGCCTTGTGCCCGGAGGGGCTGCCGGAATAGGCAAGGAGGATTGTTCCTATGATCCGTTTCTTCTGCCTTCAACCTGAATGGACATTAAAATATCTCAGTAAGGCTACAGACTACAGAGATAATGTGAGGAGTGCTCTGTGAATGAGCAGATTAACACTGCGGATTTCCCTGGGAGGAGGTACAGGGTAAAGGGCAGCGCCGCAGCGCTGGTCAAAATGCTAAACATATGACCCTCATTACACACACTTGCCATAACAAGGCATGCTTGCTAATGCATGTTTGCTCATTCCAGCGTTTGTCTTTTAGAGAGTACTCCAGTGGCATTCTTTCTCTCAACACTAAAAGCTACACTCCTACGTCTACCTACCACGTTGTGTGGTTGTGGTGCAAATTAAGATCGGCCGGTCACAATGCTGTCACTGCATCCTTCCAGCATCAGCTTTATATGAGCTGTACATCAGACTTAAGTGACAGTCATTGCGGCAATGGTAGGTGACTGAGACCAACCGTGTCTCTCTGGGAAGCTGTGAAAGGCAGAGAACTTCAGCTCCGTGACCGTCACAAAGTAGATCGTGTCCGTTTTGACCAATAAAGTAAAGATGCTTTCGCTGGTGCCAGGACCAAATGCTGAAGGCTGTAGGCCTTGCCACCAGCAGAGATATCACTCATGGAAAGGCAGCCCATCCACACAAGGTGTACTCCTGCTTCTATTACAGCAGTGGAGGAGTCAGCCCATGCAGGGTGTCAGCTGGGTTCCTGGATAAAGTGCAAGGCTGACAGCTGAATGTTCATCCAGTCAGCCCCCCCCCCCCCCCCCCCTCCCCCTCGACACCCCTGCAGTGACAACAGTTAAGCCAAACATTATGCAGGTGGCCTAACACACCGAGTAAGGCGGTGACGCTGGAGAGACAACTGTTTTCGAGTGCAAGCCAAATACGATGACTTGGCTATGAAGTGACAAGAGCGAGTGTGGCATGTGTAACAGTGTGTGCCCGTCATGGCTGACTTCAGAGGACCCACGGGCCAGTGCCTCTGTAAGGCAGTGGTGAACAGCCATGTTCCTGGAGTTACACGGCCCTGCATGTTTTCGCCATCTCCCTGCTCCAACATGGCTGTTATTACCGCGTCATCAAGCCATTGACGAGCTTCAGCTGCTTGAAAATGAGGTAAAGGGGCTCGTTACAACGTAGCGCTGTGTGCCAATGGTTACAGGTACACTACATACTAGAGTAGAGTTGTTTAGCTGCTTTCCTAATTTGTGCACAGGACATCCCCTGCTTCCCAGCAAAGCTCGTCATTGTCAGAATCAGGAAAATGAATTGCTTGCATCATGTCAGACAGGGCAGGTTTAGGATTCAATCATTTTGGGAATGGTCAAATGGCTGATGTGTATATGGAGCATAGTTGTTGTAAGCGGTTAAGACGACAGATAACCATTAGTTAACCACAAACCCACACCCAAGACTAAGTGAGAAGCCAACTGCAGTTAAAAGGGGGCCTCAACAGGGAAGTGCACTTTAATAAAGCAGACAGTGACATTTTGGAGTTTAGTTTTGACAGTATTCTACACCAAAAATGTCAGAATGGGGGAAGTACAATAAATGACTAAAAAGCTAAAACATACATTGGTCCATTAAAATGTCTTGACATTCATAGTACCATACCATATGGAATGGTCAGAGGTACCTGTGCAGCACATTTTCCACCAGTAGCTTTAAGCACTTGGCAAAGATACAATGAGATCTTCAAAATGTCAAGGTATGCCCTTTATTACAATTATCCAGGGGAAAACCATGTGGTCAAAGACCTCCCAGGTGCAAAAAAGACTAGGCAGTGCACTCTAGTATTAACAGCAACCACCAACACCTTGTGGATACCCAGCCACCACTTGGTTTATACAAACGGCATAAACTTGACCTGTTCCAAATCAAGCCTTGAAATCTCCACCATAGAGTAATCTCAACTAACTAGACCCAACATGTTTTAATAAGCCTGGGATCAGTAGCAAGATTATACTGTACATTAATAATTTGGTTTGAGAATTTACACTGCTCTATTATTGCGATGGTTTAAGGATTTGATTTGGAACTAGCGAGTGCACCTAGGTGATGGCTACCATACAAAGTGGATTAGAACTTTACATGACTAAAATCTAATACCAAGCAATTCAAAGCTCAATTTGATATTTTAGTACTGTGGAGAGATTGGATCATGTAAATATTCTTTGTCCTTCCATAATACATTTTAGACTGTACTTTGTATCGGATGTTAGTTCATGTTTAGCACTCTGAATTGCTATAGCCAATAGATTTTATTTTTATTTCAATCAGTGCACTCCCAGTTGAACGTTGCTCATATTAAAGATATGCTCACGTCAGAATCCTGGCATGAGGCTGAGCTTCGCTGAGTGGCCTAGAGTCTAGTCTCCCTGCGGGGACTGGCCGGAGCTTTCTTGACAGGCTCAAAGCTCACTACAGGGATGCTTATCCCAGACGACTGTCTGCCCTTCGAGGAAGTAAAACTCTTGGGAGGAGGGTGGAGAAACAAGCTCTGGAGGGGTGGCGTGTTAGGGTGGAGAAGCGCTGTAGAAGATGGGAGTCTGAGGCTTACACTGGCAGAATGCATCGATTTTGGGCGAGGGTTGGCGGAGGTGGGGTTGGCCAGGTTACGGACGTAAGCTGTGTGATTGGGATGGGATGAAAAGGTAGCTGGTTGTTGGGCAGCAGGGGCTCTGGTACTACTGGGTCTGGGTGAATGGAGAATGGACTTGGGATGATCTGAGCTGGTGATAGATGAGTGATAGATGGAACGAGGGCGATGACCTGGTGACCTGGCATGGTCAGGTGTGGGGCTGTGGCGAGGGCCAGGACTGAGCATGGGGTTTGGGGACGGGCTGTCAGGGCCACGTTTACTGTGGCTAGGGCCAGGACTAAGCACAGGGTTTGGGGACGGGCTGTCAGGGGCACGTTTACAGACAGGGATCCTGGCTCTGACAGGAGGATGGTCCAAAGAGTTAGAGCGCTGCACCGCAGCACTGCTCTTGGTAGAATCATTCAGACTGAAGGTAGAGGCGGAGCGGGACATGATCTGGATTATGGAACAATAGATGCACACACACAAACACAGAGGGTACAGACATGTCATGAAGAGATGCACACACACACAAACACAGAGGGTACAGACATGTCATGAAGAGATGCACACACAAACACAGAGGGTACAGACATGTCATGGAGAGATGCACACACAAACACAGAGGGTACAGACATGTCATGAAGAGATGCACACACAAACACAGAGGGTACAGACATGTCATGAAGAGATGCACACACACAAACACAGAGGGTACAGACATGTCATGAAGAGATGCACACACAAACACAGAGGGTACAGACATGTCATGAAGCGATGCACACACACACACAAACACAGAGGGTACAGACATGTCATGAAGGGATGCACACACACAAACACAGAGGGTACAGACATGTCATGAAGAGATGCACACACACACACAAACAGAGGGTACAGACATGTCATGAAGAGATGCACACACACAAACACAGAGGGTACAGACATGTCATGAAGAGATGCGCACACACACACACACACACACACACACACACACAAACACAGAGGGTACAGACATGTCATGAAGAGATGCACACACAAACACAGCTTAAATGGTAAATGGTGCATTTATATTAGCGCCTTTATCCAAGGCGCTTTACATACTGTAGACTGTGCATTATATTCACAAATTCACAGTTCACACACACATTCATACAGCGATGGCGGCGGAAACCATGCAAGGCACCAACCAGCACATCAGGAGCAATTAGGGGTTCAGTGTCTTGCTCAAGGACACTTCGACACCAACTCTGGGGGAGCCCACAGGGTTCGAACTGGCAACCTTGCGGTTACCATCCAGCCACTCTACCCCTGAGCCACCGCCGCCCATCAGCTTAGATAGGGAATGCTCAAGAAGAAAATATATATCATTCTGGCAACCTGAAAAGAGGGAGGTTATGAAATAACTATTTTGAACATGATCATGATCAAGTGGACCTGTACAGTATTATGCTCTTTAACTGTCCCTCGTACAGGTTCTTATTATCGTACATTTGTGTGTTGTACAGAGACAGTCAGGTTACGGCTTCAAGTTTACATTAAATACGTTATTTCAACGTTATGGTTGAACAATCAATAATGAAAACAGTAATTATAGGCCTACTCTTGTATTCCCCTGAACTGCTGCAATTGAAATAGTCGATTTAATTTAGTCGAACACAAAAGAGCAGTGTAATCATTGTAGCCTGCCCTATGCAAGTCAACCAAGACAATAAAAATGACCTCATGCCATCACCACCATTTTAAGACATTACTCTCCAACCACCGGGCCAGTAAACCGGTAAATCTAATTAATTTAGCCTCTTAAAAAGAAGCTCCATGTTTGAGTGTTTCGTGGTAGTTAGAAATGATTAACTAATGCTTTGATGGAACGTGTGGATATACGCATACATAATGCACACGCAACCTAGATGTGGAATATTTTGGCAATATTGCACATTAACAGAAACGGGGATTGAATTAGCACTGAACACTGGCCTACACACAAGGCAAAATGGCCTACACACAGACAGCACAACTTGACATTTAGGATGTATTAGGGGGAAAGGTCAATTCAAAGCTGACTCACTTGTTTGTACGCATCATAACGCATGACTCATGAATCCACTCCAACAAAACAGTGGCAAAAAAAACGACGACAAACAGAACTAAGGGCCGATTCATACTCCTATTTTACTGCTGTTTCGGCGCTGTAGTGACGAAATTATTTCGGCTTGTCAGAAATTTTCAGTAGCACCGAAGAGCCGACTTAAGGACGGTTAAACCCCCCCCCCCCCCCCCCGAACCTCAATTGACGTCACATTGTAGGCTGTAGCCGAACAGTCTTTTATTCTGCTCTAAGGCCCCTAACTACATTGTTTGCCCAGCCTCATGGAACGCCAAAAGCTGCTTTCAACCAAACACATTTAAAACGTATGAAAAGCACTCGTCCATGGACTGATGCAGGGATCAATGGCTGGATGAGATTCAAGGGGATAAAAGGGACGGATGGGACAGAAAGGAAATGAAGACGGATGACGGGCAGATGGATCAACTAGCTTGCATTAATATGCACCTTATTGTTTCCAAATTCACAGCCAGATGGCCATGAGGGCCTCAGCGGTATATATTGATTGACGGGTGAACAAACAACTGAATTAGATTCTGTTCTAACAGGAGGAAAGAAAGTCAGCCACCATCTTGTCATATTATCATTTCGTAAAAAAATAAAAACCTTTAGCAAGGTGAGGAAAAAAAAGAAATGATTAGAAGATTATAACACGATGCCATAACAGGACCCCGGACGTTCTGTGTCAAGCGGATCTATGATAATCGGAAAGATGGATTTGTTCGTTTGTTAAACTACGTAGAGACTTATCTACGTATTTCAAGTTGATCAAATATGCTGCCTATATGTCAGATCGTGTTATTTTCAGTTACACAGACCGTTAACAAAGACAGATTACTTATTGAGAGAAAAAAATGAAATACTCAACGGTCAAAGTGGCGCTGCTGCCCACGCGGTGTTCAGACGTCAGCCTTGGGCTGTCTGGCGTGCTACCGGCCATGAACGCTCTCTGGAGAACCCGCTTCGGAGTCTTTGTGAAAGAGAACGCCCTCGTCACCTAGGAAGTAGAGCACACACACACACACACACTGTGAAAGAGAACACCCTCAAGTGTACAAATGGAACCAAATTTGGAGCCATTTGGTTCCATTTGTACACTCTCAGAGTTAAATTAACAGTGGTTTTACAATATAAATTGGGGGTCCCAGTCCCAGAGATAGAAATTACATTAAATGGGGGTCTGTAGACTAATGCCTTTAAATTAAACGGGTTGAAAAACACTGGTAGAGCTGTCAAAATCTTCTCTTATGGGGGGTCCCTGGCTGGGATATCTTTTTTTCAAATGGGGGTCCGCGGGCTCATCAGTGTCAATTTTGGGTTCCTTGACATGAAAAAGTTTGGGAACCGCTGACCTAGGAAGTAGAACACACACACACACCAGTCACCACTAGAGTAAGTCTATCACTAAGTAGTCTAGGAAAATTGGCCTCAGATCCTGTGCAGCAGTGGCGTGGCCCAGTGCGTTGCGTTTCAAATGAAATGCGAATCAAAAGACAGGGGCGGGTTCCACATGGAGTGGGCGCTACATATAAATAAGACGGAAGGGAAACAATTGCTCCTTGAGCGGTGGTGGCCTACTACAATTCAATTTGGAATTGGATTCCCTTCGGACTATTTTCATGGTATGCACAGTGCTTCAGACCGGAAAGGGGAGTGTCCGCTCAGATTCTGAGCGCAACGTACTTCCCTCACAGGGATACGTTCCTTTTTTCCCAGAAGTTCCTTTTTTCTCGCCCGCCTAGTGGCGAAAAATAAAACTTCTGGGAACTCAGATTAATCAATAAGAGCTTTGGCTTTGAAATTGTACCATTTTCCAAATGTACTTTGGCAAAGTACATTTAGCATTTCAAAAAGGTTCCAACTTTCCAATAGGCAAGCAAGTTCATTGGTATGGCATATATATATCTCACACATAATAACTTGCATTGCAACTGCTGCAGCTACGGCCAGCACTTCACAATTCTAGTTACCGCACTGTGCTTATTTACAAAAACATATCACTTCGTGTTGTTATACTGTACTGCTGCATATTCTGCATGACTGTCATTATTATCTTCGGACACAGGCCGAAGATAATAACGGCCGTTCTGATGTGTATAATATGCGAGATTGCTAACAACAGTCCTACTAGTATTTAACCCATTTAGGCCGGACGTCGTCAAAATTCTGACAGTTTTCTGAAAAACCTTGTTTCTGTAACATTTCATGTCAAGGACCCCAAAAACTACATGTAATTGGCCTCCGCCCCCCATCTAAAAATATGTTGTTCCAGGGACCTCCCCAGAAGCAAAGATTTGAGTTAAAATGTTCACTCTGTAATAATTATATATTCAAAGATTTGAGGCACATTTTCACGATTTTTCAAAAATAGCAGACCTACAGTACAAGCTCGTAGCGCGGAACTCGGTGCCGCACTAAGAGCTTGTAGATCTGCTATTTTTCAACAGCTAAAGAGGGGAGCTAAAAACACCAAGAGGGGTTCCCGCCCAAAAATGGGTTAAACTACTTATGGGAGACAACTCTGATATTATCATGTATTACTTGTGTTTGTGTCTATTCGGCTCTGCCAGCCAGCGGTGTACAGTCAAAATTAAAAACATTAACATTGCTGTTATTCTGTATATATCAGCAGTGCAGCACTCATAGAATGCCTCTTGTCCAACCTTTTATTTAACCAGAACTCTTCTCCCCTCTTCTAAATATAGTATAGCCGCAACATTTCTACACCGTTTTTCCCCTCACCATTTAGTAATTATGCCAATTATTGCCTCCCCACAGCTGTTGTACTCTAGCTACTGGCTCCCTGCCATGCAACGACCCCCCATTGGGTCGACGTTGCATCTCCGCGCTACTTGACACTGACAGCAGGTGACTGCCTGCCCATAGGAGTATGGACAGCAAACAAAGACCCCCCGCCCGCCCTTCCCAGCTTCCCTCCTCCATACACAGCCAATTGTGTTTTGTGTATTTCAAATGTTTGAAGGCAGCATAATCCGTATAATATCGGAATCGGTCAGAATGGGTATCGGCAGATCGTGCACCCCTAATTCAAACCGCTAGACTCCGTGGTGGTGGTGGTGGGCGTGACCCAGAGAACAAGCATTTTGAGCGATGAACACTGTAATGCTGACAGGTTGTAAAGAGATAAAGCACTGATTTGGCTCTAGCCTCCATCCGACTCCGACTGGCCCAACAGTTAGTTAGTTACCTTCTTGGAAGTCTTCTTGATGGCTCGGGAGGCTTTGCTCAAGGTGCTGTCCATATCCTTGGTGCTCACCTGCAGAGAGTCAGGATCCGTGCACTGGATAATGTCCTCCTGGGTTTGAACGAACACAAAGGAATACAATCATATACATGTGATCAGTCTTTATCAGCATAAGTATTGAATTCAATTCACATAGAAATAAATCAGCAGTTTGCTTTAGGAGAGATGTATTGTAGGGGATGTACAGTACACGTACTGTATATATACACACACACACAGTCTTTATTCCCTGCTCTCTAGCCTTCCCCTCCTCTCTGCAGTCAGTCCACTATTAACAAGCAGGGTCCTGACTCCTTGGTATTCACAGTGCAGCACTGACCCAGTGAAAACGGCATTAGGATTGCAGCTGTGTGCTGCCTGGCAGACCAGAGGCCAACATCGCCCCCTGCTGCCGACTCTACAGAGTACAACTGGTGGCCCAGTCGCTCACCTCCAGATCCTCTAGGCTGATGACGATCATGCTGCTCTTTAATTATGAACAGAATTATACGCGTCGGTCGAGACCACTCAATTACTGCTAAGCTCAGCCGGCCAATTACAACTTGGCTACCATAACTCTACGCCCACACACCCCCATCCTTTTTCCCTCAAGCCTCCACTCATTGACTTGGACTGGTCGGATTTAGAGGCAGCTCCAGTGCTACACGTGGCTAGGCTTCTTAATTCACTCCCAGGGAACTATTTTGTAATGAGACCTTCCCTGGGCTCAGGGAATGTGTGCCTTTGTAGTTGCTTTTTTTTTTTTTTTGGAAAGGTCTAAAACCGACGAAGGGTTACGAAGGGACCAAGGCCATACTTTTCTAGGAGGGCAGAATAATGCGTTCACTTATGCAACATTATGTTTCGTTTTGTTTGTGATTATATTGCTCCCACTTCCTACAGTAGTCCTACTTGGTACCATAGTATGCTCACATTCAGTAATATATTGAACACATACAATAGAAATTAAACATTTCCATTGTACTACTTTCCACTTTGATTTGTTTCCATCTAATAACACGAGACATACCTCACGGATATGCAGTAAACAAGCATTTATTTTAACACATTCTAGACAGGAACCCCTTTTGGTGTTTTAAGCATTATGTTATACTTTAGCTATTGAAAAATAGCAGATCTACAAGCTCATAGCGCAGCACAGAGCTACAAGCTTGTAGATCTGCTATTTTTGAAAATGTGTCGCAAATCTTTGAATATATATTATTTCAGAGTGAACGTTTTTAACTCAAATCTTTGCTTCCGGGGGGCCTGGAACGACATATTGGGGTTCGCGGCCAAATACAGATAATTCTGGGGGTCCTTGCCATGAAAAGGGTCGAGCACCGCCGACATAGAAACATGGGTTTTTCAGAAAACCGTTAAGATTTAGAATGGTCCTCAGGTCTAAGTGGGTTAAAGTGTGTATGAACCACTCACAGCGTCGGCCCTGCAGATGGTGTTGGCGACGCAGCGAGAGAGCGAGCGCAGCCAGGTGCTCTTGACCGTCTCCTCCGCGGTCAGCTGGAAGCTCACCAGCATGTTCTCCTGCTCGGTGGGAGGACGCACCAGCAGCGCAAACGCATTCACACAGTCTGGAGAATAGAGCAGAGAGAGCACAACAACACAGCTCATTTAACTCCCCAAGATTGCACATTTGGTTCCATTTTACCGTGCAGACACCACAATAGATAGAGAGAGATGCACAGGGGAAGCGGGTGGGAGGGAGGTGAGAGGGATAAAGAAAGAGATTGAGGGAGCGACAAAACCAGATGAAAACTGTGGTGCCAAGTGTGAGAGGGAAAAGCACAACATAAAGGATTAAAACAGGGAGAAAAGAAAGACTTGTTGGACAGTGAGAACACAGAGATGAGAAACAGAGGGACGCCAGCAGACGGAGACAGTCCATTGTTGTTTTTGTAATACAGTCTGTACAGAGATATAAAACGTTAAGCATCCCAAACATAAACATCTCTCTTCTGTCTCTGATAACACACTGTGCTTGCCATATTGGATTATTGTGTTCGCAAGAGGCTCCTTTCCCTGTGTGTATGTGTTACCGAGAGAGAGAGAGAGTGTGTGTGTGTGTGTGTGTGTGTGTGTGTGTGTGTGTGTGTGTGTGGGGGGGGGGGGATAGAGTAAGAATAAAAACGTCTGCACACCAATTTCAGCTGCCAATAACAAGTAAAGATTATTGGGAGATGAAATTGGTGTGCAGACCTTTCTATTCTTACACTGTTTGTGTGTTCCAAACACCCAGAGTGAACATTGACAGGGCGTGTTTGTCCCTGTCAAAGAGCTGGAGGTGCTGCAAACAGACAGTCACTGTTAACTGTGTCAGACACACACACACACACACCGCCCTCACTTGAAAACATGCATGCCCTCATGCGGTTATGAAGATGACTACCATCTGTGGGGGTGAGAGGTAGGTGTGTGTGCGTGCGAGTACGTTTGGGGTGTTGATTAAATGTTTGTGTATAGTCTGTGCGTGTGGTCTGTGCCTATGCGTGTCTGGGTCTGTGCCTGTGTGTTGTCTGTGTGTGTGGTTTGTGCCTGTACGGTCTGTCTGTGCGTGCGTTTGTGGTCTGTGCCTGTGTGTGGTCTGTGCCTGTGTGTGGTCTGTGCCTGTGTGTGGTCTGTGCCTGTGTGTGGTCTGTGCCTGTGTGTGGTCTGTGCCTGTGTGTGGTCTGTGCCTGTGTGTGGTCTGTGCCTGTGTGTAGTCTGTGCCTGTGTGTAGTCTGTGCCTGTGTGTAGTCTGTGCCTGTATGTAGTCTGTGCCTGTGTGTGTGCCTGTGTGTAGTCTGTGCCTGTGTGTAGTCTGTGTGTAGTCTGTGCCTGTATGTAGTCTGTGCCTGTGTGTGTGTGCCTGTGTGTAGTCTGTGCCTGTGTGTGGGCAGTCTGTGCCTATGCGTGTGGTCTGTGCGTTGTTGGTTTACCTTCGGTGTCCTGCAGGTCCAGTACTCTCCGGATCTGAGACAGAGGCCACAGTGCAATGTGTTTGAGGTGGGCTGGGGGTCTCGTCTGCCCCACTGGACTCTTAAACGTATTCAGCACCTTGTGACGTTTCCTGGCAATCTGCGCAGAAGCACAAACATGGATGGAGACGTCATGGTTCAGCTATAATATAGACACAGGAACATTACAAGTGCAAACAATAATCTAAGCACTAACTTCCAGGACTCCTAGGACTCGTTATCCTTACACAGTAAAACAGTCATTGTCAATTTAACGATTAAAACAATCTGCATTTAGAGTGTGTCCAACACTACTTTTGCAAAAACAGCTTATTATCTGGGCTCATCATAACGAGGTTTATATTTAATCTCTTAATTAGCCATGCGTGCCTTTTAGACACAACATGAATAAAGCCAATCAAGATGTGCCAGGTATATTGTTATTGGAACGGCGGAGGAGGAGAATCCAATGGATCTGCTCATGTGTGAAGGAACGAGCTACAGGAGGTGAAGCAGGGGTGGGAGGAGAAGTTCACCATTGTGTTCTTATACTAGGGACAGTCTTTAAAATTATAACTAATTAAACAAGGTTTAATTTGGGGGGAGGGGGGCGGGACGCACAACAGTAAGCATGATCGGTCTGTGTCTTAACCCATTCTGAACGGGAACCCATTTTGGGTGTTAGCATCATGTTATGCTTTAGCTATTGAAAAATAGCAGATCTACAAGCTCATAGCGCGCCACCGAGTGGCGCGCTACGAGCTTGTAGGTCTGCTATTTTTGAAAAATCGAAGAACGACTGACATTTTTAGAATCTGATCTCAGGTCAGAATGGGTTAATCAGACCAGCGTGTGTCCAGTGGAAACCTCGTATGAATCTGATCTCAGGTCAGAATGGGTTAACAGTAAGGCAGAGCGACATGCAAGTCTCAAGCGACCAATACGTGCTATTTCACTGTGTTTGGGTGAGACCGGGTTGCTCAAGCACACACACACACACACACACACCTCTCTGAGTTAGACCTACACTGAGGACACTATGAAGGAGAGATTTGTAGGAATTCAAAATGTACAAAGAAGTATATAAATGAAACATTACGTTGGCTCAGGCAGGGCACTGAAGTTGTGCGTGCATCAGCCCTGTTGACCCCCGTTTGACAGCTTATCAGCTGATCGTACTCGCCGACTCTCATTTACCAATTACCTTCAAATAAGTCAATGTATTTTCAAGCTGACACACTCACTCTGCTAATCACTCAAGTTACTGAAGTGGTATTAAGTTGCTGCAAATTCCCTCCACCGCCCCCAACCTCCTCTTGAGGTTATTGATTCACAGATGTGTGCAGGCTTTCTTTGAATTTAATGTATATGTGTGTGTGCGTGGGGGGACAATCTTCTCAACTGGCACAAGAAGCCCTGAAGTGCTTTTCATGGCCTCTTGGCTTCCTAAAGAAATGCACAATCTTAATATTACACCAACATCTCTTGCATGTTCCACAGCATATTCCTGTAGAAACATTTGCTAATGCTGCCTAAACCTAAATCCATTGATTGTCTTTGTTTTTTTTTAAAGACACTTTATGGGTGAAATGGCCCTTTAATGGTGGCCAATTACCTCATTCCTCATTCATGTAGAAATATTGGCACCACTCTTCCTACCGGGGTGTGTGTGTGTGTGTGTGTGTGTGTGTGTGTGTGTGTGTGTTCAGACTGTTCACATTCTGAGCTTGTAAATCTGCTATTTTCGGTGTACAACACCATGATATAGTGACGCATAAAGCATTACTTGGCATCGAATCAATGGAGTCTTCACAAGTGAAAGATCCCACTCATTAACGTCAGGATAATTAGCGTGTGCGCCGTGTGTTGTGTCTGAACGCTGAACCGTTATAAGTTAAAGACACACATACCATTGTTTATTGATAAAGTAGGTTAACCCATTCTGGGCGGGAACCCCTTTTGGTGTTTTAAAGCATTTGTTATACTTTAGCTATTGGAAAATAGCACCAAGTGCCTGTGTTTATGTTTTTAATAAACATTTCCATGGGAAAAGATGAGAATCGTCATCTCAATTCTTGTGGAGGAAAATCAAGATTCAAGAATTGTGTAGCACTAATAACGTGTGGATATGGCATGCCCTTCGTTTGCGACAGTGTGTATGTGTGTGCATGTGTGTGCGCGTTCCGTCCATGTGCCACACAGATAGAGCTCATTAGGAGGGGACACTGATGCTCCTGAATCATCCTCCAACCCCATCTCTTTCTTGAATGCTTATCCTGTTCCAATGCCAGCCTTTTGCTAATTAAGACGTACACAAACACACAACCTGTGTCAGCAACGACAAATTGTCCACATAAATTATTCACACTTTCTCTCTCTAACAAAGCCGTCGCCGCTGGATTTCCCCCTTTTAAAAGCATTTCAAGTCACCGAGATATTTATACTGAGCGAGTGGCAGAGGCAAACGAGGAGTGTTTAATGAAGTTTAGCCTTCTGGCTACATAGAATCGATTTTTAACACTTTGAGGGCTTTACTGTATATTAATTTATGAGGTATACCGATGCTGCCGGGATTGTTTAATTACCTTTGCGCCTTTGATCCATGAAAATCCGCTTGAAAACACACAAAAGCCACTTCCGTGATCCGGGTCACAGACAAAGAGCAAAGTGAGCTAAGATGGCCCCTACACCCTCGATCACTTTGCATTGGACTCAGTTTCCCAGAAGCCCTTGCAAGCCGGCGGTTGGTTGATTTCCGGTTACGTCATCATAACGCGTCCGCCTCGCCACCAGGTCCGTGACAAACACCAAAACACCAATATTTATTTAAAATTATTACAAAACGGCGAATTAAACACATAAAACAAAAAGCGGGTTTAGCGTATTACGCAGAGGGAGAACATGGATTAAATAGCTTCGTACACGGGTTATGCCGTTAAACTGTTAAGGTAGGTTAAGTGATATTCTTACTTCTTAGGTTTTAAAGTAACAAAGTTTTTTTGTTAAAAGGTTAATGAATATATGATAGTAATCATTGCTATAGTGTAGTGCTGCACGATTCTTTTCCGAATATTCAATCTCCATTTTCACGATTCTCATTTTTCCATGAAAATAATAATAAACACACGAGTAACTACTAACTAAAATGAATTGGACAGCCAACTAGTGCTTCACGATTCTTCACTAAATAAGATTGCATGGGTGTCTGTCTGAATCTAGATATTTTTTTTATTAATTGTGCAGCACTACTATAGTGTCTGTTCAATAACAGGGGTCTCTGCACTGTCTCTCCAGCTCTTTATAAATAATACAAACAGAAAATACTTTTTCCAGGTAGGCGACAACATTTCAGCCAATCAGGAGAAATTTGCCATATATATCAGCTTAATGTTTAGAGTGTTCGAGTTCCAATTTTGTCTGCTCATTTCTTCACTTACAATTCCACTTGTTTAATCTGTATCCTCCTGACTGAGTTCTCTATTCCTGTTTGGATAAAATTGGTATCCAGACCTGAAAATGCATTTTCTGTTCAATAAAAAGCTGGGGAGACATGGAGACTCACAATATAGAAGCTTTTTAACACTTAACACAAGCTTTTTAGAAAATCACTTACCCTACCTTTAACATAATTTAACCTACTCGGGAACATTATTCTAGAGAGGGAACACAGAATGGAGGTTACACCGATGAGGAAACAATCTGCAGGGTTTTTTATCCTCACTAGAGGTTGGGCTCACATCTAGACAGAGTCTATGTCACACTGCTCACACTGTTTATTTTCGGGGAATTCTAAACCCTCGCACGGCAGTGGGAAAATTGCTAGAGAGCAGTGGATGGATGGGTGTCCGCCTGTCCGGCAGGGCGTCAGTGAGAGAAATTTGGTCAACAAACATTGTCTTTATACACTTTATTTTAGCACCACTGTCCGTATGTGTGTTTGTGTTACCGTTACCTCAAGGCAGTCGTTGAACAGGAAGAGTGTAACTTGTTCTCCGCGGTCACACAGCTGGTCTCCCAAAGCGATGGTCTCCACACGGCACACCAGACTGCGATGAGAGGACAGCAGGTTGGCCTGCAGAAGAGAGAGAGAGAGAGAGTACATGGAATAAAAGCTGAATAAAATGTCATGACTGAAGGTTTCATGATGGATGTTTAGGTATTATCATTCTGAGCCAACCGGTTGAGGAAATCAGTTTGAGGCTTTTATGGCATTTCTGACACCATGACCGTAGGTTGCATTTACTACCAGTAAGACGCGCAAACGCGGGAAGCGAACGCAGCTGAGACCCTGCAGATCATGTCTTTCTGTCTGTGTGTCTGTCTGTCCCGCTGTTACTGTATATGTGGACCTGGACCCTTTTGTGCCGATATATGGAGCTGATGATGCAACACACTCCATATTTGGACGTATAGCGGGACAGACAGACAGACAGACACACACACACACACACACAGACAGACATGATCTGCTAGGTCTCATAGTAAGTGCTCACTGCGTTCGCAATTAAAACCTGCATCTCCCATCTGTTAGTCACGCCTCGTGACATCACACCTCCATATATGGTCACGCCTCGTGACATCACACCTCCATATATGGTCATGCTTCATGGCATCACGCCACCATATATGATCACACCTAATGACATCACACCTCCATATATGGTCACGCCTCATGGCATCATGCCACCATACTGTATATGATAACGCCTCGTGACATCACACCTCCATATATGGTCACTCATCTAACCCTGGATAACCATACATGGAGAAGACTGGATCATCACCTAGATCTGCATATATGGAGCCGGCCAGCAACTCTACATCTGACCTCAAACCTCAAAACCTTAGGCCTTAGATCTCCATATATGGAGCTGACCTGTTGTGACATTCCGTATGTTGATTCTTCCCCACCCGTCCTTCCTGTTCCAACACGCTCTATATATGGCCAGTACAGAATTCATTCCATATGTTGACCCCATTCCAAAGCACCAGCAGTCTGCCGTCACCCAGGCGGATACATGCACTTCTCAGTCAGTCACAGGGACTAACCTCCAATTCAACCCTTGATAAACAGATTCTCTTAAAAGCATCTAAAAACAGCAGTGCTCCAGAAAGAGTGTTTTCATGACAAAGTGCATCGTTGTTTACTTGTACGTTGGTCAACTTGCTTTCAGTCAAAGGATTTATTTAGAAGGAAAGAAATAACGCTTATTTTTGCAGAAAATAATGGAGGGGGACTTCAATATGGAACTTACAGAATATTGAAAATAAAGTTTCTCTATGTGGATGCAACTGCCTGTCAGACAAGAAGCAAAGTCTGTGAGCTTGGCCATGGCTATTTGCTCTCGAGTCTCCTGGAGTGAATGCTGCTTGACCTCAACTGGCTTAGAATTGCCCATATATGAATAGCCCAAACAATGTATACTCCAACAATCCAATAATGTTCTAACTTACAGGAACGCCGTCTACTTCATACACCACATCAAAGAACTGCTTCTGGCCTTCTGTCATCCTCCTGGCCTCATTGATGTGGCTGGGGAAAGAGAAAAGAAAATTAGGATGGAAGTGATGAAGTAAATATCACACCCGTGTGAAGTGAGGGGCGCTAATATTAAAGCCACTCAGTGGTTCCCAAAGTGGGGTCCAGGCACCCCCAGGGGTCCTTGGGAGAGTTCCAGGGGGTCCCCAGCTAAATGATAGTTTGGAACCAAATGGATCCTATAGAGAGAAATGCTATTTAAATGGGGTCATGACTAATGCATGTCAAACTGGGGGTCCTTGAAATTAAACGGGTTGAGAATCACTGCTAGAGCCGTAAAAATGTTCTTATATGGGGGTCCCTGGCATGTCTTTTCAAATGGGGGTCCGCGGGCTAATTAGTATCAATTTGGGGGTACTTGACATGAAAAAGTGCCAATCAAAGTGAATGTACTGGTCAATCACTGCGTGTCTTTTACGGGACTTGGCAAAACACAACTGTTTATTAGAAGCAAATAAACTATTGCCAAAAATAAATCTTAAAACTAAACTTCTGTGACACAACATTCATTCATATTTCACACATTTGTAGTGGGTGTTCTCCTCCGACTTTGCTGCCGTTTGGTGGAAATGCATTCTGGGATACTCGATTGTCCCAGGTTCACTTAAGTCACCTCCCAACGCAACAAATATACATCCATTCCAGGCATTTGGACTGAACTTGGCTAGATGCAAACTTTTGAAATAGTAATAGACAGTACTTCGCCTGTCACCGATGACATTTTCAGAGTACTCAAGTACAGTTATTGAGAAATGGCCATAGTAATAAATAACGCTAAACCATCAGCCAAGGCATCACAGATACGGTCACGGTAACTTACGTCAAGACTTCTTTGAGGGCATCGATGGCTTTCTCCAAAGATATCTTGTCTGGGTTGTCATCCGATGTGTGCTTTTTTATGTCTAATGTCGTGACGAGGGAGGGGGCAGATGAAGAGAGTGTAAGAGCAAAGGAGAGAGAAAGAAAGATGTGGTGAAGGAGGAAGAGAATAAAATTGAGTGGAGAAGTCAATAAAAGGAACAGATGAAGAGAGATTTTCTTATGACTGAATAATCAAAAGCCCACAAAATACTATAAATAAATATAATCGACAGAGCGCTGCAGCTTGCACGATGGGAAACAACCGATAGCGGGGTTAGGGCAAACGATCAATGGAGTTTTGCACCAGAGAAATGATAGGCCTCATTCACAATTATTCTTAACCACTTTTCAACCCATCTTCAATTATTGGTTGAAAAGTGGTCCTTTAAGAATAAAAAAATTGATGTTTTCTTACTTGAGATTCATTATTGGTTATGAACAGAATCTTCTGTGCGCACTAAAGAGCACTCTTACGCACATTTGACTGCCGACATGATGCAAAAATAATTGGATGCTGGGTTTTCTTCAATTCTACAGCTGTATAATATAGAAGTTTATAATAATTGTATCCTTTATAATATGTTTTAATACAGTTATCATTAGAGTTATCAACGGGTCGGAAATGTACGCACGCACTTAAAGAACATGTCATGCATCTCACTGGACTTTTCTTAGGAAATGTCTTGCGCACAATATTCTGCTCAACAAAAGGTTTGGATGTGTATGGTTACTTGTAAAATTATGGATGCATCTTTCTGTTAAGTCAGAAAAGAAAAGAAGGATTTTGTCTGTTTTACCATTGAGCAAGAGGTTCAAGCTCGGCAATCTCTGTACGGGTCTAATAAGAAGCTCGACTAAGGACTGTCTGCCACACTCCGGCTTGCTCTGGTTTATCTAGAAGGAGAAAAAGAGGGAGAGAAAGAGAACGGTGATACAAACACTGTGGCGGTGGATGATGATAACTAAGGCATGAAATTGCCACCAGCCAGATAATAGCTTTCCCCGTCAGTCAACTCCCTCTACTATGTTGGCTGGTAGTCAACCGGTGTTCAGACGATCATACAGCTGAACTGAATGGTTCGGAACTTTACGCCTTGTTCACTGGATTGAGATCCTAATAGTCTGCGAAGCCAGATGATCAAATATCTAAATCTACTGATATGTCGTCTGGTGACATCAAATTCAGTGAATGGGCTAAAAGTAGCTGTAAATCTATTTGGAAATTACAAAAATAACAGCTTCACAGAACCAATGAAAGACGCTGGGACAGAACTATTTCCCTTAGTATAATGTAGACTTGGGGTGATGTAAGTGCCATTGCTTGGCTTGAAGGCTTCAGAAGATTTGGGCTATATATTGTATGGACTGGCATAAATGTATGGTCTTTTTTACTCTAAATGTATGGCCATTGGACACGATTAACTTGTGTTGGAGAAAACTAATGCAATGTTTTGCTGATAAACTCCTTGTGTTGGCAAACATCCGTTTAAAGTGGCATAAGGGGGTGTAGATACTAGATAATGACGAGTGAACCGTTCTGTGAAAATGTTACCATGCTTGTCAAACACATGCATCAAACACATGCAGTTGTGCGGCTTGTGCCTTGTGCTCACGCATGCACACACATATACAGTACGTTCACATCCTACCTTGAGGAAAGCGTGGAAGCGTGGCTTCTGTCTTTCACACCTGACAATGGTTTCCTTGCTCGCTTCAAAAAAGTTAACAAAGGCCGGGTAACACCTGACCAGGTCTTTGGACTGGGGAGGAGAGAGAGAGAGAGAGTCAGTCAGAAGGAGAAAAGTGGGTTTCTTTTATGTGGTCCTCTGCACAGGAAAGGGATATCTAATCTTATACTTCCTAAAAGAGCGAGTTCACAGTCATCTGTTTTTGAATGAGGTCGTATCTTTTCTTATTCAGCCTAGCCCATCACTGGCCAGAAGAGACTAATCTTAGCCCACAGAGCATAGCAGTAACATTGTGAGGGTTAGAGACTCCGTTCCCTGTGTAGCTCAGTGAGAAGAGTGCCATATTCTACCTCCTGAGTTACATAATTGCACGTGATTTTGCCAGGTTTAGTTTTCTCTTTACATTTCGACTTAGGCCCGACGTCGAAATTATAAAAAAAGGTCTTCTAAATCCTGACAGTTTTCTGAAATACCTATGTTTCTATATCAGTGGTTCTCAAAATATTTATTGTCAAGGACCCCCAGAATTATCTGTATTTGGCCACTATTTTTCAAAAATAGCAGACCTACAAGCTCGTAGCGCGGCACTCATAATATGAGTGCCAATATTATTGGAATAACGTGTTCCTTCCACGCGCTACGTCCAACCAAGGAAACTCCCCCCCTGTCAGGTGTAAAGGAGCGACTTGGACACTCAGGCATGAAAGAAGCATGAGTTCAAGTCCGTTGCTCTCACCATGTCCCCCATATATGGGGACTAGGTTGGCGGAGGGTGTCTAGAGCCCAGGATCACATTAGATCATTCACACAGGGGTGAAAAATGGGTTACAAAATCGTGGGATAAAAGAAAAGCTAGAAGCAAAAGAGTTGGCTAAAAAAGGACTCATTAGTACGTCAACTGTCACATCACAGGCTCTGAACCACGTAAACAATAGCATCCATATTCTTGGCATGTCATAACAGATTGTATAAAAATAGCACATGTATAATGCATTGCATGCAACACATGGTGAGCTTGTAGATATAGATATATAATATAGCTATATTTTCAGCAAATAATTCTGGGTTTATGGAGAGAGAAGTACTACCGTAGCAGACAACCCGCAGCACTCCAGGTTCAAACAAAATCCTTAAAGGTGCAAGGCTCGAAAATATAAGGCCAGCACTCATTATATTGACTTTATTTACCTCCGAGACTGAAAACGTACATGTTTCGGGCTCTCAGGCCTCAGCGTTTGACAAACGCTGAGGAAGGAACAGACAGGCCGAAATGAGTGCTTCATCTTATCTCAACGTAAATTCAAAATGAACCTTTTTACACGCTGATCTGTTGTGCTGCATGCCCAGACCTCACCCCACAGCCCTTCATTTGATCTCTAGAGTCTAGTGCTATAATAATGCTACTGAGAAAAATAAGTTTGCCGAGGCTGGGCAAGATAAGTGTGAACAGCTTCCATTCTTGTGTCCTTCCTTAATAACAATGAACGGAAAAAAAAAAACTATGAGCTGTAGAGAGCTGCATCTTATGCCCAAGGAATGGATTCTACAGTTTTGCGTACAGCTGCAACCACGATGGACAGAGGTGAGTTGGGGTAAGGAAGATTGATGAGCAGGTTTTGGCCGCAGCAAAATAATGAACAAAAAGCATGTTTACATCCAATTACCTCTGGATTTCCTGTCCATCAGATGATAGGCTCTGTAAGGACTAAACTAAAGCCTTTATTGAAACAGCATTTGACATGAATTCTATTTTCTTTTGATTGGTCTCTAGCTGAATACAGCAGAATTGTATTTTATTTTCCACGTACGACACAATTCACTCTCAGTCGTGACTCAACTAAAAAAAGTAACACAAGAAAACAATGTAATGTATATTGTATATACATTTAAATAAAACACAATTGTTTAATTTAGTGATTGAAAACAAAAGTCCATCCAACTAGTTCACAACTAGTTCATCTTTGCATAATCTGAATATATCTCAAAGGGTATTTATTTTAATAGCTTTACCTTTAATTAACTGTCCACTCTCCAGCTTACTAGGTGCCTCCATTATCTATTTCATGGCCATTAATCTTTTTTTTTTCATTTCTCAACCAATTTGTGCATGCCAATTTCATAAAAGCTTCTTCATCTCGACTAGAAAGAAGATAAATAATTTGGTTCCTCAAAACCTCTCATGCTTTAAAGCTGGAACGTCACCAACTAATAATTTTTAACTTGCGCGTAAGCAAAATGGTGTACTAATTGATAAGAGGATAATTGCGATTAATGTGTATACATTACGCAGCTGGTGGCCATGTGAAGGTATGCTAGAGATGTCAATTAATTCACTCACATATTTCTGGATGATGTCTCCCACACTCCTATCCTCAGACCAGTCTGTCAGCATCTCCTCCAGGTCAGCCTGATGACGTTAACACAACATGTAAGAACAATACACATGTTAACCCCACACCATTACATTTGTACTAGATTCCTGTCAGCTCATGTTACTCCATCTACAAAGTTTCCTTTTCCGCACATAGATGTGACGAGCATGTGACAAATAAAACCTCTTGAATGCTGAAGTTTACCTTTATCTTAGAGTGAACCTCAAAGATGTCTGGGATACTGCCAAATATGGTTTTGATTTCCTCTGGCGCCAGGATAGGCCCACCCACCTGGCCCTCTTTCTCCAATGGAACCTTGAATAGCTAATAAAATAAAGGATAGTGATTGTTAATTCCTTGTATCAATTATGTTCGACAGGGTTCCACATCAGTCCAAAGGTACATCAAAATCAGACCCGTCACAAGTGAGCTGTACTGTACTGTACTGTACTGTACTGTACTGTACTGTACTGTACTGTACTGTACTGTACTGTACTGTACTGTACAAGCCCTCCTCCCTGGCCTGTGTGTGTCTGTGCAACAGTGACACTTGGTGAACCGACGCTATAACACTATTTCCGTGCTTGGACAGACCCAGGGAGACACATAGCTGTCTATAGGAGTGGTTGCACACCTCAAAAAATATATATACCTACAATGACAACAAACTGCCTCCCCCTCTTTCTGTCCTGTGCAGGCATAGTATGTTGCCGTTTAACGGACACAGGCTTTAACTGAACAGTGACTGTGTTGCACATGAACTTGTGGGCAAATCACAGTGTGCCATTTCTTCAGTGTGTCTCTCGCTCGCCCGACACCCTTGTCAACCCAACCTAAACTCTAAATACCATTCCATATAAGATTGGATTTGTTATAAAGGCATGTTCTGATGCAAGGGGGGAAAACTGTTTTATATGGTAATTAAGGAGATCTTTGGGGTCAATACCATTTCCCTTGAATGTGTTGAATTAAGAGAATAGCTGAAAGTTGATGTGCTCAATCGTTTGGTTTATAAAACTACAATAGTCATGGGGCAGTTCAAACATGAACATTTTTAATAATCAGCCTTTCGTTCTATTGAAGTCCATTTTTGAGTCGTCAGATTTTACTATAATGTTGTAATGAATATGAATTATATATCCCTATGCTGTAAAATGGGCCAGGTCAAATTATGGAATAGGAAGTGCTATGAAACAGACTCCTCTGTTGTTATGCCAAATACTCCACCAGGAAACTTTGCTTAATCAACATGACTTTGCTGCATTTGTCCTCATTAGACGCCAGCCATACAATACAATACAATAGAGGCTTATCGTTTTTGCCCTATATAAATGTGGTACTATGAAAAAGTCATTAGTGGTGTTTTCCGTTGATGAATGGTGTTTTCCGTTGATGAATGGAAGCTATCTTGAGATAGTAGAACAGTTTGAAGCTGAACGTTAATGGTGGTGTGTGGCTGGAAAGGTAGCCTGCTGGCTCAAGGCCCCCACAGAAAGCTGGGAACAGGAAACACACTCTCACACACACAATTTACAATTTAGCCATTTAGCAAGGTCGCGAATACAAGTGGCCAAAATTAGTTTTCTTCGACGGGTAGCTGGCATCTCCCTTAGAGATAGGGTGAGAAGTTCAGTCACACGAGAGAGTAGAACCGCTGCTCCTTCGCCTGGAAAGGAGCCAGCTGAGGTGGTTCGGGCATCTGGTTAGGATGACTCCCGGGCGTGTACACTATAGAGTGCTACTGTATGTAAAATGTTACCAAGTTAGGCTATGATAGTGTGAAGAGGTTTGTTTTCAGACTACGGTGGAAGATTAGGAGTGAGCCTGCAGTTATTAACACATGTTGTGCTTATAACCACGCCGCCAGGCAAGTAAAATTGACTGAGATTAGGGTTAGGTTTAGGTATAGTTTTACTGAAGTTAAGGTTAGGCTGTCAATCACAGCGACTGACCAATCAAAGCACGTCGACTGCACAACCAGTGTAGGCTTTGCTATGTCGCCGCACGAACAGCACTGAATAACCCATTACTGTATGTCACCACTCACCATAACCTGTGAGTAGCATATATTTAGACTTTAGCCAATCAACATCATGAAGTATTCCGTTCCCATTTTTCTGCAGTATCGTTTGATACTTTATTGTGAAGAAAATGTGTTCTATTGCATTGTATTGTTTGTTGCACCCACACACAAAACGTGTGAACTGAAATGAAAATGGGAATGTACTGTAGCCATTGCACATGCTTGTCATTCACAAATAAAAACTTGATATGGCCGATATAGTTTAGTAGGGTAAACTAAACTGTAATCATTCTATTCCAGGCTGGCCGTTTACAATTCTAGCGCAACCTTTGATAGGGACGCCAGGGTTCAAGTGGTTAAATAAACTGTCTGGATGACTGTAAAGGCAGAGCCGTGGAGACGGTGAAGGTGAAAGCAGTGAGAAAAGGCAATCCTCAAGAGGGCCTCAGGAAAAAAACCTGAAAGATACAGAGTGACAGAAAGGAATGTTGGAGGAGAGAGAGAGATAAGAAGTATAGAAGGCATGAGGAGGAGGAGGCAGATGTCGACATGTTCATGTGGGGCTGCAGCTAGAGGAGAGAAAGACATAGAAAAGTGGAGGAGGAAGAACTTTTAGAAGGGAGACGGTCAGGCAGGCCATTTTCTCCCTCACTGGTCAGCCGTCTGCCTCACCACTGGGAACGGATGATAAGACAGGACACGCACACACAACACACACACTTAATGACAGTAGCGTAGCCTGACACTGTTGTCATGGGCAACCAACTGGCCTACCTATGTGGCATGTGGTAAGAATGTTCAAACCTAACCGCCCACACACACACACGAGGCCCACCTGTAATATGGTGGACAGAATGTCGACGTAGTTGCTCTCTGTCTGATAGAGTTCCTTGGAGACCTGCCACCTGGCAGATTGCTTGACCGGTGCTGGAGTGGAACTCTTAGACGGCCTGGAACTCTCTGGAAGGACAGACGACGACAGGGAGGGGAAGATGGACAGAGACAACGTTGCATGGATTCAACAGCGTGCAGAAGAAAAAAAATAACGACAACGGGAAGAACAGCATCGTGTGAATGATATTGTTCTTACTTTGTCCTGACTGAACTAGTGAATGCAAACGTTTATAGCTGTATATCGTTAATGGAGGAGCCTGTCAAATCAGTTCTCTTCCTCACAGGGCATTGAGGTGCACGGTGAGATGGTGCAATAAAGTGCAATGGACTGTGTGTGTGTGTGTGTGTGGGGGGGGGGGCGGAGAGAAGCCAAGACCTGTGTGTCCTTTCTCATGAAAACCTGACATTACACAATTGACCTCATGTCTATTTACTTACGGTAGTTACTTTCCCACTGTGTCTGGCAGACTAATTTGTCTTGCACTGCCTATATTATGTCAACACTCACAGAGGGCAAATACAGCACGCCTACATTGCTTCCAAGATGGCACATTTCTACCCCAGATGGTTCCAAATTTGCATTTGGACATGCTTTGTGGTTAATTATCCAATGCTCCATAAAGAAGACAAGAGAATGCATCATCCCTCTGTGGTCCAAGTATTATATGGAGGAGAGAAATGAACCATCTAGGAAGTGTTGTGCCTCAGCAGGCAGAATGATTGACATGATCAAATTATAAATCAATTATAATTTTAATTTAAGCTGCAATGATCGGGAGAAATCTTACCCGTCAATATTTACCCGTCCTTTCCTTTGTTCTTATTGGCCATCAGATTAACGTTGCGTTTATACCTAAACTGAGTATTCCAATTTGTTTCTCACTCTATATAGCATTAGTGCCAGTGGATGCAACCACCTGTTGTGCACCCAGCCATCAAAGGTGAGGTTGATTGACGGGATCCAAACGTAATTCAGGTGGAGCATTAGTCCGACATGTGGGAACACATAGTTCAAAAATACATGGTAGGGATGTGGGCTACAACTGTGGCACCAATATCTACTTACAGTGGTTCCCAAACGGTGAGCAGAGACACACTGGTGCCGTCATGAGACCAGGTAAATCCAGGTGTGCCTTGAGATTATGATTTGCCCAAAATGTTTGAAAACCACTGATTTACTTCACAGTTTTCCACCGCGTACTTGATCTGTAAGTAACTATGGCTACTAGACAAGACCGCTAAAATAGCGGCAGCTTTGATGGATCTGACAACTGGAGCTTTTAATGCATCAGTAAATAAGCTTCCACTTCCTGTGGCAACTGAACAAGCAGTAGAGTTTCCCAAAGTCAGGGTCAGGGAACCAGTACGCATAGCAGTTACATGTACAGTATATATATGGAGTGGTATAGGGTCAGCTCAGCTCAGGCAGACAATATTTGATGAATGCTGCATTGCATTGTCGGGGTTATCTTTAATTGAAGTAGCCGCTGAAGTAAACATTGTTAACACAGTTATATGCCAGTCACCCACACCTACAGGAGTGAGGAACCGTGGGAAGTGCCCAGCGCTGCCTGTCAGAGCAGGCTGATTAGGGCACACTTCTCCCGCTAATGCAGTCGTCCGCTTGTCAGTGTTGGCCAGTGTGAGGTCTCTAATAAGGCCGTCTAGAGACCTGGCAATGTTGCACACCCACGATGTATGGCCAGTAGCCACTAAAAGTACATTCTTGATTCTTGCCTCGTCTGTTTCTTTGGCTCATTCGCTTATTATTTGGTTTATTATTAAAACATCTCTCCCATAAAAGAAGAAGGCTGTCTTTTATCAATCTCTCCTTCCTCACCACTGGTGAGGAAGGACAGCTTGGTAGAAGACAGCCTTCGTCCCCAGCCAGAACCTTGCATGTCTTTGCTGTGCTGAAGACATCAAGTAGTCGGCCCACTGGGACAGTGTTGCTCAGGTCTACCCGCCTCTATCTGACTGGGTTTCTAGACAATTCTCTCACCATCCTGTCCAATCTGCCACAGCCTTGCATGGAGACATCAAGCAGCAGGCTCATGGACAGCACACCATTGGTTTAGGAATATATATCAATATCGTGATATGGCATAAGTGTTGTCCTGTTTAATCACTTGAAAATGAGCAAATCTATAAGCTCAATGTGTTTTTGTTATCTTGTAGATCTGCAAATTTTGCCATTTAATTATCCTTAATTTAATCCTTAATTATCCTTAATTTTATAAAGAAACTAATATTACCGTCATAAAATACCATCATCATCACAATATCAATTGCGGTATTTGGTCAAACTTGGTCATATTGCGTTATTTTTTTAGAACCTCAGGTCTGAATGGGATGTATTAAAGTTTACCCATCTTCCACCACCTAATGTGTTCCTGAAACATCTCAGAATTAGGAGATGACAGCGAGTGCTCTCCATATCATCTTCCCCACCGTTCCTCCTCACTGGGCAGGACCCTACGTAGTTTATCTCATTGTATTGACCGTGTTATGCGTCACTGTCGACACATGTCAAGTAGAGGGCTTACGAGACCTCTCCACCCAGACCTCTCCCCAATTGCACACTCTCTGTCTCACCCCAATCTCTCCATCTCATTCCCACTTATCTATCAGGCCCCTGAATGTATTCAACATGTCAAGTAGTCCATCTCTCTCTCCCCTGCCCCCCCATCAACCCCTTACTTTCCCTCTGGGGTAGCCCTAGAAAGGCCTATAACTCTCCCTCTATCGGTTATATCTTATCTGCAAGGGTCTCCTGTCATGTGTCAGGGATGTCGGACGTGTGCAGTGTTGCAGAGCCCCGGGCGGTCTCAACCCTCCCCCTCCTTACCTGCCAGGCCCTTGCACGTGTCAGGGGTGTTGGAGATGTCCAGCAGGGACATGGACAGCGAGCGTTCTGCCGAGTGCCTCTTGGGCGGAGGGAAGGGAGACACCTCGGTGTCCTTGGTGAGCTGAGCCAGCGTGTCGCGCAGGCGCCGGCGCTTGCGGTTGCTGTTGGGCGTGTGGAGGGAGAGGAGGGACACGGCCTTCTTCATTGTGGGACTGTCGGCAGACTGAGTGAGGACAAGGAAGGGGCAGACAGATAGTGAGATACATTGAGAGAGAGAAAGAAACCTTGATTACCTATCATTCAAACTTCAACTACCGGTAATAAGAATGAAAATAAATAGACTCACTGAATTAATGCCAATTAATCAAGATCAGACAAACAGAACAATGTTCCGCGAATCAAGTCCTGCGTGCAGATGCAAGCAGCATACGCAGAGTGATCATACGGTCACTCTGCGGACTCCACCCACAGAGGAGATCAACACCACAGACCCCCTTCAGCAGCCCCCCCCCCCCCCCAAACATTGTTTTAATAATGGATTTGCGTAAATCACACAGGTGCCATATTTGGAATAAAAACGTCGTTTTTCGCTGAAAAGCTACACAAGAGAATTAATTTTAACTGGTGTAATTTCAGTTTCACTAAAGGTTTACTGTCCAATCTAATGGCAGACTAATGGCAACTTTGTACTGCTGCAACCCTAAATGGGGCTTCCCTGTAAAAGAGATCTTGTGTCTCGATTTCACCTGCATGAATAAAAGGTCGAAATAAATTGTATATCGGGGCATATCTTGGCACACACACACACACACACACACACACTAGATTGAATGGTTTGTGTACTAACCTTCTCATAGAAGTACATGGACTCATCAGCCCGGGCATCCATCTGAATGGTCCCCCAGAACCACTAGATCAGGCAGGGGAAAAAACATCATCTTAGTAATATCATGAAAGGGAAAAAATCAATATGCAAGGTTGTACAGGTAGTACACAGCCACAGGCAGGGCTCGACTCCATACTGTACTAGTGTACTCCGTACAGGGCTCGGTTAGTACTAGTTATCGAGTGGACTTTAATGAACGCAAAAGGAATCACGATCAGATGATTTATTTAACATTCTGCTTAAGTGAAAGACATTATGTTTTCCTGCTCCTCTCCATCTGTCTATAATACATCCTTGTAGTGAGACCTAAACCAATTACTTTGATACAGGTCTGTGTTGGTAAATGTCAAGATGGTACTCTGGTGATAATTAGGGTGTCAAGCGTCTCTACGGGCTGCAGTAACACTACTACAGTACTCTACTTCATCTGTACCGCGATGGCCTGCTGTCCGGATGATCACATCAAGTAGTTTGAAACGGAAATATTAATAGGGCAGGCAGTTCTTCAAAGGATTTTTTTTCCTCCAGAACATACATGTTGAACAGCCATGTTATTTGTCCTTAATTAATCTTCAGCTACAGTATAAACGACAGGAAAAAGGCAAGAAAATGATCATCTCTTTTAAACGAATTTAGGATGTGTCAAAGGAAAATAGCCATCCTAAAAGGACAAACAGTACACAGTCCAGTGAACTTGATGTCATGCAAATTATTATGCCCATTCATCACTGGAAAGTAAGAACACACTGAAATACGAAATAGTAACAGCACAGAGGCTAGAGATTCCACAGCTATTGCACCGTTAGTTTGGAAATAGTTAGAAACAAGATTTCATGTTGCAATTGAAGGCAATCAATTGCCTACCAAGCCCTCTGTGGCTTGGTAGGCAGCTCTTCCTTCAATGAATGCATAAATTAACTACAGATATTTTTATATACAGTATACAACATGTGACATTTCGTAAGGAAGTGAACTCTCAACTGCATCTAAAAGCCTGTTAGTACATGCTTTGTAGAGGAAAGTGACCCTCACTTCACACAGGTGATTTTTGTGGTCAACTAGGAAGGAAATAAACCTTTGTTTTTGTCAACTAGACGTTTATATAATGTAAAAAAGAAACAAGGTCAGCAGCAGCCACACTACCTTGGAGACTTTTCAGTAGAAGCCCATGGAACTGTTGGAACTCTCCCAAATATGTCCAAGATACATTATGCCAGTGGTTCCCAAAGCAGGGTCCAGGGAGCCCTAGGGGTCCTTGAGGGAGTTCCAGGGGGTCCCCAGCTAAATTATAGTTTGGAATCAAATGGACCCTTGAGGGTCTGTAACTCTGAGTGTATAAACGGAACCAAATGGTCCTGTTAGGGTCCATTTGTATATTGATTTTACGATATAAACTTGGGGAATCAGAGATAGAAATGCCATTAAAAAGGGGGCCGTAGCCTAATTCACATCAAACTAGGGGTCCTTGAAATTAAACGGGTTGAGAATCACTGCTATAGAGCCGTAAAAATCTTCTCTTATGGGGCTTTTCAGGCATGTCTTTTCAAATGGGGGTCCACGGGCTAATTAGTGTCAATTTGGGGGTCCTTGACATGAAATAGTTTGGGAACCACTGCATTATGCAATATTACTTTAATTCTATTTCCTACGATAGTCAGAAGAAATAATAAAAGTTTAGGGTGTGGGCTCTCTGGAACTAAATTCAAACATGACCATTAACATAGCATACCTCCTGTTTCACCACAAACAGTCTCGTGGAGGGAATGAAGGGAAGCTCCTTCACGGAGCACTCCTCCACCACCATGTGGGTACACTTCTCGTCACCAGCCTCGAGGTACCTCCCACCTAGCAGACACACAAAGATGCATGGATGAACAACAAACAGAATCAGATGTGTTAAAACAACACTGAAAGAATACCCTCAGACATACAGCATACACTGGACAGAAGCGGGAAGTCATCTTCTCGGCAGAAGAATAAAATGGTATCGGCCGAAATTTATTGCGCTACCAACAACAGAAGGATTATTATTATAATAACAAATTATGTAAAGCTGCCCAACTTACAACCACACGATTAAAAAAAATGATTATTCACTCAGTCACTGAAAAGAGAAGGCCTTGTGCAAAGATTATGTCAATAAAAGATTGACAACATTAAGCCTACAGTATATTACAGATATGCAATGAAAACTTTCAATGTTTTTGAGAGTAGATTAAAAGAGAGAAATGTAATTTATATTATAGACCCTGGTTATGAACATAGCCAGGGTTAAAGAAACTGACATTTTGATTGCGTTGTGGGGGATGCCCAGCATGGTGCAGCGACAAAAGGCTTTACCTTTAATACCTTTGGATTTGGATATTACAACTACAGACCACAAGTACATTAGCAATTATCCAGTTAGCCTGATAAGTGATAATCTTATTCAGTCTTTCTTAGGTCATAATGGGCATGAGCCAATTAACCCGATTTGATTGCATCGAGCTGTGAAAAAGATTTTTCAATGAGAAATTGAAACGTTGCCGACCTTTTTGGCCAGCCAAAAGACAAAGAAAACTTTGTCACACTATCAGCAACAGCTTATTTAAGTCATGTCTGGCAAGATGGAGATACTGGATAAAACAACACCCTCCTCACATACACCTTTAAAAACACAACTTCACATCACATCCATCTCCCCCGCCTGAATAAGTGGCACCCCTCCAAATAGAATTGACTAGCCTATTCACTGTAGCACTTGTTCCAAAACCTTTTAGCAAAGGCTCAGAAGAGACATGTGATGTCTCCCCAGACCCCAGGACCTAAACTAGCGAAAATAGCTGTTCTACAAGCAATTTTCCATTTTTTTTTAAATCCATGTTGAAATTCTTTTGAAAAAATGTTAGATTTTTTTTTGGGGGGGGGGGGGACATTTCTTTTAAATATTTTGAAATAATAAAAAACTAAATGTAGGAGAGTGGGGAAAAAAGGTTATATATTACTTGCGATACATACACATAGGTCCCAGACTGCACACTGCACCGCCATCATCATGGCACTTGAATAGTAAGCATGTTACAGTGACCGACGCTCAGCAGCGCAGCCATGGAGTGTCAGTGAGGAGGAACAGTGCTCAGTGCTCACCATGCTTCAGCGCCCTCACCTCCATGTTGGAGGAGACTGCAGTAGCCATGGCAGCCATGGAGTGTCCGTGAGGAGGAAGTGCTCAGCATAGATATTAAAAAATAGATGCCTCATTGGCCGCTGTCGTTCGTTGGAGCGGTGTGTGTCGAAGGAGGGGCGGAAGAATTTATCTTTTCCGGGACTTACAGACCAGAACATGCGCTCTGTGACGCATGCTCATGCTTCCGCGGGGCTTCGCAAAGGAATCTCGGGAATGTTTTGCCCTCCCTTGAGCACATATACGCTCCAGAGCCAGAAAGGGCGTCTACGTTTATAGGTCTATGGTGCTCAGTGCTCACCATGCTTCAGCGTCCTCTCCTCCATGTTGGCCTTCTCTTCGTCTGAGAAACCCAGGAAGCTCAGAACGCAGTCCTGGAACGGAGGCACCTTAAACTCCGTACGGAACTCTGGGTCTCCTGCGTGGAACGATCTGGTGGGGATAGGACGGATGCATGGAATAAAGGCCAAATAAAATCTCATGACTCAAAGGTTAATGATGGATGTTTAGGTATTATGATCATTCTAAACCCCATGTTCCTGCTGTTCTACACAGAGCCAACTGGTTATCTTTAACCAGTTCACAGTTTGAGGCTTTTTATATGGCATTTTTGACACCATTTGTGTTTATGGAAGATTCTGAATGTATTCTATTGCTAGTTTAACAACTTCAAATACCCCTTAATCTTAAAATAACCAGTAAGACACCCGAGTGTGAGAAGCGACATTGCCCTGAAAAGGCGAGGTCTGCCTCATTGACGGCAGACTGCTGGGCGAGCGCTGCCACATGGATTTAATTCTGTACTGGCCATATAAAGAGCATGTCTGGAGTGTAAAGGGTTTGATGAGGTCAGATCAACATTATGGAATGTCAATTCAGCTCCATACAGTATGGAGATCTAAGGGTGGTAGCAGGGACATTCTCTTGAGTGTACAGGGTTTGATGAGGGCCCAGGTAGGGTCGGACCTTCATTTTCAGCCTTGTTGAGAACTCTAGTTTTCGCCGGCTGCACTAATAACTTCAGGAATCATTTGATTCGTTGATTTGACCCCCCACTGGCCCCAGTCCAACCCATTGATGCTGAGTGCCAAGCAGGAAGGCATTGGGTCCCATTTTTAGTCTTTGGCCGGGTCATACCAAAGGCAGGCCCGTCTAGAGTTTGAATGGACAGGTGGGCCTGTTGAGAACTCTAGTTCTCTGCCGGGAATTAATAACTTTGGGGCAGGCCCGTCTAGAGTTTGAAATGTTAATGTAATCAATGAATAAGTCAAAAGGGAGACATCGAAGAGGAAGGTGCCCGACACTCTGACGGGAAATGCTCGATTCCATAGTTAAACTAATGACAGAAAATACAAGCTCACAAAACAGTATGCTTCCGCAGAAGCTCTTCTGTAGATTTATGCATATTATTTAATGTTAAGCTCCCTTGTGTAGTCTTAAGTCAAGTGTAGTGACATTTCAAACTAATGAAAATGCACAAGGTGGACTTACATATCATGCCTCTTCTCCCAGGCTTTAGAGATCCATGACTCCGTGAGGATAGGTCTCCCCATGACCACTGCCAGCTGAAAGAAATTAGAAGTGAAATGGAACACAGGGATGGAGAGACGGTAGAGAGGAACAGAGGGAAAGGGAAAAGATTGTAAACGAGGTGAAAACGGTGACCGGACAAGTCGCTGGGTAATAAGACGAGGACTGGAACATGGCAAAGAAATAAACAAACGCAAGCGACAACTCTAACAAGCGATAAACTAAACTCATTCCTGTCACAGTTCACAGTGCAAAAATCTCGCCAGTCTATTTCCATTACTTGTGGCTGCCGTGCGACTCATAATCACAGACAGGTACAGGTTTTACAGTTTTTACAGAAAAAGAAGGCTGTTGTCAACTTCAAACCGATGCTATTCCTGTTCATTTACAAATCGTATGGAAAATAGTTAGGACTGCCTGTCTAAAAAAAGCATTTCATTCCCCCGTCTAAAAAAAAGCATTTCATTCCCCGAGCTAAACCTTCACGGTTAATGATGCAGAGGCGGAAGTCAGAGATGTGTCGGCAAAGAGAACAAACTAAAAAAATCTGAAATCATTGTGTGGTAGAGACACTTAAGACAGTAGCTACTGTAGCACAAGATAATTGCGTTAAACGAAAGAGAATCAGTGAGAACATGAAAACGATCCATTTATCAATCTTTCTATCTGTGTCTGAGGCAGAACGAGAAACCGCCCGTCTAACCCATTTCTTTATAATACTATAATTAACCAAATGTCTGAATGTGTGTGTGTGTGTGTCACCGTCACTGCAGTAGCTCCTCACTGCCTGCACCAATCACTCCCACTTTTCACACAGGCATTGACCATAATAATATGGAGGGCGTAACGAAGCCCTTTTTTCGATTTTACACATTAATGATTAATAATGAATTTATTAGTGCATTACAAATGCGAAACGGGTAAGGGCTAGTACAATCCAACCGGGGACCTGAATTAGAACTTTCAGAGCCAGTGGCACAACACAATTGAAGCTGAAGTGCAGTGCTTGCAGCATCTCACAGACCCAATTTATCTCTTTTCTTTTACAATTTATCTCACAACTAAAGACTGCAGGGGAAATGCAAAATACCTATTGAATATATTACAACACACCTGTTTCATATGTAGTGATGCATGTCAAATTCCCTTTGTGTCATTATGAAAAGGCAGAACGCTGAACAAAAACGAACACCGTAAAGTGTGCACCAGACCTTGTATTTCTCGCCGTGAGTAGAGTGGGCGATGAGATGCGTGACCTTGGAGCTGAAGTCCTTCCGAATGCTCCCGCCCATGTGATGGACAACATTTACCAGCTTCCTCTACGGGAACACAGGAAGAATGACAAGCTCAGCACCAAAAGAAAACGATGTGCACCCAATAGCCACTTGATTAGTAGGACACTTTACCCAGTGGTTCTCAAAAGTTTTTATATCAAGGACATAAAATAATACACCGTCAGGGTTTTATAATTAACAGACTGTTGTGTCCAGGGTTAACTCACCAGGCGCTCTTTGTCTCTGAACCCGGTGAGGCACAGAGAAAGGTTGAGCATGCAGGTGGCGAACAGTGGGCGGGGGGAGAATGGTAGTGCCTGGTGGGGGGAACACAAAACAACAATGAATCAGTACAGGGACCAACAATCACAGGAGGGGGCAACAGTCTGTTCAGACCTGGGTGAGCCAGCCAGCAGCACAGCGTACAGTGTACTGCTGTACAATTAATCAAATTCAGACACCTGTGCAATCTCATTTTGTGAAGAATAAGTGCAGCAGTAGTTGGCTGTCCAATTCATTTAGGTTACTCTTATGATTCTGCTATGAGAGAGACTTCAAGAGGTTTACAGTAAGTCAGCATTTTGATGTTGTCTGTTTAAAGCCACAGTAGTTGGCTCCAGGTGCCACATTTTGAAAGTAGTAATGTTCAGCCGTCAACCACTGTAGACATTAGATGAATAGTTAAATAGTGTGAGAATCGTCATCTCAATTCTTGTGGAGGAACATGGAGATTCACATTTGAGCAAGAAGCAGTGCAGCACAAATAATACAGTGGCAACACTAAAACTAACTTTATTGTGCCTGGCCAGGCTAGGCTAGAGGGTGTAAAGCAAATAAACAGACCAGATAAATGGCCCGATATGGATGACAAACAGCAAAATGCATTAACATTGCTTCTCCCTGCCGTTATCAACAACAATACTTTGTAATGGTGCTTTATGCTGCAGTCACACTGTGTGTGTATGTGTGTGTGTGTGTGTGTGTGTGTGTGTGGGGGGGGGGGGGGGGGGTATTGATAAATGTGCACAGTGCTCTACGTCTTGTTGATAGCAGCATTGGACACAGGGCCTATTGCTCACTGAGGACATCAGTGTCGTATCTAAACCCTCTGTCAGACAGACAGCACAACAGAGACGGAGAGAGGCTGGGAATTCTCCGTCATCGTGACTTCCGATGGAGCGTTAGTTCGACATGCGGTCAGACTAGCGCTCGAACATGCGCTGCGGTTATGGTTAGGGTAGGGCAGGGCTGTCGGACAAATAATAGTGTCGGAAACTAAAGCCCACAGCCCCACACACGTTGGGAAGTTATGGGAACGATGCAAGTTGGTGTGGGAATTCAATGCATTCCCCACCCCGTTAATGCAATACTTGTTGTGCCCGTTTTGTCTGTTTATCTGAGGTGAATTGGTGTAGATTTGGCAAAAGCGAACAGCAACCTTCGACTGTTCACAGAATAGCTGCCTACAAATGGGCTAGTCGCACCATGTAGTGAGCTTGTAGATTGGCACTACTACTGAAACATTTGTTCTCCAATATATGGATTTGTTCAGTAATTTCTTACTGTAATCTTTTAATTTGTTTTTAATTCATGAAAGATGTTGCTTTTTTGAAAATGTTTTGAAATAACTAAAAACTAAATGCAGGAAACAAAACATAACCCACCTCTTCCTTGGAAGCACATTGTAGCAGCACAGGCGGTCCAATGATCCGCTTGTCCTGTTTATACAGGTCGCTGTAGTCAGGACACTCGAAGTCTGTGAGGACAAAAACGCTCTCGAACTGAACTGAGTCAGTTTGTCCAAAAAGCTCAATGTTGTCCGTCTTCATTTTTGCATTGATGTCCTGAAAACAAAATCCAGAACTAGTGATAAATGGAGATAAAAAATGTAAGAAAAGAGTGCAAACAAAGCTGCCTGCTTGCACACCACACCACGCGTCCATCGGTCACAAATAAAACACATACCGATCAGTATTTTAGCCACACACTGCAATGAGATTTTACTGGTGTCAGTGGAGTATTGGTGTCACAGACAAGTCACAAAAAGAATACACCTGTGCTTTGGCAAATACACATTTTCTTTAAGTTAAATTTGAGTCTACAACTGGCAGCTTGTTAAAGGAAGGTCCATAGGTTTTTTTCCTTATGTGTCATGAATGATAGTTTGATAATTGGTTGCATAATGAAGTCTGTACATACTGAATACATTGATACCCATCTGTTCACTCAACAGTAAGCTTCATTGCCAAAGTCCGAGTATTCTTTTAGTTTTGAGGAAAAAGGGGGGAAAGATAACACATGTACAATCACTCTTTTTTCCTCTCTCTCACTCACACAAACGCTGAAATTGGTCAATGCCTCATGCAACGATCAGAACTGTGCTCAGTGTGCTGAAAGAAGGCGTTAATCTGAAACAGTCTGTTCTGATTCAGAGTAACACAGTTGCTAGCCTTGAATCAATTACTTCAATAACAGGGCAGAAATTAAATTTAAACTACCAGGCAGCAATCCAACGGTGAAATTAAGTTACACATGCTACCTGTAAACTTGGTCATAAAACAAATTTACTTCTAGAAAATTAGCTCTGCCGGGCTACAGAGTGCAAAGACTTGATGCACATTGTAAAATGCATTGGACATGAAATGCAGACCATTAACCATTTAGAGATCACAAAGAAATGCAAGAGGAGAGGCAGCGATGGTCTGGTATGCACACACAAGTTAGAATCACATACATCTTAGCATCTATGTGGCTGTATGTTAAAAAGGAAAAGGACAATTCAAGCTTGTTAGATGCCTTCAGACCTTGCTATTATTTTCAGAACCCGTTCTCGTGAGGACCGCTTGTCCGGGACCGGGCTTCAAAATCTCTCACGTGGACCCATCTTAAGAGGTCTGACGGCATGGACATTTGAGTGCACCACTATTACCTTAATCACAGTGAGTCATTTACCCACAAATCCACACACCATCCGTGACGTGATCATGCACAGCGGGTGAGTGATTAAAACAGAGCGCTCTGGGTAAATTAGCAACATTTTCCCAGCGGTGGTCCCAACCCGGAATCAAGTCATTTGCCCAGACAGAAAAACAGACAGACAGGTAGGTACTGTACCATATTGACTATAGATTTTATAACCAAAGTCTGCTCGCCGTCCGGCTCGCCGCCTTTCTTTACCACCTCCATCTTTAGCACCTCCATCACTCTGACGGTCTGTAAAAACCAAGCAGCAGGAGCTAGTCATCAAATACTGGACTGAGAGAGACGGAAGGAGTAACAGTCAAGAGGAAGAAAGTGAAGTAAGGGGATGATGTGTATTTGACGGGGATGAAGAACAGGGGGAGGGTGGCATAGAAAGAGACGGGGGATGAGAGCCACTGAAACAGTGTAAGCCAAAGGGGTGGAACTGTAAGACTGAGTGGGAATAAAGAGTAGGGGCAGGGATAGATTGACGGCATTAAAAAGATCAGGACAGAGGGATAGAGCCAGTGACAAATGAACACATAACAGGGGAGGGATCTGTGGGCTGGGGTGGCGGAGAGACCAGACAGGGTTCAGGAGGGATAAACAGAAGAGAGAAGAGATCGGCAATTCGGCACCACCGCAATGGCCTGAAAGGCAGAGCAGAGAGGCTAGTCCTCTTTTTGTCCAAGCGATGGCTGGTCAATCTGGGGAACCGCTGACAGATCCGTCTGTGGATGTCTTTGTGGTTTGCATGCAGCAGCACTGCATATTGGCAATAAGAGATTGTTTTTTAACCCATTTTCGACTGAGGTCGATTAAAAAAAGGCTTCTAAAAAAAATCTGAAAAACCCATGTGTGCTCAACCTTTTTCATGTCAAGGACCCCCAGAATTATCTTATTGGGCCACGGACCCTCATCTCAAAATATGTAGTTCCATGGACCCCCCAGAAGCAAATATTTTAGTTAAAAATGTTTGCTCTAAAATATATATTCAATGATTTGCGCCACATTTTAACGAAAGTTAAATCTCCCAGAGATAATGTCTGCACTCACTCACACTAGCCCCCTCAAATAAAGTTCTGTTAACTTGCAACACTCTGCTCCTTTACAAATAATTTCTTCTTAAGTCAGTGCAGAGGTGAAGTTGGGGTGATAGAGACAAAAAAAAGTTGGCAACTAAAGATTTGGTTTGGTATTAGGTATTGCAACTGTCATGTACCTTTAGCTCTGTCAAAAATAGGGACCTTGGCCAGGCTACCCTAACAAACACTACAAAGAACTGATATGCAATTAAGCAAAATTACACAAGTCTTCTTTATCGTCATTAATGCACACCTGCGGTGCCGTAGGAAGCCTAACCATTAAAACTAAGATAATTGCCGGAAAGAAAATTCAATGACAGATGTAGCCACTACGACCACAAATATCGCAAGAAACTAGCTAGCCTAGCCACCGAGTCTGCTGTGCTTTGAGAGAAAAGCACGACTGAATTCTGTTTTGATTATCCGTGCTATCATCGTGGTTTAAGCACGACTAGAAAGCCGTTTCAACCAATCAGATTGCTTCCTCGAAACGACCTGTTGTATAATCAGAAATCCTCTAAAGCTAGAACTATCCTTATTCCTCCTAAAGTCTGGTTGGGTCTGGGTCTTGACATTTTTGCATTCACTTTTGAAATCACCCCCTTTAACAAAAAAAGGCCCATCTCTAACCAGCAGAGGAGAAATTCATAACCATGATTATATGAACGTAACGCCGGGGAGGTTCACCGACCAGCCACAGCCAGCATTTTGAAGAAGTACGGTAGCTACAATTGAAGTCAACTACAGTCTGGCAAGTTGCAAGGCTCCACGGGGTACAAAATATTACACCCAGTTTATCTCTACAAGGCAGGCAGGTGTGTGTGTGTGTGTGTGTGTGTGTGTGTCGGGGAGGAAGAGAATGTGCATTTTTCCCTTAGTTGAACAGCTCATTTAAATGTTTCATAGGTCATAAATTGTCCTCCAAAAGGACACAAATTCTAGTCTAGTCTTGAAGTCCCTATTTTGAGCTATACACAATTCAAGGATACGTCTCAAATAACCTTTTTCATGCTTTGGATAGTTTTAGTACTACTAATGTTTAAAGTATAAAGAAATTAAGCATCTGAATATTGAAATTACGCTTAACAGCATCATAATACTTGAATAATCAAAAATAAAACCTATAAAAAACAATATATATTGTGCATGTACATATGTGTTTTTGAAAGTGAAAACTGTATTCTGATCGTGGTCATTGATAGTGTTTGTTCACTAACAGGGGTCTCCTTCAGGTCTTTGGTAAAGAGAAAATACATTTTCAGGTAGTTATAAATTTCATTAAACCAGGAGACACGCGCACAAAGCTTATTTATCAGCTCCAGTTCCAATTTTGTCTGCTCATTTATTAGTTTCATCACTTCCAATTCCAATCATTTATAATGTATTGTGTACGAGTTATCTCTCGGATCTCTCCTGGTTGGATAAAATTGGTATCCAATAAAAAACTAAGTGGAAAAAATGAAAATACATTTTATTTTATTTTTTCAGGGAAACATTCATTATTGAACAAATACTCTGATTACCATTTGTAATATAGAGCCAGTTAACACATAATTAAAATATATCACTTAGCTTTAAAATGTTGTGGTATACCGCATTACTAGCAACAGAGAAGCAACAATGAAACACTGACTCAAAAGTGATCATGTTAAAACAACGAAAATATAAACCAAAACAAACGCTATATGATCTAACTGGGCCATAGCCGTGGCTTAGTGTCCTATTTCTCAAATCTAAAGGGATGTTTTTTTTTGTTCTCCTCAGATCAGCAGTGTCGACAAGGCCAGCATACAGAGGGAGGCATGCCACGTTAGGAAGGCAGTGGGCTACGGCCTGGGCCGGCATAGTGGTCCAGGCACCTTGTCTGGTAATACAGCATGACTGTGTCTCGGGTTCGAGTCCCGATCCCGACGAACTTTACCGTGTACCCCCCCCCCAATGGGCCACAGAGGAATAATGTTGCGTACCTGCATCGCTTTGACCAGCGCGTCATTGCGGCCTGCTTCTCCCACTAGCACCACCCTGGTCACTCTGGGCAGCAAATCTGAGAGAACAAGGGGGGAAGAGACAATTAAGCACAGAAAAGGTTTAGAACAAGGGACACACATCCAAAAGATGACAGAAGAACATGATAAAATACAATCCATATTCCATACACACATTTAATTTATTGGTTTACCACCGTGGTGACTTTGCATCGAAATGCTCAAAACATTACCTTGCTTGTAATGCAATAAATTAACTATGGGAGCATGATCCAGTGTGGTTTTTTTTCTAATTTTTTATCCCACGATTTTGTACATGTGAGCTTGTAGATCGGCTATTTTCACTATTTATTTATTTATTTTATTTTCGCCTTTGGTGACATGACCAAAATAGGGATATATTGAGTGTTGCAACCACTCCTATAGACAGCTATGTGTGTCCCTGGGTCTGTCTGTCCTAGCGTTTGTTCAGTGTCACTGTTGCACAGCCTAACACACAGGCCAGGGAGGCGGGCTTGTACAGTACAGTACCACTCACTTCAGATGGGTCTGATTTTTAATAGATTATCAATTAATGTATATAATTGATTTCGTTTTATTAACTGTTAGTTTTATTAACAACACATGTGATATGGCAGTGTTAAATGGAAAAGGGACAGTCAAGGCCAATGGAACCTATTAGACTAGGTCAATGGTTCTCAAACATTTTCGTTGCATTCGACGTTGATGCTTTATACAAATCAGTTTACATTCTCTGCGAATGAAACAAGTGTTGCGATTGGTCGGGAAAATATCGTATCCGGGGGAAATACATCCGCCGATAGCTTCTCTGCCTTACGCTGTGACCAGGCTTTTCTTTTTGCGGATAAGTAAGCCTGGGACCGAGGCTAGGAGCAGAGAGAAAGAGGAGGCTGGTGGCTGGTTGGCTGGAGTGGTAAATAAAGAGGCTGTGAAATTAGCTTCCCCTCTGGTGGATTCAGGATATAAGAAAAAAATATTTCTAGTTTAAGTTAGTCTGAAAAGCTGGCTACCACCAGCCAATGTGACGAGATGCATCAATATTCGGTCATTATGTGACATTGCTGCTGCTCATGTGGCCACCACCTGCCCTTCCCATTTAAACATTCAAACTGAAAGTTCAGGTCGAGTGGACTTTGTGTTATCCTTTTAGTCCAAACGTGTGAATGTACCTCATGCTGTTTGCATGCCTGTGTAATAAAGAATTCCATCAAGTGTCAGACTAGTAAGGGCAGGAAACAGCCTGTAGGAGAGAGACGACGCACCCTTCATTGATTAAAAACATTCTCTGCCTTAACGCTGACGGGACGCCCGGTGGCTCCAGTGGAGCTTCGGCGTGAGCATAAACAAAAAGTGAAAGGCAAGCGGCAAGACAAATGTTTGTTTGCACACTACTGCTACTGTGTATTCATTCATTCATAAACATATTCTACTGTTTTTCATGAAAGACAAAGAAATTGATCAAATTAGGGCAGAGGGAGAGAAATAGTAACAAGGCCAACAAGCTAACCTTCATTGTCCTCAGTTGCCAGGCCCAGAAACACTTGATCCTTGGTGGTTTCAGCATAGTTTGAGTCGTAGACCGAGGAATCCACCAGCAGACTCTGAGCTGTCCCCAAAGTCACTATGCTGCTGTCAGCCATGACAGGGACCAAAGGAAGGCACCAAACTGTCCAAACTATCAAAAGTTAGAGGGAAAGACACAGAGCACAGCATAAGGCAGAGAAAGGAGTAAGAAAGCATCACAACAACAGAGAGAAGGCAGATGGGTGAGAGAGAAACGGAGAGGAAAACTGTCAAACCGGAGGCGAGAAAAATAACTTTGCATGACAAAAAAAACAAAACAGAAATGTGGCCCGAGTCTGACAAATCAAGTGGAAAGAATTAGATTTTTTTTGCAGACTAAACAGAAACAAAACTTTGCCAAAGCTGCACAATATGCATATGGTAGTCAATTAATTCAATGTTTAACTAAACTTTCAATGCCCCTGCCTGTAGGTAAATCAAAAAGCAGGCAAGCAAAAGATCCCAACATGGTGCAGTTAACAGTTTAAGCCTAAATACATTTTCTCTAGCGTGAAAGTCATGCTAAAATCCAATCTAGCACTACAACCGTGCTAATTGGAAAGACATGTACAACTACACACACGCACAATAGAACACCACCAGAATTTACTTTTATTTCTGATACAGGTCTGTGTACGGTATTGAATTTTCCTCCAACAGAAAATATTCTACAGAATCTACACCTAGCTCTGGTCCATAGCTTAGAAGGCGTTCTCCTCCCATGGACCACAGCTATTCTGCACCACAGGGATTGATTGATTGATTAACAATACAATACAATACCAAATACCAAATAAAGCATTACACTTGTTTACAAGAGGGTCCACCTTGTTCAATTCATCATGACATGAGGAGGGAATAAGGGGGGGGGAAAAACATAGTCAGGGGGATTCAGATTTGATCTTGGGTAATGTCAAAAAGAGCAATATTCAATTTCCAGATGTTGATATTTTATTGAAATACGTGCTGCTTGATATTTCGAATTTGTCAGGGGATAGAAACGTCCCAAATGTGGAGTGTGTATTATGCAGTGTTGCGTTTAAACTGCAGTTTGGTGTGTGGAGTTGTGTTTTGTTGTGTACCAGGGACTGTCAGTGAGGCAGTACTCTGTTCCAACTTTGGGAGAGCTCAACATGATTGTGGCTGCATTGTTGTGGCTGCATTGTAGCTGGATTCTACTTGTCCTGTTCACTGTCACTCCAGGCGTTTTATTTCACCCTAACAATACAACAACACAAAACGAACCTCCAAAATAGATTACCTCATAGCTGGCCCTGCTTACCCGACCCAGCCAGCCTGTGCAACAGGTTTGTTATAGCAGCAATAAATCCTAACGTTCGTTCGGGTGTTCGTTGCGAAATACTTCTTGCATAAATTGTGTTTTTGATTGATTGAAATATGTATTAACAGTTTGCTTAATTACAGTACATTTCAATCACAACTCAATACAAAGACTGTTAACTGTGAGTGGACGACCCAATAAAGCATTACACTTGTTGACAAGAGGGTCCACCTTGTTCAATTCATCAAAGGGTAATTTGGTATTTAACAGTGTTTGCTGCTACATAAATTAATACAACTAAGTTGGTGTTGGTCGAATTCCAATAGTTTAGTTGTGTAAGATCTACGTTCCGTCCGATGTGTAAAACGTTAACCACGTTAGCACTGAGCTGCTAATGTTACTCTGACTGGCTGGTTCCAATGCTGCATTCATTCATTGCCACCGCCCGGTCATAATTGAAATAAAACACAAACTTACCAGAGTGTTTTGATGACCCGGTAGATAGATGGTATATCAAAACCTATTTATTTATTATTATAGCTACTCGATCTGGTGGTTGGTCAGCTAGCTGTCCAGCTAGCTAGCTAGCCAACAATGAGCTAATTATTAGCCAGAAAGTTCCTGTAATCCGTTCGCTGTCGAACTTACTCGAACGCTTGAGATGACTTTCCGTCAATGTACGATGTATGTATCCGCTAAAACCTTAGAGTAGAAACTCTAAGGCTAAAACTGACGTTCGAAATAAAAAGATATGTTTTGTTGACAGCTGGTTTGCTTGTTGTCGGCATACCTCAATGTCTTCTTCACTTCAGCCTGTATGTCTCTCCATCTGAATTCAAAAGCAAAGCAAACAACGCCAGCTGCGCTCTGATTGGACGGAACGTTCCACGGAAGCGCCACACTTCGCTCTGATTGGTCGGTTTATTCAAACCACGATGCATAAACATTAATAACATGCCAGCCAAGAAGAAAGAAAGAGAAGAGTTGAAGAATGATTTAATAGACCAAGCCCCGTATAGCATAATAATAATAATACATACATAAAAGTAGGCCTAGTAAGGAACTTTATTTCAGTGAAGGAGCAGGGAATAAAGTATTTTCAAGTGGTACATAAACAATACAATCACTTTATCACTATGATTATTCAATGTCCATGTCATCTCAAACAATGTCTGAGATGAAAGTACCGGTAATGTTTTATATATATATATATATATATATATATATATATATATATATATACATACATACAATTTGTATTATTATTATTTATTTTTTTATTAACAAGATCCGCCTGGGTGACAGCAGACTGCTGGGAGAGCACTGGCACTTTGGCATGGGGGCGTCAGATCAACATAATGATGGAATGAATTCTGTACTGGCCATGTATGGACCGTGTGTTGAGTTGAGTGCACAGGGTTTGAAGAGGTCAGATCAACATATGGAATGTCAGAACACAATATATGAAGATCACGACAGTGACCTCATCAAACCCTGGATAGCCCATACATGTAGAAGACTGGATCATCACCTAGATCTGCATATATGGAGCCGGCCAGCAACTCTACATCTAACCTCAAACCCTTAGATCTCCATATGACCTGTTCTGATATTCCATATGTTGATCCCTCCCCACCTGCCCTTCATCTTCAATGTCTCCCTTTTGACTAATACCTTGACTGATTCTAGACGTGCCCGCTGTTCTGAGTGACATACATTCCATATGTTCATCTGACCTCATTAAACCCTGTACACTCAATGATGTGTGATGTCACGAGGCATGACCATATATGGAGGCGTGATGACACGAGGCATGACCATATATGGAGGCTATATGGAGGCTTACGTGGGGTGAACTAACGGACGGATGGACAGGAGATGCAGGTTTAACTTTATACAGTATGTGTGCAAATGCATTTTTGTAAATAAAGACCTCATTGAATCAATCATTACGTGTTCAGGAATCTATATAGTCTACACACTAAGTAGATTGTATTAATCTTTCAAGTGAAGAACTCTTAACGGCTGTATGGAAACTAAATTAAGTCATTGTCACGGACACTAACATCACATAGGATGCAGAACTAATGTACAGCGTCTTAGAAATGTTCTCAGACTAGTAGATTTGATATGCTGTATATGAAAATGTGTGTGTGTGTGTGTGTGTGTGTGTGTGTGTGTGTGTGTGTGTGTGTGTGTGTGTGTGTTGTGTGCGTGCGTGCGTGCGTGCATGCGCCTGTTTTGATTTCTCATACTATGCTAATTCTGGTGTTCAGTTAGCCCAGCTGGTCCAGTTACATTTGATGTAAGTGTGACCTCATTTGGGTTCATAAAGCCCCTTGTCTAAATGTCTTGACACTGACTGACCATTTGTGACATCAACGTTGAATGAGACTTGGCTGGCCATGTCCGTGTCCATCGCTCACTGTAGCAGCAGTGTAGCTGTGGGCTGCAGCCTGGGCAGCAAGGTGTCCGTCTGGCACTCACTTACGCCTGGAACTAGAGAGGACGGTTCAGTCCACTGATGGAAGTAAGCACTGCCACCAAGAGTACGAGATGGCACAGAAACAAAGTCAAAGTGGATATCTCCCACTTGATGTGATGTTAAACGATACTTCCACTTTCCTTTCCCCCTGTGTGTTTGGCAGGAGAGCTTAAGTTCAGTGGCAGTATAGGCCAGGGTGCAGCGGAGGTGGTCAGAGGTGTGATGGAAACAATGACAGAACACATTACCGGGGATGTGATTGGGTCCTCAGCCTCTGAGGATATCTTGTTCAAATCTCCATCAGTAGTAATACAGTATGTGTGGCAACCTCTGCCAGCTTGGCGTTTCAGAGTTGAATCAAGCTGGCAGTTCAGACGCATGGGGACAAAACCATGCTGGCCTGTGATGGACATTTTCATCAAATTCCTATTTATGCCACAGACCTAAAATAATAGAAAATATTACAGGAATGCACATAGGCCTAGCCCTACATCTTTACCAGTATAAATGTGCACCTGTCAGACTAGATCATGGGAGGCAATTTGTCTTTGAAAGTATGAAACTTCGGTATTACTTAGTTTAAAAAACTAAAAAACGTGTTCAATAAAATCTGTACTGGAAAAGTACAATTTAATGGCAGGTGTAATTGAAAGACCCTGGTCATGGTTAAATTATGAGCCAGAGAAGCTGGTCCTAAAAAATGAGGAGTACTGTTCAGTCAGCAACTCTATAAATAAGACATCTTTAATTTAATAAAAAAGTTTGCTCATATTCATCTGTGTCACTGATGTCTGAGGCAGTGGAGAACCAATCTGGAGCATTTAAAACTTTATAACACACATTTCCTGTCTTTAAATTATGATTTAATCTGGGCACAGAGAGAAGCAGATAAAAAAGTTAGCACCAGTCACAGACAGAGTGAATATGCTTTAAGTCTAACATTAATAGCCTGTTCCTTCCCTTTGAAGGAGTATAGCAGAAGTGTGGTTGGAATTATGATGCAGCGGCACTGCTCCACCATACCTGAGCAGTGAGCAGCCATAGATCACTGACATAACACCAGAAATACGCCAAGGCCTTTCAAAATGCATGTATTTCATCACATACTCGAATGTACAGGAAGTCATTTACACTCATCACTTTGATGGCCTTGTCCACGGGAGGGAAAAAAAGCAGCAGTGAAGAATACAGTCTGTTTTTCCCCCTCCCCCATCTCTCTTTCAAATAATTACATTTCATTTTAATACAGCCTTAAATCATCATAAAACTAGCTGTGGCACGGCGAGGCTGGGATGCAGGGGGTGGTTGTGGCGAGGGGAGCTCAGTGGCAGCGTGTGAATTCACCGCCTGCTGGCGCAGACTTTAATAACGTCTCGTTTGAACGCCCTTCCTATTCTTGACACAGGGCTTGTCTGTGAGATATAGAACACAGCAAGGTGGTGAAACAAAGATCACTTTGTGTTTTGCTTTAGTTTTTTCTCAGTCTCCAAGCCTGTCTGTAGCTCTGAGCCTATAATGCTGAGGGTCCAATCTCGGTTTTCAGCTGATGGAAAAATTGACAATGTTTTCTCGCCATCTTGCAGACGCCCAACATTCACGACTTTGAATTCAATCTTTTTTAGACCTGAAAATGGTTGTCTTGTTATACATTAGAATATCAAAGAACACTAGTAGTATATTCTATTTGTTGAGGAGATAAGTATGGACCATACATCATTATTATATGGACTGACATGGCTGTCCCCCAGCCCTGAGTTTGAGAAATAAGGTCATATAATTCTGCTAAATGAGGACCTTTTACTCAAACTAAAGTATGCCTGTATGCAATCTGAAATATTCATGCTTTTTTTAAGTTGGGAAAACAGTGTCAAATGATATATTTAAAAAAGAAAATCAGTTTATGAATGCATATTATCACAATTAAAGAAGGTGAACTCTTATAAATATGTACATTACAATGATAGACTGTAGTTTATACACACTTAGTATACATTCTATAATATGAAACAATGGATGATTAAAAATGCAGTATGATGCGTAGAATAGAACTGTCTTTACAAAGATACAATCTGACTTTCATTTCCAATAAGATACACAAAATATACAACATGTTAAATGCTCAATGTGTCGTTGCAGTTCAAATGAGAAACGTCAATGTGTGTTATTTAGGAGACTGCTGTCTTCTGATACGGGCAATTTAAATTACAGCACCCTGGATTACAGTGAAAGTACACATTGATATGATCGGCGAATCAATAATCGTTTGGTGAAGCTCATACTAGTATACAAAGAGAGAAACAGGGCAACCATTTAAGCCCTGTTTTAAACATTGTGTACTGTGTGTGTCATGAAAACAGCCAATCTACAAGCTCACATTGTTTGTGTGCTTGTAAAAGTGTCATGTTATTAATTATTGCACATTTCTGCGAAAAGAAAGAAGAAAAATCATTAGAGACACCAGTTTGAAAGTGGTGATCTGACCAATGCTATCAGGATCTGGCGATGGAAAGCTTTCCGAGTAGCAAACTAGTAAGTTGTCTCAATACAGTGTAATTGCAGAAAGAGATGTGTAACCTAAAACGCTACAAATGGAACATGACTGATGTTTCTTATCATTTGACCTGCCTTCGAAAATAAGGTGCAATGCACAGAAAAGAGGCACATGTAAAAAAAAAAAGAAGGAAATATGTAAATATGCAGAAGATATACACAACACAGCAGTCATACAGGAATAGATCTTTACATGGCCGATCGTTCTAAAATACTGACAATAATGTCACATAAAAATGGTGCCGTTATGCAACATATTAATTTGAAATGATCTCTTCTTCCTCCCTTCCCTCCCTTCTGATCATCAAGAACCCATGATCTGATCTTTTCATTATAATTTCCTCTCACAAAGTGTGAAAACAATTCTGTTCACAAAAAAAAAATCTGCTGAGTTGGTGTTGAAAAAAACACCCCCTCATCACATATGAAACAGCTCCCTAACCCTTTTTAAACATAATGTCTGATATCAAGACTAGGCCTACATAAATATGACTCATGAAAGAAATGGTTTGTTTGCTCAATTGACATTTTCTAATGACAAAATGTGCTACAGTAGCTTCTTTTTCTAATATCTCTACAACCTCACCACTGGTTTGGGGTATTTTTGGTTGGAGTGGAAACGTCTCCCTGTTCACAATCAATCAGACTACATGTTTCTTAAAGAACTCAGCCACTACTTTGGATTCAGCAGGATGGCCCTAGCCTACAGTAGGAGTATGTAGTACGACAGTCACTTGTTCAAGCTAACAAATGCATCACATCAGCAAGCCATACCGTCATGTGATGGATTATGAAATAAGCTTTACACGTGGGTTTCAAGGTCAAAATACAATCAGTGTGACATATCTGTCTGTCAGTCAGTTGCGACAAAGAACAATAAACTAGGATCAGGTTGACTTGATGGAGACCAATCATCAGGACCGGTATACAGCTATACCACAATACTGTATTCATAGATGAACGTGAATCCTGAATATTATAGTTTAACTGCAAATGCCAAAAGGGGAAAAGAGCCTTTGCAACATGCCTATACACTCCAGACCATATAGGTTTGTATAATAAATCAGTTGCATAGTAGTTCTGCTGTGATCTTGTCAGGTGTTATTAGAGTATAAGTAATTAAGACGGGCGTGTTTGTGTGTGTTCAGGGATGAAACCTTTCCGCCTCTCCATTCAGGAGAGCTCACTGAGTGGGGTGAACGAACGTGCAGCAAAAGGAACCGCATGGGGTTTTGTTCTTGTAAAATAAAATTACCGGCGTGAAAGCAAAACTCATCTTTTAGCTAATTTTAGACCTCTGCATATGAAATGGTAACACTTCTGAGGATATAATTACAGGTATCTGTATTCGTGACATACCCCCTCGGTTCTGAGAACAGGTGTTACGTTGGTAACTATGTGAGGTACGTATGGCGTTATGACGGGGCCCATGAGAGACCTCGTCAGTGGCATGACAATCAGTATCTATCAAGTCATTTTGAATCGTCAGTAGTCTTAAAGTCGTCAGCAGCTGAAGCATGCCAGGGCAGAAACACACATCTCGTCTTAGCAGCATCAAAAGGCACCTCGCTGAGGCCTAGTTCCCTACCGGTATAGGATGTGTGCATTTAGTGTTATCCATCTCAGACACCATCTGATCTCTTCAGGCATAGAACGTAGCCACTCAGGCATAGCATGTGTAGTCCTTTGAATAAACTGAATGAATCACACGTGGGATCGGAAGATCTTCCTGTACGCCCGTGTCTGATTAAGTGCCATTTCTCCGTGCTAATACTCCATAGCTGGTTGGTACTTGTAGTTCTTTGATTGAATCATATATGGCTTTCCCACTGTGGAATTCAAGCATGTTTGGGTTCCAGCATTTTCCAGAGGGTCCGTAGAAAAGCTAAAACATATCAGTTGTGAAAAACTGCAGTTGAAAACAACAGTCAACCGTGTTTGCAGTCCATTGAGAAAGGGTAGTGTTGGAAAACTATCAAAGTTGGCTTTGTTTGTAGTCCAGTAGAAAAACAATAGTCCAACATGGACCATTAGAGTAAAAAGAACACTCCAATAGTTGGCCATGTTTACAGTTAAATAAAGAAATACAGTGGAAAAACCATAGTCAACCATGTTTGTCTTCCAACTCAGTTATCTACAATAGCATCCATGTTTATCTGCTGTCTTGAGACACATCACCCCAGGTGCTGGCTTCATTGTCATCTGAATCTGACAGCGCTGCTGTACACAAATCACTGAAGATATCTGCAACAAAAAATAAGAAACGTCAGAGTCTATAACAAACTCTAATTAGTACAATACAAGTAATATATGTTGCCAAGCAAATGGGCATGAAGACATACAGGCAAACTGTGGCATTCAAATAGTGTGTTTAAGGTGGGGTTGCACAGCCTGGCTGCAATGCCAATAAAACAACACAGACCAAACAATGCAGCTTTAATAGGAGTGTAAAACAAGGGCACATAATAGTGAGACATTCAATATCTGCAACAATATCAGTCAGTGGAGTGCATAAAGAATTATAGCGAAAGGCAGACTCGGGCAATCAAAAGTGAAAGGTAAAAGGGGCTGTTTGTAAATGGATTCCACTTAGCCAAAATATTGCAGTCAACTGCCAATGCATGGAACTCTGCCCCTCTTTAACATGAAAACATCTTAGAGAGGGAGAGAAAGGGAGGGTGAAAAGGAGAAAGAGTAAGACGGGACAATAGAGAGAAAGAGGAATAAGAATAAGGAGATTAAGTTAGGAGGAAAGAAAGGGATAAATAAATAAAGATACTACTAGTATTACAGAGGAACAGAGCTCCATAATAAAAAAATAAGAAGCCTGTGAATAAACACTTCCAAGGACCAGCTTTCAAGCTGATGTGGAAATGAGGAGATTAAGCAGAGAGGGATCAGAAAATACAGGGTGGCTGGAGTGAAACATTAAAGCGCGAGAACAGTATGGAGGAGTGAGAGAGAGAGAGAGAGAGAGAGAGAGAGAGCGAGGAACAAGGCTGGGAGCTAGGAGGTGATCGTGCTGCAGTGAGTGACATCATGCTCTGCTTATTCAACTCCACAGCCAAAAGCTTTTCCAGTCCCACCCGCTCTATCCTTCCATCCAGTCGAATCCATCCAACCCCACTCCCTCGCTCCCCAAGCAGCGGGTCCACCTAATCCCTCCGCGGCCCCCAGCCCAACTGCCATGAGGGAAGCGCAAACGAAGTTGAGGACACGATTTATAGATCGGCAAAAGTTTCATGCGATATGCTGACAGACACGTTACTATAGGACTATTTTCAACGGTGTCACGAAAACAGTTGAAAATACGGTGTTTTGTCTTTTCTTTTTTTTACTACGTGCCGCAAGAGACCTTTGCCACCAAAGCATGAACCGAGTGAGCGAGATGAGTGAGGGAGGGAGCGGTGGGTGAGAGTGAGTGAGTGCGCGGTAGCAAGGCTGCCAGACAGTGGTTAGTGAGGAATACCAGTGTTGTTACTTAAAGAGTGACCTCCTTCAGATGCTGTCTGCAGTATAGTGGGCGGGACCAGCCCTGTCTCCTCTGTTAATAGGTTCTTGACTAGCCTAGAACATACATGAAATGAAACAACATCGTTTTGGAGGGTCCTTATTACCGCTAGCGCAGAGAATGAGACAGAAATGCATGTACAGTATACGTGATGCGAGTGCGACCAAACTCAATGTGCTTATTATGAGACGTGAGTTCAGGTTCTCGCGCACACTCTCGTCTCTGCTTTATTTGTCATGAAATGATGGGTTTCCTAAAGCCGTTACAATTAAAACAGATAATTGATAGGAGTGTGAGTATGTATAGAGCACCGAAGTCCTGACGTCACTGTCAGTAGAGGGCGCCAGTCCACAGGTTTGTGTACTTTTTATTTGCATTGAAATCGCCATATAGGGGGATTTTAGATCTCTTCATATAAGAACGGTGTTTTCACTCATATGGTTATGAAGCATCGACTGAAGGTGGTAATGTACAAATATACCCAAAGAGTAACACAATAAGCACTAGAAATGAGTCAAACAAACCAGAGACTACATTTGGTGGGGTGGGGTGGCTGCAGCTGCCCGTCGCACAACAGAAACTGACATGTTAATTCATTTATTTTCCTTCTATTGATATTTAATGTTTCGTGGTTACTAGTCGAGTCGAATCACTGCCAGCTGAGCTTACGTCAACGAGGAATCTCAGGAACGCAAGGTGTTGACAGCTGGGCGTGATGTATATTAGCAGCGATATTGCTTTCATACCCTTGTAGTTTCAAGGCTTTTGCCACATTAATTCCATTTTCTCCAGAAACTGGCTGTATCAAATATGAATGGACATCATTAACGGCACACAGCCACCCCCCTGACAGAAAGGCCCCTATTATTTCAATGCAAATAAAAAAATACACGAACCTGTGGACCGGCGCACTCACTGAAAGTGACGTCAGACTTCGGTGCTCTATTGAAAATTCGTATTTATCTAAGGCTGTGGTTTTGAAAGAGGGGGATGCAAGGGAGACCAAGTGAAAAGGAGAGACGAAAATGTATAAATAAATAAAATAGCTTATTAAAAAAAGTTAAATTCATAACATTATTGTGCAAATGTTAACCCCTTTCTACCCGACTTCCCTGTTTTGGTCATGTCATTATTGAGTCGTCTTGCAAATTGAAATTCTTAACAAGCAATTTTCTAAACTACCCCAAACAGAATACATTTAAAGTTCTTATCTAACCTGCTGACTGCCGTCTGAAAAAAAAACAAAAAACATCCAGGCATAAGAGTAAGGCCTCATTCACACGTATCAAACACCAATCAAGAAAATGTTTGGTTGTTTTTTTACTTTTTTGGGCCACCACCACAATGCTTTTCCAATGGGAGTCACATGGTTTGATCTAACATTTGTGTTTGATTGCTGATTGCAGGGGGGAATCATCCCCCCTCATCAAACAAAAATGTTTGGTCAAACCATGTGGCTTCGTACACACATATCAGACGAACATGGTCTGTGCTGTCTGTGTTTCAATGCTTTTCCAATGGAAGTCACGTGGTTTGACCAAACAGTTGTGTGTGATGGGGGGAGGGGGGCAATCAAGTGTTTGGTCAAACCACTTTGACTTCCATTGGAAAAGCATTGGGGCGGCCATGAAACAGGCAGAGCACAGCACAGTTGTTCTTTATGTGTGTACGAAGCCTGTGACGCCCATTGGACCACCATTGTGGTGGCCCAAAAAAACGACCAAACACCTGCTTGATTGGTGTTTGATACGTGTGAATGAGTCCTAACGTACTTTACACACACCCACCATACTTTTTATAATCAGGACCTGACGACGGCAAGTGTAAATTATGTACTTTATTCTGGTGCGACAGCTTGCAATATCACGGATAATCAGTCTATTGTTTCTCATCAACTCTCACGATTCAACTTCAGACGTTTCTAGTTCTCTAGTGAGGAGCAGAGAGGCATTTTCTCAACTGGCACAAGTCATTTAGCAGAACTGGATCGAAGTTGGCAGAAACACGCACAGTCGCACACACACACACACACACACACACACACACAGTCACACACACAGTCACACACACACACACACACACACACACACACACACACACACACACACACACACACACACACACACACACACACACACACACACACACACACACACACACACACACACACACACACACACACACACACACACACAGCCCTGGACTGAAGCCAGACTATTGAAAATTTCAATTGAAGCTATTCAGTTCGCTGGGTGGGGAGGTTTCCATCTAAAAAAAAAACTCTTCTTCTCAGTTCCTTAAGAAGTTGGCTTTGTGGAGATAAAAAACTTTTTTTGCCAGACACTGAAGTCAGAGTGTTGCGAGCAAGTTCTTCATTCTATTCATATTCTGATGTATTCTGTTGGCAGGACACTGGTGCATGTGCTGAAGCCTTCTGGGGCCCTGATGCAAATATTCAGTAAATTGCCAGCGGCAAGCCCCACAGGGACAGACGGGAACAGCCAGGGACAGCGTGTTTTATGTGTCTGTCTGTCTGTGTGTGTGCGTGTGTGAGTGCATGCGTGCGTGCGTGCATGTATGTGTGATAGAGTGTATGTAATGGGTGTGAAACAAACACTTCCTAGGTGGAGCGTGCTCTTGGGAGCGATGTGTTAGCAGACGAATCAACACTTGGATGTGAAAATTTGTCAGCGGCGTCACAGATGCACACCATGGAAATAAGCAGGCCATTCACAAGTGCCCAGGAGATCTATCACATAACACTTGGCACCTGATTTGAATTTAAACACGCACAAAATTCTTCCGTATCCAATGCGGATGCAAAGTGCTATATACTACATATCGCTTCCCATCTATGACGAAAAACATGAATAAAGACGAAGAACTTATGCATTCCTCATCTTGCTCAAGCGAGGAAGAGGGCGACAGTGGGCTGGAGATGAGTGTGAGTGAGGTATTTTGTGCCAAAAATCCATAGATGAAGATGATGGAAGACAGTTTTTTAACACATGAAATATGTATGAGCTGATGAAAAATGAGGATATTCAAAGGATTTTTTTAAAAGTGCAGCTCTTATCTCACAGGGTATTAGTCACCACCAAATGCACTGAGAATGAAAGCAAAACACTCTCTCTCTCTCTCTCTCTCTCTCTCTCTCTCTATCTCTCTCCACCTTTTGTTTCCCTCTCTCTCTCAGCTGCCTTCATGGCTTCCAGAAGCCTATGCTTTCCTAGCAAGCCAATATTGCAGTGAATCGAAGGACGGGGAGGGAGATGGAGGAGCAATGAGTTGAATAAAACAGACCTATTTATCATTCATCCGAATGCATTGTGTTCTCATTGATCTGGAACTCCAGACTGTAGAACTTAGACCATTCTCTTCGCACTTTATGTCTTCCTTTCATTAATATCTCCCAGCGCTTTATCAGGGTAATGTTATGGTGAATGAAATTCTAATCCCAAATGAGGGGGGGGGGATTGAGCCTTTAATCGCTGCAGAGAGAGAGAGAGAGAGAGCAGCAGAGTTGTTATTTCGTTATACTAATTTCCCCTCTCAGGCTGCACTGATTAATGTGGGCCGGCCTCTACTGTACATGGACTGTAAACCAGGGAAGTTAATGCAAATGCACAAGGCCCACAGAGAGCGGTGGAGGCAGGCAAAGTGGAAGCTGCCGTGATAGATTTGTCATTTGGCAAATTGTCATCTTCTATTCCATATTCTGCTCAAGTTATAAAGTACGTGCTAAATAACTTATCTCAAGTATCGAATGTAAAAAAAAAAAAAGCATTCAAGTTTTAGGATGCAATTTGAACGCCTGGGAGTTCTATCTTGATGCATTCACATCAAATGGTTATATGTTAAAAGGTTTTGTTAGGCTGGCTCGCGGTGCACTGACAATGTGCATCTGATGGCCTATTTCTCCTGCCGGCTGGCTTGCATTGTGAAAATGATGTTGTGTATTTTGTTTTATGTGGGGACAGTGTTTGAAAATTAGCATTACTGCTAAATCCGGTGAATTACATATGGAAATAAATACACATTATGTAGGTTCATTAACACATCGGATCCGTATGACGAGTATACTGTCCTATGAATTAATAATATTAATCTGTCCTGTCTAAATACACAAATAAAGTAAAGTCATACTGTACTGTAACTACAATCCTTTAGTGAAGAAGTTGGGATACGTGAACTCCCGTATTGTAAGCTACCTTTTCAGGGAAAAATTACAATGTTTTGCTTTATGTTCTTTCTGCTTCATGGTAAAATCACTGTTCCTCCTCTGTGAGAGAGGAATAGTGATTTGCCATGCGTGTGACTGTGCAACAGAGGGATGCCGCTAATCAACGCAGCGCAACTTGCATGTATATCATTTTAATTTATCAGAATGACAGCTGGCGCAGTCATGGTGCTCTTTGAAAATGGTATGGTCTGCAGAGAAAGTACTATATATATATATTATATATATAATGTTATCTTAGGTTTACACAATGGAACGATTAAGGCATTTCAAAGAGCCTATGCAGTATGCAGGTGTTTAACTGGGAGCCTATTTGGAATTTTATTAGGTGTTCCAAGTAGTTAAGGGCATGGACTAAAGTGTCCAATTGACCTTGTTTGGACTTCCCAACTGCAGTACCGTTTAGTTTGTTGTCTTTTGAGAGCCTAATACCTCATTCACTGTAAATGAACTGAAAGAATGACATGGCCTTGTTTTCCACAGCTTTCTCACTGTGACGGGAATAGACTGTGGCCCAGTTTTAATGGAGGTTATTCCGTTTTTTAATGGAGGGTGATTGTGGCTGGGGCATTAATGGTGCTACTCCTCGTAATGATACAATAAATACATCAGATTTTTATAAATGTACACATAAATTGAAACCGCGCCAAAGAACAAAAACAGCAACTCCTCACAAACAATGCCATGTTAGAATGTCATTAAATGAGACATTAGACCAGTTCTGTCTGGATCCCCCCCCTCATTATTACTGATGATGAGTGAGACACATTTCACTTCATTAGACGGCCAACTGTGAGAATCAAATAAATGGGATTTAACAAGCTGAACTATCAATGGATAAATGCAGAATATAGTATACGAAGTTGGGTGGACAAAATAATACATTTAAATAACACATTTACTGCCAGATTTGAATGAATTCATATTCTTCCGCCACTGCCGGTGGTTTTTCACGCTGTGTTGAATGACAGACGATCGTCTTTTCTTTCACGCGGAAATTGAAATAAAGTTTGTAACCACGATCATCGGCTCCTCAGTTATGGGCCGTGAATAAAGCTCCTTTTGACCAAAAACGCAACCTGGGAAGAGAATCGGAGATATATGCTTTTTTTAATTTCCGGGTATATCGGTTTCCTAGCAAGCTGGAACAGTTCATACGTTTGGTCGAAGAGCGCGATCTAACGTAATCAATGAAAACCCTGAAATGAAGAGGTATATCTTCTCAATGGCAGTGAACCGTTGGATTTCAAATGATGAGATATCTCGTCAATGGCGTCAGTTTTTCACAGTATGTTGGTGTAATCTTCCGAACCAACACTACCAAGTACCAACTACAGTTTCTCAGAATCGGTCCTATAGTCAGCGTAAAACTGTGCTCCGATTGCTAGGAAGCTGTGCTTGAACAACATGCAGTATATGTCCAATGAAAATATACTGATATATATTCTTTTTATGGTGTGTGATGTGAAATGAGCTTTAGTCATATTCCATCATATTCAAGTGCTTTTGGAGAGAAACGAGTCATTTTCAGTAATAGGCATATAAAGGGGAGATGTGTGTGTCTGTGACTGTGCCCAGGTGATGGTGGCCGTTGATGCTCATCAAGGAAGGCAATTATGTTTCAAAAGTAATGCTACTTCTTTTGCAATGTAGTTAAAGATTTTTTTTTTTAAAGCTCGGGGGGGGGATAAATTATATATATTTAAAAAATAAATAAAAAATGTTTAAAATATCGTGAAAAATCGTATCGTGAACCTCATATCGTGATATGAATCGTATCGTGAGTTGAGTGAATCGTTACATGCCTATTTATTAGTGTTAATTCTTAACTTAATACGGTAACTAAATAGCCCTAATAGTCTAGCTAATGCATGGCAAGAATAAACAAGACACCTATACGAGTTACAGCAACAATGTCTTCATCGGGGCGACACAATGGTATTCCCACAGTTCCTATTGAACAAAGTATGACTAATGAGCAAATGGCAGCGTGCTTAATTGCCACTGTGAAGTGCAGCGCTATAGGCTGACATGGGGGAGTACCGAGTGGGGCGGGCCAATGGGGCCATGTTGATTGATCGACCTCCAGAACGGTGCAACGCTGCTGCGAGCCAATAGAAACTCACCAGTGTCCGTTCTCCGCCTCTTCCAGGAACTGCACGAGATCACCTGACTCCAGGGAGAGGTCCCTGGCCGCACGAGACTCGTAGGTCAGCTGCACGCGGAAACGACCACTGTCACCCTGCCAAGAGGGAAAAGAGTTTGAGTGTGCGTGTGTGTGTGTGTGTGTGTGTGTGTGTGCGTGCGTGCGTGCGTGCGTGTGTGTGTGTGTGTGTGTGTGCGTTGGAGCCAGAACGTGTGTTGTGTGTCTAATATGCCTGCTCGCTTTTGAGTGTGTGCGTGTGTGTGTGTCTCTGTGTGTGTGTGTGTGTGTGTGTGTGTGTGTGTGTGTGTGTGTGTGTGTGTGTGTGCGTTGGAGCCAGCACGTGTGTTGTGTGTCTAATATGCCTGCTCGCTTTTGAGTGTGTGTCTCTGTGTGTGTGTGTGTGTGTGTGTGTGTGTGTGTGTGTGTGTGTGTGTGTGTGTGTGTGTGTGCGTTGGAGCCAGCACGTGTGTTGTGTGTCCAATACGCCTGCTCCCTTAAAAAGCGTGCTCCCCAGCTCTATACATCACACAGATTATAATGGTGATGGAAACCCTGACGCGCCCAATAGACTCGCAGCGCGCCGTAATCCTCCTCTCCTCCGCTTCCTCCTCCTCCTCCCTCGTTCCTTTAAATGTCAAGTCGTCAGCGCGCTGCGCTAACGAGATGAGCGGTGCTGGGAAATAATTACTGCTGCTGCTAGAGGGTTCTTCCTTCAGAGGGATTGGACGAGGGATTTAACTCATTTAGACCCGAGGACCATTCTACTAATGTCTTCTGAATCCTGACAGTTTTCTGAAAAACCTCATGTTTCTGTCAGTCGTTCTTGGACCCCCCCCCCCAAAATATATGTAATTGGCTGCCGACCCCCATCTGAAAATATGTTGTTCCAGGGCCCCTACCAGAAGCAAATATTTTAGTTAAAAGTTAAAACGTTCACTTTGAAAGAATATATATTCAAAGATTTGCACCACATTTTCACGATATTTCAAAAATAGCGGACCTACAAGCTCGTAGCGCGGCACTCGGTGCCGCGCTATGAGCTTGTAGATCTGCTATTTTTAAGTATAACATAATGCTTAAAACACCAAAAAGGGGTTCCCGCCCAGAATGGATTAAGTTGGAACAAGAGGGGAGCGAGGGATGAGTGGACACGGAGGAGGGGATGGATGTTGAGCTGGTGGGAGAGAGGGAGGGCTTCTCCTTTGACATTCTATTTGATTTGAAATCCGTCTTGGGAGGACATCGGCCCCCTGAGAGATGCATCGTCTCACTTTAGAGGTGGTCCTTGATTTATGGCCGAGCACGGAGGTGGTGCAGCTCGGGTCAAGTCAAGTCAAACCATCAACTCAAACCATCAAGTCAAATCAAATCAAGTTAATTTCATTTTTTTTTACATACAAAGAAAACTCGATATGCTTCACATTAAAAAGACAACAAAGATGTTGACAAACTGATAAAAAAGCATTGGGGCATGGCATGGTTCCAATGTGGAATTAGGGGCTTGGCTCATCAGACTTATACCTCTTAAACCTTTATTACCGTTTCATTTATCCATATCTCATTTATTTTTGCAATATTGTCTGCATGGGCACGTACATATCCATATAATTTACACATTACATTTTCCGCCTAAATGTTATGAAACATATTTTTGGGGTTGTACTATACATTAAATGAATAGTTTTAATATAGATAACCTTCACACAAGCTCATCAGCACTCTACTTTCTCAAAAGCGCCCACAAGCAGCCTAATATACAGTATAGCATAGAACACTACTTGGAGACATGGCGACACACCTCAAAGTGCAGGGTCATCCATTTTTTTTTATCTATATAGGGATCGCCCTTGTTGTTTATTCATTCAATTATTCATTCAATTATTTCATGCATGTACTTTGTGTAATTGCATACTTTTCCGCTATGGTAGATAATTGTATAGAAAGGCCCAGCCAGGGACTGGGTCGTATTATACAATGCAACGGTTTGCAATGTTTTTTATAACTTGACACATAGTTTTTTTTTTGTATTGTCCCTGTCAAATAAACATGAATAAAATCAAACTATTGCTCTTTTTATAGTTTGGGTTTGGAACAAAACCTTCCAGCAGGAGTGGAATATGGAGCGCTGCTACTGTTAACCTGAGTTACCTACATTCTTATTGCTGCCTTCCTCTTCCGAGGAGTTGGAGAGCTCCTCGCCGCTGGAGGGGATGGTCTCAAAGTCCTCTGTGTCCATGGAAGGTAGACGTCGCTGGCTCCACCCTGGAGGAAGACAAAGCACATCATACAATTATGTTGGAAGTATTGCTTGCTGCTACAGTTATAGCAGCACACGGCTGGCTGCCACTTTACACCAGAGTGGATTTCCAAAAGGCGAGGCAAAGTGAACAGAATTTCAAGCTGGCGCGCTTGAATGCAAACGAAAAGTCACTTTGAGCTTTCTTTTTGAATGCATCAGCAAAACGTGAGCCATTTTTTACAACAGCGTATGTTGAAAAGAGTCCAAACAGACTCCCCGTTGCACGACTCATCAAAAATACTTCCAGGGAAAATTCCAAACACAGACGATCGAGTCTCAAAGAAAAGTTAAAGCGCTAACAACAGACTGCGTACAGAATGCACAAAAGAGAACACGTCTGCCCCTTTTGGTCTCCATTTGAACACAATTACAAAGAAGACTGTAGATCAAACAGAGCTGATTGTGCTATTATGATGTATTCCACACCAAACGCCAAACAATCAAATTACACTCCTTCAACTCACCAACTTTCAATTTCATTTTACAATCATGCAAACGAAAGAAAAACAAACAAGACGACACCAAATAGACAATCAATGTCTGTAATGAGGTTCCTCTCCTGGATGTTACCTGGTTGGGAGGTGGATCTTGGGACAGTAGCGTTGCTGCCGACAACAGCAGGGGTAGCACTAGCGATGCTTTGACGTTTCGCCACTGCGGCCATAGCACCACGCAACGTATCTGGGACGAGAGCAACACTCTGTTCATCGGTGCAATGCTCCACCATTACAACATCATCTCTACATACGTATCAGCGACAACAAACAGGCAATCGGGGGACGGCGAAACGAATCCACAATGCATTCCACACTGACACGAGCAGTTCAGTTTGACACATAGAGTAAAAAAAATAAAAATGAAATCAACCAGGGAGTCCGAGAGTTATAACGATCTAACTCAACTCAGCTCGGCATTCGGCAACACAAATAAACACACCAAAAGCCCACGTCTCAAACAACACAGACACGTCAAAATCCACGATTGACAGGCAGTCTGTGGTCCTTGTTACTCATGCTATGTTTGCATTAAACGCACATCACGTCACACGACGGAACACTACCTGTACAGCAAGAGCACAACAGAGCAGGCAACAGACACACATCGAAAACACACTGCGTGCTTATTGCTGAATGCTGATGTACAAATATAGTGCCAGTAGTGGAAAAAATACTTACTGCTATTTTTCAATAGCTAAAGTATAACATAATGCTTAAAACACAAAAAGGGGTTCCCGCCCAGAATGGGTCAAAAGAAGAGCTCGGCGTACCTAATATAAGAAAATGTACTAAAGTTGCTTTACACCACTGCTGAATGCTGATGCATTACAAATATAGTACGACATACACAAACATACACAGGAGCATGCACACTCACACAACTTACACACTCCCACTCACATCATGCCATTCACAATACTGTGTACTCGCAATACACCCACATACCGTACATGCAATAACATTAGCAAACAACACTGATGATCACCATTATACCAAAACAGCACATCTCGGGATTGATCAAGCCACAGAATGGAGGGCGAGCGAGCAAGCAAGCATGCAATGAGTCTGTGCATCATATACTGTAGTACTGTATATCTCTGCATGCCTCTGTACCTTCATAACCAAAGGGAGTTGGATCACTCTTTATCTCATGTCTCTTGGGCTTAACGCTAGAAGACAGGGGACCTGCTGAAGGAGATGCATGCAAGGACCCACATATATATCAGAGTTAGTGAGTTAGTTCATCAGAAGACAACGTTTTAAGAGGAAAACATGAACAGCATTGCAACTTAAAAACACCTAAGAGATCGTTGTTCGGTTCAGTATCGTCTAAATATGATACAAAACAAGGAAAAAGGGTGGGAAAATGGAGGGGCAAAAGGCATCACGAAACAAGTAAATAAAATCTTAGAACCAAAGATATATGTATGCACGGATACATCACAGACAAGTGGAGCAATGTGTTTATTTGGAGGTTTTAGGCAGCACAGTGAGTGCACTGTAGCAACAATAGCAATGAAATGCCCATTTATTCTATCTATACTTGCCAGCCCATATTCACTATAATATGTCCTTCTAATTCCTTCTCTTTCTTTCTTTCTTTCTTCGGTTAGAATGAGCATTTCATCTATATATTCTGACAGTGAATTGAACTTGCTTTGAATGTCACCCCATGTTCCAAATGTCAGCTTATCAACATTCCTATTTCGTTCTCTTTCTATTTAAAGAGAACAGTTATGTCTATTCAGCGGTGTGTGTGTGTGTGTGTGTGTGTGTGTGTGTGTGTGTGTGTGTGTTTTTTCTCTTCTTTCTGTTACATTGTTTAGCTTTTCGGCAAAGCCTTGATTTCCTCAACCCATCTCATACATTTTAAGTCAATAAATGACGAGGACTTAATGAGAAAATTGCTTCTCTCTCTCTCTCTCTCTCTCTCTCTCTCTCTCTCTCTCTCTCTCTCTCTCTCTCTCTCTCTCTCTCTCTCTCTCTCTCTCTCTCCTGAATTCAATTAATTTCTTTGTTGGCATGGCCATCCAAAGACAGCATTACAGAGACAGTGTTCCTAATAAAAAATGCCATATTAAAGCTATAGTGAAACGATTACATTTAAATGGTATTTCGACTAGTAATAGTATAAATTAAGCCTGTGATTTTTTTTCTGGTTTAAGAAACCAATTTCAAGGTTGTTTTTACGTTAGCCTGGAAACCATGCAGACAAATCTGCCATTGTAAAAAAGCTCTTGTGATTGGATTCTCTTGTGAGTTATGATTGGATTTCACTCCCTCCCGAGCGGTGAGGGACCAATCAGGAACCAGTATGCAAATATGGTGCCGGTTCCACACAGACAGATCCCAGACTATTATCTACGCAGGTGACATTAGTCTGGCCATGTCGGGCTAATTTTACGCGTTACATAAGTTCCAAATGAAGACAGCGAAAACGTGTGTGTGTGTGTGTGTGTGTGTGTGTGTGTGTGTGTGTGTGTGTGTGTGTGTGTGTGTGTGTGTGCATGTGCGTGCGTGCGCACAGATCCTCAATGAACTTAATAGAAGAATGTGAGAGGAAGGAAGGGGTAGACAAACAGACGGAGGTAGAGAGAGACCAACAGACAAGACAAAGGGATAAATTAAGGGAGGGGGGGGGGGGGCAGAGACCCCCCGGTACCTTTTGCACGTCGTGTGGCAAAGGAGGACGAGGAAGAGGAGGTGAGAGAGGAGGCAAGAGAGAAGCGACGCGAGACTGTCGTTTCCTTAGCAGCAGGTTCTGTAGCCAGCAGGTGTTTATAGGAGGAGAGAGAGAGAGAGAGACCCAGAGAAAGGGGGGGAGGAAGAGAGAGAGAGAGAGAGAGAGAGAGAGAGAGAGAGCAAGGGGATGGGTGAGGACAGGCACACGGAGCATATAAGAGTTAGGAACCAGAAGAAACCAGATCACTCAACAATGAATCAATCAATGTTCAGAGGAGAAGCTTATTGGTTGAGGACAGGAATGTGTCAGCAACTTTCTCTCTGTAAAAGTCACACTTGTGTAACTTCACTTCACAAGTGCCCAACCTAGACAGAGTAGTGCTTGAATCCAATCCATAGCCCAGCGATCTAACAGTCTAAGTATCGCTCTCATCGATTTGGGTCATAAGCAGCTCTGAGGAGGAGGCGGTGTCGCACGGAGGAGCATTGTTAAATGGGAAGTTTATTTATTTGGCAGGCAGCCATGACGAAGGCACCTGCCATTGACCGCCATTGATCTCCATCTGGTGGGGGACAGTGAAGGAGACGCTCGTATGAGTGTGTCCGCAGCTCTACAACCTGATGTAGAAATTGTCATAATTATTATGGTCACGTCGCTCGCTGAAAATGAAAGATTTTCAAGACAAAAATGAAACTTGTAAGTTGCATACTTACACATGCTACACATACTACACATGTATGCTGTTAGTTAGAGGGTATGCACATGCATAAAGTGAATGGCAAATCGAGTGGCAAAGTGAGTGGCAAAGTGAGTGGCAAAGTGACTTTAACGTCGACTTTTCTGTTTGGATGTATGGGCTGTCAAGGCCAGAAAGTAGTTTTTTGCCACTCAGTAGGCGTTCCTGCATAACGTCACGCGCATACCCTCTATTCCAGATAAAGACAATGTTGTGTTTGCCAGTGATTCATCACATTGTATTATGAAATGAAACAATAAAACTCAATGTTTCCCCGTGCCCGAGGCCTAACTATGCCCCCACACCACCCCTGGTGCTCTCTCATTGTCTCACTAAGGTTGGCTTGAAAACGGCCCTGACCACTACAACATAAGGTGGTGTCTGGAATCAAGGACGGTCCTCCTCCAAAAATGTTAATACGCTTCCAAAATGTCAAGATGGCTTGAATATTATAGTGGCTGACATTTAGCGCGGCACTGTGCTGGGGAATTTAGACCTGCTGTTCCCCAGCCCATGCAGATATCACCCCCCCTCTCTCTCTCTGTCTCCCTCTCTCTCCGTCTTACCTCTTCTCAATGTTCTGTCTCTTTCCTAAATTGCAGGTTCGGTGGCGAGGATTGGTCTCAAATAGACATTACTGACATACATAGAATAGATAAAGGCCTGAATGGGGAGGCGCGGAGGGCGGGAGACGAGACGTGGCCTTTATGTGGGTGACGCAGCGAGGTCAGCACGATGACAATGACAATGACACCGCCACGTATTGGAGGAAAGAGGAAAGAAGACACTGCCGCAGGAAGCACGGCTTCCAAGATACGGAGACGTGAAAGTCACCGGCCAAAAAACGACTTAAAACTAAATGAGAACGGTTTCTTTTTTTTTTGTAGGAGCGTTGAGATGACAGCGATCATTCTCGACGTGACAGAGGATAATTGATCTATACTGTGATTCTATGGTGAATGTGTCGAACGACGACAAAACTGACACGGATAGTGACGATGATGATGATGACAATGAAGAACCATGACGTTCATGGTGACGACCACAATAATGATGGTGTTGGTGATGAGGAAGATGACAGTGAGAACACTGGTGCCAATGGTAGAGATGAAGATGATGATGATGGGGGCACGCTGGCACAGTCTGTAGTGTAAATGATGATGATGGGGGCACGGTGGCACAGTCTGTGCTGTCGCCTCACAGCTAGAAGGTCCTGGGTTCGATTCCCGCTGGGGGGCGTGTTCTCTCCTCCGCGCCATCAGTGCCCATACCAGAGGCAGGGTTGGCGAAAGGGCCTTTCTGTGTGGAGTTTCTGTATGTTCTCCCCGTGTCCCCTAGGGTAGGTACCCTCACAAAAAACATGCAGTAATCCTGGTCTCTAAAACTACCTCCCCGTGGCCAGCCGGGGCGCCTGATGGAGGGGAAAGGAACTGGTCGGAATAACGTGTTCCTTCCACGCGATACGTTCGGCCGGAGAAACTACCCCCTGTCAGGTGAAAATGAGCAGCTTGGACTCCTCATGCATAGGAGGAAGCATGAGGTCAGTCCTCTGCCCTCCCCAGGTTGGCAGAGGAAGTGTAGCGCCCAGGAATACATTAGATAATTGACACTGGGTGGAAAAAACGGGTTGCAAAATCGTGGTATAAAAATGTAGAAAAAAAGAGAAGAAGAACATGATGATGATGATGATGATGATGATATAGACAGGGTTTTGAACGATGACCAAGACTGCAGCACTGCACGGTGGTGGCGTTGAGGCGTTACCTGCTTGAAGAGACCTCCTATTGGACAGTCCCTGCAAGGTGAAGCGCTTCCTAGCGTTAACGGCCGTGTTTCCGGCTGAAGCATCGGCTGAGAGAGGACAGGGAGAGAGGTTTAGTACAGGAGCAAATGAAAGGAAAGGTATTAGTAGCAGTGTGCTAAACAGAGCGAGGCACAACGATGAGCCACTTAACACAAAGGCCAAAATTGGAGAAGTTTGGTGTGTTGAAGAAAAAAATGGCTGGTTTAAAATGTAGTAGACCAGTGGTATAATGTTGGTGTCAGTAACGAAGGAGAACATGCTGTCCCCATACTGTATATCCTCAGGGACCAGTGAACATTCAATTGGTCCAGTATCACCGGACCGTACACTTCCACAGTGTAGTGTTGGAGATGTGAGTCATGTGTAAGACAAAGCCATGTTAGTCCGGTGCTCTCCCCAGGTTGGCAGAGGGAGTGTAGCGCCCAGGTTTACATTAGACAGATTGACACTGGGTGGAAAGAAATGGGCTACACAAATTGTGGGATAAAAATGTAGAGGAAAAAAAAAGAAAGAAAGAAAAATACACATTACTTTGTTGGTGTCATGCACCGAAAACAGACAATGATGTGAGCTTGTAGATCTGCTATTTTTGGTGTGCAACACCAAGGAACAGTCAAGTATACATCAAGTTCAAGGCAGGCCACCGAAAAAAAAACCTAAATATACAATGCTGTTCTAAGATGGGAAAAAAGAGAACCAGAGAGTATACCAATTATTCATTGGTTTAAACTTTTCATCTATCCATCCATCCATGAAACTTTTATTCCACCCAAATAGCCTGCGTATATCTGCCTCGCCTTCTGCAACTCCTCCCATCCCTAAGTTCTGGTGTGCTGGCGCTCTGAAAAATAATGGACTGGTTCTGCTCCATTTGTCTGTCTGTCTGTCTGCCTGCCTGCCTGCCCCTGCCTGCCTGCCTGCCTGCCTGCCTGCCTGCCTGCCTGCCTGCCTGCCTGCCTGCCTGCCTGCCTGCCTGCCTGCCTGCCTGCCTGCCTGCCTTAGATGGACTCGGTTGGTTCTTAGTTGGTCACTCAGCGTCCCCTGAATGCAACGACGGAATTAAACAGCCCTGAGACAGTTTAAAACAACAAAGGCTGCGTAGGCCGATATAATTGATGTTGCTATTGGAGCCGGTGAAAAGGAAAAAAAAAGACTCCCAGGAATAATTCAGGATTAGTTCAAAAACCCACAGTCTGCTGAAACAGCAAATTAATATGGGATTTCATTGTTACACCAAATTTGATGATTTATTGTATTCTCTGCAATCTCTTCGACCGGGCTCATCTTTGACAAGAGCTGCAATTTTAGACTTGTGAAGTGAAAGAACATGGAAATTCAGGCTAGACAAAAAGGTGAGAGGCAGGTTGAATGGCAGAGTGAATTTCATGGAGTCTGGAAGATTCAGACTTCGACTACACTGTCGACTTGTTAAAATGAAAACAGTGTTTGCACAAACACAGAGCTAACAAATGGCGCAACACTCTCTTAGCCAAAGGAACAGGGTGGATACACTGTACTTATTTGTGATTCTGGCTGACAGCTCCATAGGGATGTGGTTGGTTATGTCAGGACTCATCTGTGGGTCACGGACCAAGTTTTCCCATTTTCCCATCAAAACTATTGTCATTATGCCATTTTCCTGATTTCGCCACACACGTGTGTAATCTTAAAACCACATGCCTCCTCTGATACACATGGAATCTTAAAACCACATGCCTCCTCTGATACACATGGAATCTTAAAACCACATGCCTCCTCTGATACACATGGAATCGCCTGCCACTTATTCTCACCTGCCAGCAAAGAGCTACAATGGCAGGATGTAGCATTGTAGCACATGTGGAAGAACAATTCCTTTCCTTTCCCATTCCTTTTAGTGGACTATTAAGAACCTGTGCTGAAAAATGCACCCTGAACATCCTGTAGAGGAGTCGGTAGTGCAGTGATAAAGAATGGCCTCTTGGCTTCCCTCCTGCAAACATGGCCTATTGTGTTCGGTGAACTATATATGTGCTACGGAAGATTCAAACCAAATTTGACCCTGGCACTGACCCAAGCCCCTCAATGCCCCCTTTGGAAAAAATAATAAATGGTCCTAATCTGAGAGTTCCATGTCCATTTATAGACTTGCAACAAGTCAATAGTCTATCATTATGGGTTTGTCAGTGACAGTTTTCTCAAGATTGAATAACATTGAAAATGCCCTAACGTTAATAAAACGTACAATGTGAAGAAAGAGACAGGAAATGTGTGGACAGAGAGCAGTGCTACCCTTTTAAATTCCAAACTATCTGTTTAAAAAGTTGACGCTTGGGGCAACCTGATAGCAGAAAGTGGAGAGCATACATCGGCTCTGATGCCTGACAGCGAATCCGATGTTTGATTTCTGGGCTGGGAGGATCATTTGCTGCACATCATTCCCCTCATCTCTCTCCCCCTTATACCTGTCACTCTCTACTGACTTTTGAAGAAAAAAAAAGGCATAAAAATAAACAAAGTTGATGCCCCTGCTATTGCAGTCATGCATCTATATCGGGGTTCAGTGTCTCCTCCTCCCCGCAACGCAACGGGGGAAACAGGGTTTCCAGCTGTGTTGTCTATCAAAATGTGCTCCGCTAGAGCAGTGGTCCTCAAAGGCTTTCATGTCAAGGACCCGCAAATCGACATTTATAAGCCCACGCACGGACCTCCATTTGAAAGAATGACCCCCAGAAGAGAAGATTGTTACAGCTCTAGCAGTGATTCTCAACCATTTTAATTTCAAGGACCCCCAGTTCGATATGAGCACCCATTTAATGGCATTCATATCCCTGGGACCCCAGATGTTAATTGAGCAAATGGACCCGTTGCGATACAAACCCTGGGGTTCATTCGGTTCCTAACTATCTATAATTTAGCTGGGGGGACCCCCTGGAACTCCCTCAAGGACCCCTATAGGGATTCCCGGACCGCACTTTGAGAGCCAATGTGCTATAGAGCTAGTCCGTATAGCGGCTGAAAACGTCCCAAACGTCCCGGCGCATTCCGCCCACGCCTGGGCCCTTTAAATAAGCCTCTATATAGCCTCATAAGCTGAGGCCTTACTCTCTCCATGGTGGCCACATAATGTGTCAGCTGTGATTGATTTTCCTTCTGGGACGGTTGATGTATGCTCCTTTATGAGGAGTTTGTGTTTCAAGGACAGGCCTCGCCCCTCGGTCTCTCCTGCCCTGTGGCGGATTAGCTTTCTAACTGCCCATAATACCACCATCATCATCATTACCACGCCAACAGTAACACAGAGGACACGCAGGGAGCGTGGGTAGGAGAGAGACAGACAGAGAGACTTAGGGAAAAGTTCAGGGTGATGCAATGTGATGACACGGTCGGGGGAAGGCTGTGGAGAGAGAGAAGGAGAGAGCGAGCTATAGGGAGAGAGATCGAGAGGGACTGATCACCAGTCTACTATAACAGTGCAGGTCTTCAACCTTTTTCATATCAAGGCCCATTATGTTTTCAGCATTTGAGCCACGGACCACCATTTGATGACATTTAGACTTGCTGGCCCGTTGGATAGGATTTTGTCCATAATTCCATTATCCAATTATGCAGACTTCTTGTAAATTAATTAAATAATGCAGAATGTATGAACAATGATTTAACTCTTGAGAGCGTAAAAAAACCCCCAAAAAAACCTTACACGTCATTGTAAGGTTTTTTTCTCTCCATCATTTAGCTGGGGACCACCTGGAAACCCCTCAAGGACCACTGGTTGAAAACCACTGTACTATACTGTAAGTAGGCATATACTGTACTTTCTGTACCAATGGAAATTATATTTGTATTTGATTCCATGCTCAGGTTTTGGTCTTACTAAATTCCTACACCAAATAGGGCTGCAATGCATTTTTTGTAAGGACCGCAGGCGCAAAACCTATAAATGCAAATGGTGACTGATGGAGTTAGTTTAACAATGAACATGTCAATTGCAGAGCAATCGTCCCTCCAAGCTAAGGGATGTACTCTATGTTTGGTTCGCCTAACACCAGACTAGCTTGTGCTAAAAGAACTGGAAATTATCTCCATTTCAACAAAAAACGGTTATAGGCACAAAATAGGCCATGCAGTTGATCTACAACGGCTAGTTAGTTTTCAGGATGTAACATTTTAGTAAGGGGTGCTACGTGGTAATTGCTACCCTGTCACAATAAGCCATTTCATTGGCTCATACTAGGACAGAGTCTTAACATTACAGCGTTCCCACTGTAATATTAAGACTGCATCCTAGTATACGGCTCGCTCTGTCAACAACTTCACAACCTTACATCTCCTGGTACAAACATGGCAACCTCACGCCTCCAACATCCACGCTGCACAACATTAAAGGAATGTGGTGGAAAGGTGTGTACAGTATGTGATATTTAATGCATATGCATGAGTATGAGTGTACTGTACCTGTCTGATCAGTGAGAAGCACCATACAAACTGTGAGGTGTCTTGTGTGTGTGTGTGTGTGTGTGTGTGTGTGTGTGTGTGTGTGTGTGTGTGTGTGTGTGTATGGCGCTCCTTTCTTGCCGTGTGTGTGTGTGTGTGTGTGTGTGTGTGTGTGTGTGTGTGTGTGTGTGTGTGTGTGTGTGCGTGCGTGTGCTGCGTGCGTGCGTGTTAAACTTTTACATTTCAAGGACCTGTAAGGGTGCATTTGGAACCCCCATAAGGAACGAAGAAAGAAAGAAAGAAAGAAAGAAAGGCAGAAGAGGTGTTTTTCTTGGAGACTGTGGGAGTTGACTGAGGTGCACTCCTCTTGTCACCTTCACTCAGCCTTGGCTTCACACACACACGTCACACACACACACACACACACACACTCTCACTGCTACTCGCAGGGAAGCGGCACGAAGGAGCTCTTACTAGCGTGAAATCGCACCTGCTATCTCATCCGCCACTGTGGCAGCAAACCTGGTGTGTGTGTGTGTGTATGTGTGTGCGTGTATGTGTGTGCGTGTATGTGTGTGCGTGTATGTGTGTGTGTGTGTGTGTGTGTGTGTGTGTGTGTGTGCGCGCGCGCAATGCTGTGCACACGCGCACGAAATGCTGTGCACACTGCAGTGCACACTAACATAATGGTTCACGAATCAATGTTTGCAATGTGTGTGCGTCCAGCCGTCCAATGTGTCCGGCAGTACGTCTGTCTCTTCATATACCTTTCAATGCCAGTGAACACTGAAGGGTCAGCTGATATAAGGCCTATCTGTAAGGAACACATGACGGTCACAGATACAGCCTGTTGAGAGAGAACTGGACCACATGGTGCAGACCAGGGACGTGCAGAGAGTGTCAGAGGGGCAGGGGCTGAAATCCCGTAAGAGGGCACTTTTGAACAAAAATAAATAAATAGCGAAAATAGCAGATCTGTGTGTATACGATATACGGGGGGGGGGGGGGGGGGGAGCAATTCTCCTGAAGGCTGCCTTCCAGCATAGCATGGATAGGAGAGGAGTGGCATTTTGCATTTCTTTCACCATGTAGTTAAATGCTACATTCGTGGTCTGGAGAGGGCAGTTGTTTTATAGACGGCTAAAAGGGCAGGGGCTGAAGCCCCCTTTGATGTCTATGTGTGCACGCCCCTGGTGCAGACAGTAGAGCGTGCCAGAGAGGACCTGTGTCATTATGTCAACCTAGAGAGCCAGGTTCTTCTAGAGGTTCCATCCCAGTATAAGCCCATTTAACACTTCCAGTGTCGCCGGACTTTTTCAAAATAAAAGCCGCTAGAGCGCCCAGCAGATGAGACAGATTTTACTCTGAAAAGCCCCGGCCTTCCATTACCCCCCACCGGGAGGTATAATCTTCGTGCTGTCCCATCTAAAGTCTCTCTAGAAGCCTGTATATTCCAAATGAGATGCTTGGTTATGTCAGAAATGAGGACAGAATCATTTGGCACTACCATATATATAGATAAAATAACAAAGGTTTAATAGAATGGAATTGTTCAATTGTTTTTTGTTTTGTATCTTTCACCTTGTTTGGAAGTTATGGTGACGTGGTGAGAGTCATGGATTTTCAACCAAAATGCATCTATATAGAATCTATATAGATGCATTTTGGCGTTCATAGAGCTAAGAGATTTTTTCCCTTTAAAAAATGTGACCACTCACCTCTCTTCTGTCTCATGTTGGGGCTGGGATTGGCCCTCTTGAAACACGTCTCTGGGCTTGACGAATCAGACTGCCTCAGTGCCATCTTACGTACATTCCTATTGGAACAAACAGGCCGGCCATTGCCAATGAAAGGGTCAGAGTAGAAATATTTTGAAAAGGTTCATCATCTGTTATGATTATGAATGATGAACAAGCATTCATCAAGTACACTTTTTAAGTTTGCGTGAGGTTTAATTCAGTTCCTTGCCTCATGGGGCCACTATAGATGCTCTCAGAGATCTTCTGACTGGCTTCTGGGAACACATAAGAAAGGAGAAAAAAAAAAGATTAGATTGATAAGGTTATGTTTTCATTTCTTTGTTTTAAATTTTATTTCAATGGGTTACAAAGCAGTATTGGGTTTAGTGTCTTTCTCAATCTCTGGGATTCAAGACTTCAAGGGAAAGGCCATTCTGCTCAAAAGTAAAGTTTCTCGAGTGTCGTGTGATTTTGGTACAATCCATATCCAACGACAAGAATGTTTTAAAATGGCATTGATGTCTGAGTTACAAACAACTATGATCGGTTGACGATTTGGCATTCCACTTTGCACAACAACTTTCGAGTTTCGAGTGTCCAGAGTCCAGTCCAGACTATAATAATGACAGCATAGACACCAGAGAATTTCAATGACTAAAATATTACAGGCTTCAAAGCCTGTATACGCTGCTTTTATTGACCAGCAGCAGGAAATCAATTTGTGCCTCCGTAAAGAAGAGAAGACGAGGGAGAAATATATTCCCACCTCGACAGTTACAGTCTGGGATTTCAACTCATGTCTAAACAACGAGCTTCATAAATGAAACCTCAACAATATTTACCCCGGCTGAGGTTTCTGCTGCGCGAGAACAAATCCTCTGGAGGAGTTAAAATAAAGATAAGAGTAGACACTAAGGAACTACAAACCAAACCACAGAGCTAACAGTATACGTACACCTGAGATAGCAAGTTCTGTCAGTGATTTCGTTTGAAACCGTCTTGTGTAATACAGGCTCAGGAGGAGAAAAGCATTTGGCAGACGTAAAATATTCTATTCAGCTCAACAGCCATTTTTTTTTATGGAAAGGCTATTGAAATTCAGAATAGCTTCCAGGCTTTGCTTTCTCAGAAAGGAAATTCTGAAGTGAAAAGTGCATACAATGGGGCTGGGCCACATCAATAGAGCCTGCATAAAACACGACTACCTGGTGAAACAAACATGGTGGTTACTGTAAGTTATGCCACCTGGCCCAAAGAAAAAAAACACTTGCTCCTCTACAATGGAGTTAATTAATATAAAAAATAGTACTAATAAAACGGGGCGCTCTCGAGCTGATTTTGGTACACCTGGATATAGGTTAAACACAGACGGACACTGGTCCTAATGTGCTGCGTCAACACTCACAGTTTAGTCACGCCAGAAGGAGTATATGCACAGTTTGCGCATACTATCCAGACCAGTATTGCATACTATCCAGACCAGTAATGCATACTATCCAGACCAGTATTGCATACTATCCAGACCAGTATTGCATACTATCCAGACCACCAGTATTGCATACTATCCAGACCAGTATCGCATACTATCCAGACCAGTATCGCATACTATCCAGACCAGTATCGCATACTATCCAGACCAGTATCGCATACTATCCAGACCAGTATCGCATACTATCCAGACCAGTATCGCATACTATCCAGACCAGTATCCACTGTTTCTAACGCGAGTTTCCCCAGAGCTCCACTCAGACTGGAGTGCAGGGCCGGCCACGCAAGACCATACAGTGAGAGTAGTCTCGCGTTACCAGACTGTTGACTCTCGCAATTTCCAAAAACGGAAGAGCTGTCATGAGTAAGCGATAAAGCGGAAGTGATCGAGCCTCCTCCCCACTCCCGTCTTTACAGTCACGCAAATGTATTCTAATATAAATAGAAATCATCTAAGCATATATATAGCTTGTTGCTAAATACAAAAATAATATGTCATTTTCGTGAACGGAAATGGCAGCTTCCGTACTCAGCTCATGGGGGCTATAGTTCCAGACTCAATATAGCATTGGGAGATTGTGGAATAGTTGTCTGAGACTACAGTGAGAGGGACATGTCGAGCCCACAAGGACCTTTCTGCAGAAAGCAGTGGGAGGGACTGTGACTTGAGTGTTGAGTGCAGCACGTCATGCCAACAGCATATTCTATTGGTTCTACGGCGTGCATCAAGTGACCAGACTGTCAATGGGACCATCCATCCATTGTCTTTTGTTCCTTCATTCTTTGAATTTCCCTCCCTGGTTCATTACTGCTATAGAGCATCACTAGCTCCCTCTGTTCTTATCCTCTACTTCACTCTCACCTTGCCTTAAGTCCTTACCTTAATTCCATCTGTCCTATATAATACACACCATCACCATGACACCACTGTTTTTTTTCCACATCTCTCTCTCTCGCGCATGCACACGCGCACACGCACACACGCACACACACACACACACACACACACACACACACACACACACACACACACACACACACACACACACACACACACACACACTTCTTCTCTCTTCCCGACACTTTCAATCTACTTCTCCTTTTCCCAGACCAATTTAATTCCCTTTTGTCTTTCTCTCTTCACTTTCTCCGTCTCCTCCTTAAACACATGAGTCATGGGTATGAATCACAGACCAAACGCACGCACGCACACGCACACGCACACGCACACGCACACGCACACACACGCATGCATGTGCACGACGCAGAGTGGAACAGTGGCCGATTGATGCTTACTGGCAGAGAGATAGGATATAGAGATAGGATATACAGAGAGATAGATTATAAATATAGGATATACAGAGAGATAGGATATACAGAGATATGCCTGCATGCCAGAGAAGAAGAGAGGAGGAGAGAAAGAGAGATACACTATGGAGAGGACAAGGAGGGAGAGAAGAGGAGAGAGAGAGAGAGAGAGAGAGAGAGAGAGTGCTATTTCACTGTGTTTGGGTGAGATCGGGTTTGACATTATTTATACGATTATGTGCTATTGGGTTACAACTCGGATGGGGCTGAGTCTGCTCTACCGAACTTCGCAAAGTTCAATGCGGCAACTTGCTGCGCTTTAGGGCCGCTCGGTGGTGTCTCTCGTGGCTCAAGTTCGGTAGAGACGGCACCCCGCCTCCTTCACAGTCTATGGGGAGGATTTCAGTGTCATATGTACGGATTGTGGGTGTTTTCTACGTGTGTATGTACGGAAATGCCATTTCCGTACATACAGTACATACACATGCAAAGGGTTGTGCGAGGACAAGCAGGGAGAGGAGAGAGGATCGGGCAGAGAGAGAGAGAGAGAGAGAGAGAGATAGAGCAGGAGAGGCGAGGACAGGAAAAAGGAATGTACAGCAGTGGTTTTCAACCGTTTTCATTTCAAGGTCCATTATTTATTGGGCATTTGAGCCACGGACCGCCATTTGATGATATTTCGTCTCCCTCTCCCAGACACAAAACTAAAGAATATTTCGTTATCGTCGGATACAATTTTGTCCACAATTCCAGCGGTATTGATGTTGTGAATTAAGTTGTGCATTTCTTTGTAAATTAAGTAGCGCAATGCAGAGTTAAAGATCTATAGGGGTCCATTTGGTTACCAACTCTTCCGTCATTTAGCTGGGGACCACCCTGGAGGCTGGAACCCCCTCATGGACCACTGGTGGTCCCCGGACCGCTGCTTGCAAAAACCACTGAAGTACAGTATAGCAGAGTAGGATGGAATGAACATGAGGAATGTGAAACGTGGATAAGAAGACAGATTCAGCTGAGGGGAGATGTATGTATTTACCGCTACACATGTTAACGGCAGGTGTGCATAGTGCTGATATCCGCACCGCTACAGGGCTGAAGTGGTTGATGTACAGTATGTTTTGTAATAATAATCTATGTCTATGTCTATGTAATCTATCTATCTACGTAACTAATTTAAGTAACTAGTAACTCTATTATTGATTCAACGTTTCGACCACTAGTATCTTCTTCAGGAGTACTATTTTTTGAGGGGCGCTAGAGCGCCTCCTATGTCCAGCCTTGAGGGTTTGTGTATACAGTAAGGATTGTCTTAACACAAACATTGACTAGCATTGACAATGAATGCCCAGCTTTGAGTGTTTGTGCAAACACAAACATTGAAGACGAAGGTGAGGACGCAAATTGTGATTGGCCGGAATGAGATGATGTATGATGAATCATCATTCATTGAGATGTACAATTTACAATTTAGGCATTTGGCAGACGCTCTTAATCCTGAGCGATTTACATTAAGCAAGAACAAAAAGCATGGCAATACATCACATACAGTACATAAAAAGTAGAAACATGCGTAAGCTAAGAACGTAACAGTGGAATATCTATATAATGAAACTATACATGGTGATAAGAGCCAGAGTCATCTAGTAAGAGAGTGGCGACACTAGCGTCGATAACCATTGTAACAATGGAATGCTGCTCATTCTGCTCATTGAGTGCAACTAGCTCATTGGGATAGTTCCAATGTTTGGAACTACAGCCCATAGGCACCCGCTTTGCGGCGAGATCAAAGCGTGTCGCCCACTCTCTTACTATTCCACTCGGATAATAATGAATTAATGAATTGCATTTTTATAGCGCTTTTCCAAGTGCTCAAAGCGCTTTACAATGGTTCATTCATTCATACATTGGGAGGTGAAGCGACGAACAGTCGGCGCCAGCGTCCTCACTTCCCACATTCACACACCGATGGTGGCGAGCTCACATCGACCAACTCATTGGAGGCAATGTAGGGTTCAGTGTCTTGCCCAAGGACACTTCGACATGTGGACAGGAGGAGCCGGGATTCGAACCGCCGAACCAGGGATCATTGGACGACCTGCTCTACCTCCTGAGCCACAGCCGATAAGAGCGCCCCTCACTTCACACAGGGGGTGATTTTCTTCCTCCTGTTTGTCTGGGCATGCACTATCATCATCCTTTGCTCAACAGACCACGGTCAACAGGGCTTGTGTGTCGACACGCACATACCCAAAGCAAGCAAAGCCTTCTTCACAATACAAGCAGTTCTGAAGAGTGAACAACAACTGGCTACACTTGTCTCTGCATCCTATTAGCAAAGATTCTACCATAACATGGAGGAGGAAACGATTGATGGAATGCGATTAGAACGGAAATGATGCTTTTCGACATTCTCTGTGCCGTTCACACAAACATAATATATGGCAAATGCAATTCTCCTGACTTGACGGTTTGCACAATAGAATGCCAAGTGTGTCTCCAGACAGTGATGGTGGCTGCCTCCGAAATGTTGATAAATATGCGGGTGACGTGACAATTTCCATTGTGCAAACACAAAAGTCGGTTCCTAATATGGAAATTCTGCACACGAGGCGCAATAAATCAAGTATGTCTCCCCTCCCTCCTTTTTTCTTCTTCTTGCAATGTTTAGCCTGAGAGAATATTGTATTTTCCAATGCTAGGAATTAGCGCTCTGTGCAAGGTGAGGCCGCCGTTTTATGGAGCGTTTATGAATCGTGGTTCAACGTATGACAACTAGTACTGTATGACTAGTATTACAATGTTATTGTCTTTTTTATGTCCAATATATTTGTAGTTCATAAAGTTAACATAAATATACCTAAATGCATTTGAAATTGAATAACAAGGTTACTTTTCAGCTGGAATCCAATTCAAAAATAGCAAAAAGTAAACAAGCTACAAGCTGAAAACGGGTCGCAGTGCGACACGGTATATGTCCCAATGCCTATATGTTACAGATGGATTTACACAAGGTATGTCTCAATGCCTGTATGTTACAGATGGATTTACACAAATAACCTGCAGTAGAGAGACCATTATATTAGGTAAGAGATGAGATAAAGATAAAGTGTTCATACGAAAGTACACAGAAGGTGAGATATTATCGTTTAGGTGCGTGTGTGTGTGTGTGTGTGTGTGTGTGTGTGTGTGTGTGTGTGTGTGTGTGTGTGTGTGTGTGTGTGTGTGTGTGCGCGCGCGCGCCCACTATTCACATTAGAATTCACTGGGGCAGGCAATGCGATCAAGATGAAAGGAGGGAGAGGGAAATAGAGTGTGTGTGTGTGTGTGTGTGTGTGTGTGTGTGTGTGTGTGTGTGTGTGTGTGTGTGTGTGTGTGTGTGTGTGTGTGTGTGTGTGTGTGTGTGTGTTACCTCTGCATGCCTCAAGCTGGCCCGTAAGAACTTTCCGGATCTCAGACACCCACATGCTTTTCACATCCATAGAGGAAGCCTGTAGATGGATTAAACACCACACACACACACACACACACACACACACACACACACACACACACACACACACACACACACACACACACACACACACACACACACACACAAGTCAAACTCAGTGCATTGAGTGAACGCTCTAGTAATCAGTGCTATAAGGAACTCAGTTGGTCAGCTTTGTGGTGCAACACTGCCCTCCAGAGGATATGAGTAGAAATAAACCCTTATACCCGCACACACACACACACACACACACACACACACACACACACACACACACACACACACACACACACACACAGAAAGAGAAAAATCACACCAGTGTGAAGTGAGGGGCGCTCTTATCATCTTACAGCATCGATGAGCCAATAAGAGACCACTGTTTTTACCCTGACATACATACCAAAGATGGTCTAATAATGAAGATGGGCCAAATTCATTGGAGCCACTATAGGTCGAAAAGGTGCACAAAGCCTACAAATGGTCTCCTAAATATAGTAGGTGTGGTTTGCTTCTCCCCCCGACCACTGGATGATTGGGACCAGTATTTAGTTCAGTGACCATGGAGTTAAGGAATGGTTAAAGAAGCTGTGTTCACGTTCACTCTCCCATTGGTGTGGGGTGCGGGGTCCCCCGGGGGAATAAAGAAACTTTGTAAATGTATGTAATCTTGGTTACTTTCCAGCAGTGGAGGCAGTGCAGTATACCTGGATGATGTACACCTCTTCTCGCCCGTTGTACCACACCTCAAACTTCTTGATGTCTCCTTTGATGGTCTCTGTGATCCCCACGGCACTCATCTGGAAACACATTAAGCATTATGTTACACTTTAGCTATTGAAAAATAGCAGATCTACATAGCGCGGCACTCACTACATATAGGTCTGCTATTTTTGTGAAAATCGTGAAAATGTGGCGCAAGTCTTTGGATATATATTCTTTCCGAGCAAACGTTTTTAACTCAAATCTTTGCTTCTGGGTGAGCCAGTGAGCCTTATCTGTCTGAGTTACAGACCCATAATGGTCCATTTGGTTCCAAACTATCAGCTGGAGACCCCCTGGAACTCCCTCAAGTACCCCTAGGGGTCCCCGGGCCCCACTTTGGGAACCCATGCTGTATGTTGTACATATTTCTATGTGTCTGTCTGTAATAAACGCTAGAATGTGTCGCGCAAGACCGCCTGGTGTCGCCATGTTCTCGGTCCGTGCACGGCGCTGCGCGCATCTCAAATGAATCATCACTCACCAACCCCTGTTAGATGGAGACTGGCCCGACGGACCACTTGTGTGGTCAAACCAAAATCACAGCAGTGATGAGAGTTACCGATTAGAACAAAACAGGCATTCATACGTAGTATTGTATGCATATTGGTATGGCATGCATGCATACATACCCATACTTTGTACTTTGTACAAAGCGTCTTTAACAAAATGTATTTACTTATTTCGCTACTTTTTCCACTTCCACCCTCATCACTATGCCAGAGGTTTGCTCTGCAGCTGTATCTGTTCAAACAGAGATACGGCATGTCAGCAAGACACTGTTGGAAAAGAGAAGCCTTTGTTTATTTGCCATGAGAAACAGCTAATGCCGTTAGCCACCCATAATGCTTTTAGTTTGACTTAAACTGTGACACTATGCTGCGGCTCTGGAACTCGGCTTGTCACAAGGGATGAGCTGTTTGTTTGCTTGTTCGTCGTTTAGCCTGTGTTTTCTCTCTCTATCTCGTTCTGCTGCAGGCCCGCATCACGCATTTCTTCCGTGACTCAAACACTGCAGCAAAGTTCATGAAGTTCATAACGAAAAGAGTTTGTTTGAGCCATGTTTCCTCTCTAAACCAACGGTATACTTGTTATTTTCTCAAAAGCCGTTTAATCAGCCATTTCTGGTTTACCCTAAATCCTCAACATCATCACTATATCATATCAGTGATGATGTTGAGATTTAAAAAGAATTGTCACAGCTTTTGATTTATTTTTGGACGGGAAGTTGTGAATATACACAAACTGTACATGACAGGACAACTGTCCTGTCATCTATGTACAATTCACAACTTCCCGTTTCCTGCAGAGAAAGAGAGCGTGCGTGCGTGCGTGCGTCCGTGCGTGTGTTAATTTGTTTTGGAGATAAGATGTAAAGAATAACAGGGTTCCCTTGGGGTAATAATAATCACTGGTTCTTGTTGATCTACTCTGTTGATGTACACTTTAAAAGGGCCAGCTAGTTGTGACTGACCTTCAGGGAGTGCTTGAAGCTGTAGGACGGGGTCTTGTCGTGACCGTCTGTGGTCTCTTCTCGTTTCTTACAGAACAGCAGCATCTTGTTGTACAGGAACAGGTGTCTCTGCATGGGCTTAAACCTCGCCAGGTCCTTCACCTGAAGTCACCATGATGTCACCCCATCAATTAGTTAAGCAATAATTATTACACGAGAGGGTGTGCTTTACGGTGATTATCGGCGCGACAGTGATGCGGTCAGGATCGAGGCTTTAGCCGAGCTCCGCAAGCGTCACTGAAGTGACAATAATCACGGTAAAGCACACCCTCAAGTGTCATATTGCGAGTATACTGTTACTGATACCCTTAAAAAACGCGTCAACTCAATTTCACTGTAACTAAGAAATTCAATAACAATAATCTATATTTTTAATGCCAGATTTAGCCGCTTAGTCCGCAAATGTCCCATGCAAACTGCTAGCCTAGCCTCTATGCTGCTATGCAAGACTCAGCACAGCTGTTTTCTTTGGTGCTGATTAGGTGTGCCATCGTGCGCGTTTGAAGCATGGGTAGATGATGGCTATTTCAACCAATCTTCAACCGATTGCTTCCTCGAAATACCTATAATAATGTATCCATCTGTATACGGTCAAGTGTCATACAGAGTATTTCTACATTGCAGTATTGATACTTTGCGAGTACTTTTCCCACCACTGGCTGTGTGTGTGACTATGTACGTACAGTATGATTCTTGATGACTATGTATTTGATGTAATACCATGTTTTAATTGTTCTTGCTTACTGTAAATCACTCTGGATTAAGAGCGTCTGCTAAATGCTTGTAAATTGAAAGTCGTACCTTGCTGTGGCCTTTCTTATGGTCTGTCCACACGTTGAAAGAGCCCTGCATCAGTAGCTTCCCCAGCTCACTCAGATTTCCCTGTAGGAAAACACACGAACACGCGCGCGCGCACACACACACACACACACACACACACACACACACACACACACACACACACACACACACACACACACACACACACACACACACACACACACACACACACACACACACACACACACACGTCCATGTATGTTAGTTAGTGTAATGCTTTATGGTGTCGTCCACAGTTAACAGTTTTTGTATGAGTTGTGCTTGAAATATTCTGTGCTATAAATACAATCAATCAATCAGTCAGTCAGTCAATCAATCAATCAATCAATCAATCAATCAGCTCCACAGCCCTGCAGTTCATGTCTACATGGTTCATGTCTACGTTCATCCATGTTACGGACGGTACACCTTCTCCATCTGTTTGTAATTGTGCTAAATGACAGTTTAGATTCAGAGAGGTGAGGGGAAACAAGCCAAGAGGCAAAACAAAGAGACAGCTAACGATCGAGTGCTAACCCAAGATCACAGCTGGTGAAGTGGTGAAGCTCATCAGGCAGGACATTAGCACACAAAACGAGGGAGAGAAAGGTAGACAAGGTCCACTACAAAACACAAATAATACTCGTAGCTGCCAATACAAAATGTTTTATTTGTGGACACACAGAGACAAGACCAATGTTCTCGGACAGACTTGTTCAGGGTACTACTACAAAACACACCCCCATGTTAACACTTGAAGACACAACCTGTATTTCAACCATAGCATGTGGAAATACGGGAAGAAAAACAGAAAAACATGACAGTATAAACATAAACCAGGCCTCTCTAAATCACCAAAGTGACCCAGACCTTCAAAAGATTACACAAAATGTGTTCTTTCATCATCGAAATGGCACCTTCAGGGCATCCTGTGATACTATCAGTTGCTGACAGCTTCAAGCGAAGTTTATTTAATAGAAACAATCAGATTAAGCAAAGCTTCAGATATGCGTCGTTGACTGAATATATCGTCAAATACGCTTGAAAATGCAAGATAAAGTAGATCTTTTTTCCCCGGCATGTCAGCATACCGTCATTTCAATTACACCCAATCACTAAACTGGCAGATTAACTGTTTGAGATAGTCACACACCCAAACCTCTAATTTAATTATTTGGACAAATTAAATGCCTGATATATACACAAAAAGACGGGAAGTGGAATGAAATATTTATATTACTACAGGTAGTTTTTCTGACCAAGCAATTGGTTGAAATAGGCCGTGCTGAAATGATCATGATAGCACACCGAGCCGTTTTGAGAATGGATTAATGAATTATCATTAGTTATGCTGATTAGACTGTTTCGTCTAATCAGCATTAGTCAGAACACTGGCTTAGGTATGAAAAAATAAATAAATTCAAATGTCCCTCCTGTGTGCAATTCCAATGGGAGTCACATGGTTTGACCAAACATTTGTGTTTGATTGCCGATTGCTGCCCCGTCAAACACATGTGTTAGGTAAAACCATGTGACTCCCATTGGAAATGCATTGTGGCAGCCATTAAAACACAGACAGAGCACAGAACATTGGTTTGATACGTTTGAATGAGGCCAAACCACTAATACAGAGTAATGAGTGCCCTGATGCACATGGTGATCTTTTCGGTGGCATGTAGCCTACTGACCTCAAAGCCAGTGATGGCTATCTGGTGCATGGAGTCGTTGACCGACTTAACGATGTCCAGCATGGTGGCCAGAGCTTCCTCCAGCTCAACTGACCCCTCTCCCTTACTGCACTTTAACATCTCCTAGAGAGAGAGAGAGTTATGAGTTGTGGGACATTCTGAACAATGAGTACTTTATTCTACTTTTAGTATGTTAAAGTTTAAGTATATATACAGAGTATTTCTACATTGTGTGACAGTGTGTGTGTGTGTGTGTGTGTGTGTGTGTGTGTGTGTGTGTGTGTGTGTGTGTGTGTGTGTGTGTGTGTGTGTGTGTGCGTGCGTTTGGTGTTTGAATGGGGCGAGTTTAAAAAAATAAACATGGATGAGGAGGGGGGGGGGGGTGCTATTGTTGCGCAACTTTGCTTTTGAAAGGTGCTGGTACAAATAAAGGGAATTACTGCTATAATATAAATACCATCTATGTAAAGCATCTTGGTTAAAGGCGCTCTATTATAGCGCCTTTATCCAAGGCGCTTTACATAGGTTGTGCATTACATTCACCCATTCACACACACATGTACACACCGATGGCGGAGGAAACCATGCAACGCACCAACCTGCACATCGGGTGCAATTAAGGCAAAAACTCTGGACAGCAGAAGCCGACTGTTTGCACTTTGCAAGTCAAAACAGTCTGTATTTAAATGGTCTACTAATCCCGTTGTGAAGCGGCGCTCGCATCCTAATCACCACCACAACACCAGCTCCTTGTGCTCACTAAGCTACAAAATACTAACTTATCTTATTAGATGTTTAACTCTTGAGTAAAATTATTGTTAAACATCTGCATTACTTCATTTACAAGAACAGAAGTCTAGACATTATAATTTAGAACATGTTTGTCCTGTTATCACTCCTATGGGTAACACAAATACAGCATGAAAATTGTGGACAAAATCTTATCCAACGATAACAAAATATTCAAAGTTTTGGGTCTGAGAGGCTACATCTCATCAAATGGTGTTCCGTGGGTCAAATGCCAAAATGAATAATATGAGAAGGGCTGAAAACCACTGCTTTACGGTGTAAAGTTCAGGAGGCCTAGTAAGGAGTGTAAGTCACAGCCTGTACTTGCCTTGAGCATTAGCTGGTACTTGGTGATTCTCTGCACGGGCTTCAGGAGGTAGGCGTCCAGAGACAGCTTGTGGTCCAGCTTCTTCTGGCACTCCTGTGGTCATAAAAACCACACGTACACGTACAGTAAATACATTGCTAAAGCTACAACCGAGAAGTGTGAATGAAATGATATTTTAGCCAACACTTAATAGGGCAGACAGAGTAGGCCTAATACAATATACAGTAACTACATGTGCAGTGGTTGGATGTGGTTCTGTAGAGAGGTAGGGCCACTGCTGGTTGACCAGTGGTGTTGAAACACAGGGGCAAGCAGCAGTCCTTCTATCTTAGCTCAGTGGTCAGAACTTTGTCTTCCGCATGGGAGACCTGGGTTCCATTCACAAGAACGACATGAATCTTGTCACAGACTACTTTGGTTAGTCTGAAGCTTTCTTTCTTTCTTTCTTTTTCTTTTATTATATTTATTTATTATTGAATGTTACAGACGATTGATCCAAAAGCTGCCCAGATTCCACTGGTTCCTGGTGGTTTCACAGAAACCTCATATGTGTGTGCTTGCGTGAGTGTGCGCTTGCGTGAGTGTGTGCACGCGCGCGCGCGCGTGTGTGTGTGCGCGTGTGCATGTGTACCTGGAAGAAGAGACTGTCTCCACACTGTCTCCAGAGGACTTCAGAACGTGGTTTGTTCTGACAGTACTTCTCGTAGACCTGCAGTTCCTCTTTCTGACAGCAAACAAACAGAGGTGCTTAATAATAAGGACGACTGAAACTGAAACTGAAACTTTACAAACTGCCATCTTGTTTACAGTTGGCTGCTCCCAGGCTACACCATTTGATTTTAATAATAATAATAATAATGGATTTTATTTATAACGCACTTTATATTCGTGAGAGTATGTGCTACAGCAAACACATTTTATCCATTTGGCAACTCAGAGAGTGTACAATTGTCACCAAATCCATTTGATGACAATTGTACGGTCTTTGGGGATAAATTAACTTTCTAAAATGGATAGTGCCAATCCTTGATTGTCTCTGGCTGGTTTCTGTTCAGTAGACATGATTGATTGATGGTGTATCACACACACACGCACACGCACACACACACACACACACACACACACACACACACACACACACACACACACACACACACACACACACACACACACACACACACACACACACACACACACACACACACACACACACACACACACACACCGATGGCGGAGGAAACCATGCAAGGCACCAACCTGCACATCGGGAGCAATTAGGGCTTCAGAGTCTTGCTCAAGGACACCTCGACACTAACTCTTGGGGAGCTCGGGTTCGAACTGGAAACATTGCGTATCCATCCGGCCACTCTACCACTGAGCCACCGCCGCCCCAGGCTGGGCTTATTATGAAGAAGCTCAAATGAGATTGAGCTAAAACAGTGAAGTTTGTTTCTCTATTAGCGACATCTAGCACAAAGCCATCTCCATGGACTGGCTGAGTAAGCAGGCAGGCAGTGTTGTGGTGCATTAGAAGTGTCTTCATTTGTACGTCTCTATGATTTTCATTTTGGCACATTTTGTAATCCTTTTAGAAAAGCAATAAGCCAAGTGAAGTCTCAATTTAGCTCCGTATTATAATACCTGAGAGGCTGCGCCTCGCGTCTCCCTCTGTCCCTCAAGCCATTATAAAACACACGGTAAACTTAGACCTCTAGAGGCTCAGTGCGGGGAAATAATTTACTACTTAAAGTAACTTATGTTTTTTAGTTTGGTTTTTTTTTACGACCGGATAAGTACTGTACTTAAAAGTATTTAAGAGTAGTGGAAAGTAATTTAAGTACAATATTGACATATTTGTACTTTACTTGAGTATTTCCAATTTCCAATGTTTTCCACATTTCTACTTATTTGGAATACTTAAATTACTAGTTACTTTGTAGACTGTGATTATTATTACAAAACATACGTTAACCACTTCCCTAGATACATTTCGGCCATTTGAAAATAGTCGATCTACAACCTCTCAATGCGCCCCATCGCGACGCATTGTGAGCTTGTAGATCGGCTATTTACAAACTTGGACATGGCACATTCTGAATTTTGATGCCAATACTTTTTAAGTATTTCTACATTGCAGTATTGATACTTTTACTTAAGTAAAACATGTGAGTACTTTTTCCTCTACTGTAGAGCAGTGGTCCGGGGACCACCAGTGGTCCTTGAGGGGGTTCAAGGTGGTCCCCAGCATTCACTAAAGCAGAAAACCACTGATTTAGTGAATTCACTCTCTCTCTCTCTCTCTCTCTCTCTCTCTCTCACCCTCTTCAGGAAGCATGTCCCCACCAGCTCTGGTTTCTCTGCACAATTCTCCAGCTCCTTCAGAAATGTCCTGTGGATGCAAAAGGAACAACCATATTCATTTACAAATACCTTGATTTGACAATTATAGCCTAAATGCTCTTCGTTAAATTCGCCACAACTCTTCACACATTTTCAGTATAAGACATCAGTCAAGAGAATAACATGCATCACATGTGACACATGTGATGTCTCAATGTGCTTGTTCATCGTCACCGCCTTGAGGGATAATGTTGTCACAGAATTAGATCCTTCTGAAACCAGACTGAATGCACATAGAACGTTGCTGTTTGTGTGTGTGTGTGTGTGTGTGTGTGTGTGTGTGTGTGTGTGTGTGTGTGTGTGTGCGCTCACATTTAAGTATCTGCACGTGTGCATATAGTTACATGAATGCACCGTTTGTGCATGTACAGTATGAGACCAAGATCATTACGGAACAGACGCACGCACGCATGCACGCACTCACGCGCGCACCGCACGCACAGTAACCCTACACCAGCTATGAACTGTGATCGTAAGGCAGCCATGATACATGACCTACATGCATTGTACGTACAGGACAATAGTTTTCTATCACAGGACGCTGACGCCTGGGAACCATGCGGAGACCATGTAGTCGTATGCTGCGCTGCGGTCAGGACCTGCATGCAGAAGTAGCCTGCCTTACGGGACAACAACGCTCATAGGAGGCTGCTGTTGCCTCGGATATGTGACAACAACAACGCTGCCTCGGAGATATAAAGCCGATACGGTGAACTGTATAATGTATGATGCAGTACGGCTGTACAAAACAATGCACTGCATTATGTATGATGTATCCGTCTATGGGGACCTCTCCCCCGGGTGCCACTATGAAGTGGAGGTTTAGGTCCAGAGATTGATAGATTGACTGGTGATTTGTCGAGGCAGTACAACTCATGGGACCGGCTTAACCCATTCTGGGCGGGAACCACATTGTGATGACGGCTATTGCCGTTTTAGCCCAAGGAGTGCTCAACATATGCAAGTTAGCATCTGGCGGTTTCTACATGCTGGGGACCCATACTCAACATTTCTAACATAAAACTTTGGTGTACTCAACTCATGTCCGGGTTCACATTCTGGCAAGTGGACTATTATGCTTTAGCTATTGAGAAATAGCAGATCTACAAGCTCATACAAGCTTGTAGATGTGAAAGAAATCATTGAATATATATTCTTTCAGAGTGAACGTTTTTAACTCAAATCTGTGCTTCTGGGGGGGGGGGGGGGTCCCTGGAACAACAAATCTTCAGATGGGGGTCGCCGGCCAATTACATATATTTTTGGGGGTCCTTGACATGAAAATGTATGAGAACGACTGACATAGAAACATGGATTTTTATTTATTTTTGGAAGACATAATTTGTAGAATGGTCCTCAGGCCTAAATGGCTTAATACAACAGCATCGCCGGCCAGGTCCAAAGAGAGTCTCAATGATGCTTCCAAAGAGAAGCAACTTCAGCTTATTTTATTCTCATATTGTTGCTGTCTGTCTAGACCTGAATAATTGATATAGACTATCCTTTGGGATTGCTTCCATCTCACCTGCTGCACCAAACTAGAGAAAACCTAATTCATACGCTGCCACTCACTGAAAATAACAGATAACAGCTAACAATGTGAGACGATGCGTACAAAAAACTTGAGTATTCGTAATAGTAAGTAAGTACAGTACAGTACAGTACAGTACAGTACAGTACAGTACAGTACAGTACAGTACAGTACAGTAGCCGTGTGAACGGTTCCCAAGCCATGTGGCCCATAGGGGCAGGAGCCTATCTCCTAAGTCGGGACTTGATCACCCCGGCTGGGTCACCTGAGTGAGGGGTATGATGTTCGAGAGACCCGAAACCCTGATGACCTTGGGACACATCACTGAGGATACGTCCCAGTTGCATCCATGCGATGTATTTTCGTTCAGTACAGTACAGCACAGCACAGCACAGCACAGCACAGCACAGCACAGTACAGTACAGTACAGTACAGTACAGTACAGTACAGTACAGTACAGTACAGTACAGCACAGCACAGCACAGCACAGCACAGTACAGTACAGTACAGCACAGTACAGTACAGTACAGTACAGTACAGTACAGTACAGTACAGTACAGTACAGTACGTACTATTACACCGCCTGGACATAGCGCTAGTACGTCGCAGGGACTTGCGCCAAGTCCAGCCCTTGATGCTATTTAGGGCCAAGCCGGGAGGCATTGGGTCCCGTGTTTTTGTACTTTTTTGTAGTCTTTGGTACTGTCGGGAGGCCAGGGTTGGGATGCCGGGGTTTAATCCCCCCCCCCGGCCGGATCGCTGGGGGATTCTCAGGCCGGGCAACACTCTCTAACCACTAAGGCCACTGAGCTGGTCTGCAGCAGTGCAGCTTGGTAAAAAATAAATAAAATAAAAAAACACTGTGTAGATATACTTTAGTCCGACACATTCCGCTGGAGAACAGAGCAGCAGCACTACTACTAAATCTTGAACACACACAGTTTAACCCCTTATCTAATCGGGCAAGCCGGGAGATCTCAGATAGGGGAGTATTTACTGGTGGTGGTGGTGGTGGGAGGGGGAGGGGCGGTTTAGACACATACAAAGCATGGTATTTGTGTAGTGTTCCCCACGGGGCATTCATTCCCAACTATTAGGAGCAGTGTGTGCAGCCCCACGGGGCGCTCCGCTCAGGGACATTTCAACCACCGAGCACGGAGGAGGAGCCGCGGGTCCAACCGGCCGGGGAACCCTCTCCGGGTTCCCACACGACTGCTCCACCTCCTGAGACACTGAAGCCCCACATTCTATATACGTTCACACCATGGAGTTTCCATGTCTGCTTATTATAAGTGACTTTGGCCGTGTTTTTCTGCATAGTCGCTTCTAAATATTGGTAGTTGCGGGGTTGCGGTTTTCTAGTATAGTTGCTTATGTAGTCTTGTTTCCAAATGTTGTCTTAAACCAGTGATTCTCACACATTCAAGATGTTTTGTGCCAAGGACCCTGCATACCAGATTTGTGTCGTTAAAATGTTTCAAAAATATTCCACATTTGCCACATTTTTGTTGTTGAAAATAGCAGATCTACAAGCTCACATGCGACCCGTTGTGGGCTTGTAGATCTGCTATTTCCAAGAGCCTAGTGCAGTTGCTTCTTTTTGGGCTTATGTTTTCATAGACCTGGTTGCTTATTTGAGTTATTTCTCCCACAAAATATGGCACCGCTTCAACTGTCGACCACCCACAAACTGCCACTAATGCCAACTAACTGCCAACTGATCTACGTACATGCTGTAGATCAGCCTTTGGTACCATTGACAACTGAGAGGCTGTTCAGGGCATTTTCAATGGAGATAGGAATTGTGATAATGTGTGTGTTATCACTATAGCGGCACATAATGACAAAGGTTTGAATTAAAATATTTCAACAATATGGAAAATCAATCACTTCTTATTATAAAAGCATAATAGATGTCATGTCACTGTGCGATGTCATCACTTGTGTTGTATGTATGACATACACAGCGTGTGTGTGCGTGTGTGTGTGTGTGTGTGTGTGTGTGTGTGTGTGTGTGTGTGTGTGTGTGTGTGTGTGTGTGTGTGTGTGTGTGTGTGTCAAAGTGTGTAGCAACATAGGTATGTGCAGTATGTATGTAGCAACACTCAGCTATAATTATGTCACTGTGTGCTAGTTTTAGAATAAATGAATAAATGTGGAAATAAATCATTGACATGGTCATTCATTTCCTGAAAGGATAAGATTGATGATAGGAGAATTACAAGCAGCAGAACTAGTCTTGATCTTGCTCAGAGAGGTCCTCAGGCATTAGTTAAGGATCATTGCGGGAACTGATAAGACGTCTTCAATGCATTCCTTCATACAGATCATTTCTCTTCTGCAAAAGTTAGAAAGTCAAGTTGTGACATGAAACTCTTTGCAGCTGATTTTCTTTTTGTTTTTTAACCCCCGGGGGAAATTTGAAGGCCTGACACCACGTCTTGTCTGTCCTAAACCTGACATCAATCTCATTAGTTGTGTATCTGTAAAACGGTATGTGGCAGCCATGGGTCTCGTACTTATTGTGGAACTCATAGATCTCTGGCAGGTTTCCAAACAGCACGTCTCTCTTGTTCTCCAGCGAGGGGGGGATGAGATGGCTGAGCTCAGAGTTATCCAGCTCTGCAAAATAACCCTGGGGAGAGAGAGAGAGAGAGAGAGAGAGAGAGAGAAGAGAGATAAGTGCAGGGGGCGAGGCGGGCACGGCCAAAAGGGAGATGGGAATAATGCCTAATTTATGCATCGTCGTATTATAATGGCATCGTGGACTGAAAATAGCTGATCTGTAAGCTTACAACGCGTCACATCTGCAACGCGCTGTGAGCTTATAGATCGGCTTATAGATCGGCAGAGGGGTAGCAGAGGGAGGCAGAGGGGTAGCAGAGGGAGGCAGAGGGGTAGCAGAGGGAGGCAGAGGGGTAGCAGAGGGAGGCAGAGGGGTCAAAATGTGGGACAGTGGATTGAAAAAGAATTAAGGCACACATACCAGACTCTCAGTCATACATACCAGACTCTCAGTCATAAATAAAACAGCAGAACAGTCTCACTAATCATCCCCAATGCCTGGGTGGGTCTTGAAGACTGTCTGCAGCTCTGAGCTCTGTTATATAAACTCAATAGACCCCGTGTGAAAAAGACAGGCACCTGCAGGCAATAAGCATGAATTATGGAGTGCTGTGCACTGATGGCACACGTACTCCATTTCCTGTGATCAATACATCTATTTAGCAGGTGTGCAGTCGGTTAAACCTTTCTGTGGCCTCATCATAACCCAATAGCAAAACTGTCATGGATATTCAACCACCCACCAGGAATATTGGGTTCAAATTAAGTTCACATTATGAGTAATTAGAATTTATGGTGATGTATAGCATGGGGTGATTTGTAATTTGCAAGATGCAATGTTCCTACTAATGAATGGAAATCAATAGGGCTATTAATGTCTGGGATTCACCAACTAGAGCCTATTCTTATTAGGAATATCCCCAGGCTAAATCTCAGCAGTTTTAAAATATGGATCTAATGACAGATTTTGCCTTGATCTAATGACGCAGAGCCCCATGATTGAGCAGCGTGGTGTGCGTGGTATTTAGCCATTTTTAGAAGAAGAAATAAAAATATGGGTTTAATTACTTAGTATAAAGAAATGTCAATGTATTTTAAATCAGGGATTTTCAACTGATTATGAACCAGGGACCACCACCCTGACTGAGAATCAACCTGGGGACCATTGTTGTGTTCCCCTTAACAGCCATTATGTATTATTATATTGGTTATATTGGCACATTTCCTAATTATGGTGACTCAACCAGTCAATCCCGTACAGTGTGTGCAGGGCGTACACTTTCCCATACAAGTCAACTGAGGAAGTTCTTGACATCCAACTTTCCAGTAAATGACAACATTGACGTGTCAGTCACAGTCACCTATTTGTGCAAATAATGGCAGCATCGGAGCCCACAGTGTACGAGCGTTTCCGAGCGTATACTACTCGCCGCTCGGTACCTGCCCAAGTTTGAGTTGGATGTGCATGTTTTTGTACTTTTTTCATGTAACATTGACGTGTCATCATACGTCACCAGGTCATTTAGTGCACTCTGTTTCGCAACTGGGACACTGTAAATCTCTTGATTTATTATGGTCAGCCAATGAACCTTCAGCCTCCAGGAGCATCAACAGCAAGGCTTGTGTTAGCTTCGTGCATTATTGTTAATTTTCTCTTCAGTAGTAGCTTTGCGTGTTTGTGTGTGCACCACATTCGACATGACTTGATTGGCTGAACCCCACTCGTGACGTCATGTGGCAGCCAAGTCTATGGACTTTGTTTGCTTTAAACAGTCGTGTAGCAGCTACACTTGACACGAGTGTGCTTTTGTTTCCTTTTAAGTAAGACCGGTCATAGAGGTCATAAAGGTGGTTGACGCGTTTTTTTTGGAAAACTGATGGAGAAACGCCGCTAGAGATCCGATCGCGCTCGGTGTGTGGGGACCTTTAGTGTCCTTTCTAGATAACAGCCTGGGATATACTGTACCTCCATGATGCTCTGCAACTCCTCCACATACAGCCGTTCTGTTTCGATCAGCTCCGTCATGATATGTCTGCAAAGACAGAGGAGAGACAAGGGGGGGAGAGTTATGATGATATGTCTGCAAAGACAGAGGAGAGACAAGGGGGGGAGAGTTATGGAGACAAACAGGGATGTGTGGGAACAGAGACCGGTTCTGAATGATGAAGAATAACATAGAATATGATCAATTATGTTATTCAGCATGATTGCATTGGATTAGGAGGGCAAGCGTCCAGGGGATCTAATGAATCAGTGTCCACTTTCATGAACAGGAAATCTGTCTTGTGGGTATGACGCTCGAAATGAATGAGTGAAGACTTTTGCCTCATCATGTAAGAATTAAAGACATAATGTATCTAGATATTTCACTAAGGTTGGTTCACAGTCATGTTTTGGGCTAAAGTCAAAGGTGAAACTTTTTTTTTTCTTTTAGTTCAAAATAAATGCTGACAGTCACAAAAAAAAGTTTCTGCTTTTGGCCCACTTTAAGCCTGGCCCAACTGAGGTTCTTAGAATCATTATTTTACAGCAAAACAGGGTCCTGACCCTGTTTTGCTGTTTCCTAACCCACCTACTTTAACAGCCAGTTAAAGTAATATCAAAGAAATTTTACAGGAGCACTACTGAGAGCAGCCTGACCGGCCAGCACTGTGTGGTGAAGACAGACAAAGTCAAAATTGAGTTTCCAAAACCTGGACACTTATCTTCACCAGTCAGGGACACCACACACACACACACACACACACACACACACACACACACACCACACACACACAAACACCCCGGGCAAGCCACTACTATGTTTGAACCACTGCCTCTCGGGCAAATGGGTCTGGACAATTATACCATCCTGCACCAATACATTGGGGAACAGCTTCTTTTCCCAGAGCTGTGGCCTCAATCACACACCCCTCCCTGCCCGCACGCACGCACGCACGCACAGACGCGTAGTCATTCTTTCATTCATGTCAGTGTCACTCTCTGCAACGTCCTGGGTGGGTTACACCCAGTAAATGGCGCGAGGAGATGCATCTCACTCAGAATATGATCTCAGCACACAGAATCACATATGATTGATGTCAAAGTTGTCCTCTTGGACCCAATGTAACGAATGTATAAATTATGCTATCATCAAGAGGACATTGGCCTGTGAGCCATTTAGATTAATTGTGCCATTAGCCCTCGTTTATCAATCTAATGTAGACACCGGTGCCAATCCGAATGGAGAAATTGTCTCACGGCAGGGTTTATGTGCGATTTATGAAAAAACGTTGATGTAGGCCTTTACAAATTAGAATATTTGGACATGTTTTAAGTGAATATGTGGCTGCACATGTTAATAATGGCGGCGCGCAGCGGAGTTCTCCTTGTTCTCTCTTTGTTGTTGACCGGCAATATGGATTACTTTTCAACACGACAACAAACGATCACAACATTTTAAGGTGGATTTTTGTGAAACGGACGTACATGCAAGACCGGGCGATGCTTCAAAGGTTAGTGTAAATCCCCGCAGTGGCCCTTATATGACCTTAGAGGGGAAGCGTTAATTGCTAGTTGTGTCCAGACATGTCTGTATGGCACCACGAAACAAAAGAGAAGAAACCAGGCTGTGTCACACTTAGGAAATGAGAAAGAAGGAATATGAGAGCATGGCAAAAAGAAAACTGCAAAGCTGTCGCCTATTTTGGTCGGCTGTTATAAGCTGTCCATGTACAGTACATCTAAGTCTGCGTACTTGAACTTGAGATACAGTGTGCTTGATATGTATTGTGTACTGCCTGTGCCTGTACTGTAGCATACTTTATGGATAGGCTACGAGAGACATCACAGCGCTAGTAAGGTCAGCCATGCTGCATTAGTCATTATCATGTCACGTTTCTATGTCTCATATGTTGTGGTCACGTCATTATGATCCAGCACTATATATGTTCCTGTTTGTGTAATAAACTTTGTAAACCTTTAGCGTGATACTGTCTCGTATGGCGTTATTGTTCTCCCGGGCCCGCCGCCGCATGCAGTCGCCGTACCAAAGGAATACTTCAACTGGATTATCACACGCCACCCAGTCTGCACACACTACACCAGTCTGTCAGAACCAGACGAGGGTCCAGTTTAGAGATTACAACAGTCGGCCTCAGTTAAACATGTCTGTTCTAAAACAAAAGCCACATACTTCACTAATAGAGGGTTTGTATTGGATGTATGGGCTGTCAAGGCCACTCAGTAGGCGTTCCCACATAACTTCCGGGTATGATGATGATGTCACGCGCATACCCTCTATATAATCATTTACAGACTAGTAAACACTAAAACAGGCACGGTTTGCATTGCTCAGTTGCCTTGCTCTGGTGTAATGTTGCTGCCACTGCACTTATAAGAATAGATTCACCCATCACCACACCACCTGTTATTCTGGGACTTCTTTGATGTGCTACAGTAGATTCAGAAGACCTCCTATAGTGTTCTCCCTGTTCTTGTTATTCCTTTTTTTGCTTTGGGTACCGGAAAGCAGATCCATTAATTGCCAAACTAAATGAATTAATTATTGTTTAAGTACCGGTAGTTAGTTGATGCCCCTTTCCGAAGTGTACAAAAAGGTCAGTATATACTGTTCAATTGAGTGCAAAGGTTCTAGGGACTCGGGACTCGGGACTCGGGAGTACAATGGAGAGACCCAAAGCGCTCAACTAATGTTCTTGTGACAACATAGACGTCTTTTCCAGCTTCGAGGGCTTGTGTAAACACAAACATTGAAGACAAAAAAAAAGAGGGGAGTTGCACCACTCAGTTCACACGGGTGTGTTTTTTTTATTCTACTTGCACACATTTCGCAGTGCTTTCAGTTTTCCGTCTATCTATAAATGCTTTTCCTTTTTAGAGCATGGGAAAGGAAAGACAAGTCCATGTTCACTATGCGTTCCCTGTGAAGCAGCTACAGTAAGTGGAAGTTGGGGCTGCAGGCACAAAGCCGTACAGGGGGGGATTAACTGTCATTGAGGATGTTGGTTGGCGATGGTGACACAGGGTGACCTCATCACCCACTTCCACTCTGTGGCGGACGAGAGGAAGAGGGGACGCAATGCAGGCTCATTTTTGTACCTTCCCCAGCTCCTCGGAGAGAGGCCTTTCGTCAGCCCACCCCGAACTGCGCTGACACACTACAAAATTGGGCGAGTAGACGTAAAATTAATTTTTTGGATCACATGGGAGCCCGCTGCTCTTTTGGCAACACTACAGGTAGTAGATCTTGAGATTATATAATTGATGTGGGCATCCCATGACAGGTGGGCTGAGCTGATAACTGGGCCCTGAGCAGTTTGGAATTGGTGTGGACTCAATTTATTCATTGTCCTGCAGATATTATTGGAGATGGTGGTGGAGAGGGGATACTGTCCCTTGCACTAATTACCACATCCATGTTATTAAGCTCCATTCATAGCCAGTGAAAACTCCTGTCCTCATTCTTCCACGGAATCCTATAGGCCTTCTGGGTCAGGCCGGGTACAGTCAGAACCCATCAGGTGAATCCTATAGGCCTTCTGGGTCAGGCCGGGTACAGTCAGAACCCATCAGGTGAATCCTATAGGCCTTCTGGGTCAGGCCGGGTACAGTCAGAACCCATCAGGTGAATCCTATAGGCCTTCTGGGTCAGGCCGGGTACAGTCAGAACCCATCAGGTGAATCCTATAGGCCTTCTGGGTCAGGCCGGGTACAGTCAGAACCCATCAGGTGAATCCTATAGGCCTTCTGGGTCAGGCCGGGTACAGTCAGAACCCATCAGGTGAATCCTATAGGCCTTCTGGGTCAGGCCGGGTACAGTCAGAACCCATCAGGTGAATCCTATAGGCCTTCTGGGTCAGGCCGGGTACAGTCAGAACCCATCAGGTGAATCCTATAGGCCTTCTGGGTCAGGCCGGGTACAGTCAGAACCCATCAGGTGAATCCTATAGGCCTTCTGGGTCAGGCCGGGTACAGTCAGAACCCATCAGGTGCTCTGGGTGCGTGCATTGCAATCTAAATATTTCACAGGGACGCATAGGCTTGAATCCAGGCTGCTGATGCAGATGACAAAGAGCTGCGGTGGCCAGCAGTCCCCACCGGGGGACATACTGTATACCTACTGATGTTACACAGGGATCGGACACAGGATCCCCACTGCACCGTTTGCTCTCCGTCAGTTCAGGTCACAACAATGAGCCAGAGGGGGCGTCTGGCTGGCACAGACATGTCAGCCGAGGTATTAAGCAGCTGGCAGGGCTTTAATGTGTCACAGGCATTATACGGAGGACGTCAACAAAACATCTATTTTGGGGTTGTTATTGAGAGTGTTGTGCTGACATTGAATACATGTGGTATTAGACTATAGAGCAGTGCTAAACCACGTTGGAAACTTTGTGAAATGTGTCCTCCTCCAGAAGAGCATCCCTTAGTTACAGAACACACTTTCCCAACACAGCGGACTAATGAAATGTGATGGTAGTCAACTGGAAAGCCGGACACTGTGAGTGATGTTGCTTCTCTAAATAATCTCCTTGTTTCACTCTCCGATTCCTCCGCTAAGCACTTAATCGCTTCCTTCTCTCTTAACGATTTACAGTAATGTAGGCAATTAACGTAAGTATTGCTTTCTTTCTTTTTTTTTGCGAAGAGGAAGTAAACAGGCTTCCAATTTCCCGTGTCCATGGACTTAATAGCCATGCAGCCACAGTTTCCGTTTCATCATGGACATTTGGCTGCTATGGCAAATTGGCTCAGTCCATAGCCGAAAATGAGTAAAAAGATCATATATTGTCAAGAAAAATAAGTAGCGGTACATATTTAGCTGTTTATATTCTATAACTTAGAACACCGCCATTGAGTTGTCACCGATGTGTACCCAGATATTGTAGGCTATTATTATACTGGGAGAGCCCAAAATCGCCTATATGGTTCAGTCTGAGCAGACATGGTCAAAAGTGAGATCTTAAAAAACAAAACACACATCCTGCGTAGTTCAGTGCTTTGAGTACAGAGAGTATTCCATTAACACAATAAATGTTAAGAGGTTTAATTCCCACTGGAAGCATCCATTCTACAACTAACGGTACTTGTAAGGTGCTTTGTATAACAGTATATTAATTTTACAATACATCACCAGTTACCACTGCCAAACTGGGTGGGGGGGGGAGGATAAGACCTGTGTGAAGTCATAAAACACACCATCCTGGTCAATGCAAACATTTCCAGATGTTAATGGTCCTTTTAATGTGGCCATTTGTATGAGTTCGGAGGTTGTGGGCTTTATGTGGCATCACGATGTGCCCACAGGGACGTGCTGAGAGCTTGTTTGAGGAGCGCTATCCTTTTATAGGTCAATAAAGTCTCAAGTCAAACGCATCGGATGCTCCCCCATATGAGGAGCCGTCTGTCATATACGGTGCCACACGAAGAAAAAAAAGATATGGATTATTACGTCACACACTGCAGGGTCCGGCCCGGAGGGAGGGCATGAATGAGTGCGTGTGTGTGTGCATGGTGGAGGTGCACCCATTCGTTACCCTTTGTGTAAGTGTATATAAAAATGACTGATTTGGTAATACAGCCCATTTGATTTAGTGTGTGTGGCGTATACTATACGGTATGTATGTAAGTAAGTGTACATACATACATACATACATACACGTACATGTATGATTGCAAGTGATTTCATGGCACATGTCTTTATAAGTAATGCATGCGTTCATCGCATGCGCGTGTGAAAGCGTGTGGCACTGGCATCTTGACGCCGCATGTTCCGCGCAGGGAGAATGATGACTGATTGTTAAGATTGGTTTATGTCAAATTATCACAGATTCTGTTTAGATTAACAATACGTGGCCTAGTTCCCACCGAGCGCTCTATATACCGTCACTGTCACAGCTGTAGTTTACGACATTAAGCCATGGACTGCCCTGGGTGGTGCCTGACAAAGCCAATGCTGCCAAAGCAGAGAGAGAGAGAGAGAGAGAGAGAGAGAGAGAGAGAGAGAGAGAGAGAGAGAGAGAGAGAGAGAGAGAGAGAGAGACACACAGAGGAAAGGGACGCAGAGAGAGAGAGCAAGCAATAGAGCAGTGGTTTTCAACTGGTGGTCCGGGGACCACCAGTGGGCCTTGTGGGGGTTCCAGGTGGTCCCCAGCTAAATGATGGAGAGTTGATGACCATCCATTTGGTTTCATTTCTCTCTTACGGTACGACATCAATACAGCATGGAATTGTGGACAAAGCATTAACAAAATGGTTTGGTTCTGAGAGGCTAAATGCAGAATAAATATTGGAAGAAAGAGGAGCGGAGGGGGCCAAAGTGTTGAGAGAGAGAGAGGCAGCCAACCAGGCTGTAAGTGAACCACATCCTGCTAGAACTTTGTTTGAGCCAAGAATGTACACAGAAGCAGTGGGCAAGTTTTGCACGAGCACCTGACTATGTATGGTTGTTATCTGTAGCTGAGCCACGCACACGCACACACACACACACACACACGCACGCACGCACGCACGCACGCACGCACGCACGCACGCACGCACACAGCCACCCTACACCAGTGGTGGAAAGTACATTTTAATTTGAAGTACAATGTTGAGGTATTTGTGCTCTACTTGCAGTACGTACAATTTCCAATACTTTTACTTCTACTCCATTACATCTCAGACCCAAATATTGCACCTTTTACTGCCCTACATTATTTATGTGAAAACTTTAGTTACTAATTACTTTTTTTGACTATTATTACAAAACATTTTGTCCATTTGATTTTGAAGTTGTGTAAATTTGTGCCTCTGTGGGGGGTATTTATATGCAAATATCATGACCAATGGCATTGCAAGACTAAACAATGAACATCAATGATGTTTAGGTGAAAAAAGAACAGGAAAATATATATATATATTAATTAAGTAATCAATTCATATAAAAATGTTGACGAAAAGCTTGGGGCTTACAGGGTTAAGTACATTTTCGCACCAATGCGTTTGCACTTTTATACTCAAGTACATTTTCAATTCCGGACTTTTACTTGTAACAGAGGAGTTCTATTATTGCAGTATTGATTATTAAGTAAAAAACATTTTATATTATACATTTTCCACCACTGCCCTAGACTCTTTAACAGACTCTGGTTCCCGCTCTGAAAGTGAGTAGCAAAAAAAGACAAGGTATCTGGTAATTTGACCACTGCAGACAGACACGTAAATAATTCCTACTGGAAAACAAACCATGCAGTCAAAGCATGTTACTGTAGCTGCTGAGCATTAACGGCCATTCAAATGGCCATTCAAATGTGGCTCTGGGTGGGACCAAACGACCAATACCTTCATACCTGAATAGAGGGGTATGCGCATACACACAGTGAGTGGCAAAGTGAGTTTAACGTTGTTTATTACAATCAGATAGGAGTTTTCTGTTTGGATGTGTGGGCTGCCAAGGCCAGAAAGTAGTTTTTGGCAGGTTAGTAGTAGGCATTCCTGCATAACTTAGTAGGCATTCCCGCATAACTTGTGGGTACGATGATGATGTCACTCGCACACCCTCTATTGTAGTAGAAGTGAAAGCATCGTAAATTGTAAATACTCGTAAAAGTAAAGTACAAATTCCTCAAAATATTAGTTAAGTTTTATTATTATTAAAGTTTTCTTTATCCTTATCTAAACAATCCTTATCTAAACGGACACAGACACGTGCGTCTGTGTCGGTTTAGATAAGGCTTGAATCATGTGGGATTAAAAGCCATATAGCTTTTAACCACTTGAACCATTATTTTAAACTTTAGCCGTCAAAAAATAGCAGATCTACAAGCTCGTGGATGCTGCGCTACGAGCTTGTAGATCTGCTATTTTTTTTTTTAATCGTGAAAATTTGGCGCAAATCTTTATATATATTCTTTCACAGCAAATGTTTTTAACTCATATTTTTGCTTCTGGGGGGTTCTTTGAACAACATTTTCAGATGGTGGTCGGCGGCCAATTACATATATACGTTTTTGCTGTACTGTAGCCCGAGGCAAGACCGGTATGTCAGAGACTCCGCCTTGAGCCATCTAGCCTTTATATACGTCTATGGAGACCACATGTAGTCCAGTCCATGACATCACTGACACTTTGAAATAAGCGTTTCCGATTAAATATGACATAACTTCTGATTCCGCATAGCTTCTGCTTCTCAACTGCGTTTCAAGACCGTGGAAGAGATAGCTTGAGAGACTACAACCACACACAACATGCCGCAGTCATATAGATAATCATATGCACACATGAACACTGCACGTGATATCATATAACATACAGTACACGTGTGTCACACACACACACACACACACACACACACACACACACACACACACACACACACACACACACACACACACACACACACACACACACACACACACACACACACACACACACACACACACACACACACACACACAGAGACAACGGCCAGCGTTAATGGCTTTATTGCATAGGTTGTGTGGAGCACCTGATATGTGGCACATACACATTCCAAAGTCCCACCGTTGATTGCCCTTGAATAATGTTTTGCTCAAAAGGTGCTTGTTTCACCTGTGAAATTTCAGAAGAGAACCTGATTAAAACTATGAATCATATTGTTGCAAGTTCTGAGCCATTGTTAGTGTTCTATGATGTGGACACAACGCACAGCTGTGTTTGTTATCGTACGCCAGCCAGCCAAGGTAAATGTCAAACGTCCAAATGCCTTCCACTTAATACTGATACATCTTTCCCCTGATGCAGCCTTCTGAACGGCTTCTGTTTGTGTCCGACGGCATTAAAGATAAAAGATAAAGACTTTATTGTATCTATTATAATCTGTATTCATTTTAAATGCACTGTTGCACTCTGTATTTGTTTTGATTTTCTGTAAAGCACTTTGAATTGCCTTGTGTATGAAAGGTGCTATATAAATAAAATTGCCTTGCCTTGCCTACAAACAAAAGCCACTGAATGAACGACATGCTTAAGTCTGTGTTTGTCCCTAAGGTTTAACCCATTTTGGGGCGGTAATCCCTTTAGCTCTTGAAAAATACAAGCTCGAGCTTGTAGGTCTGCTATTTTTTTTTAATCGTGAAAATGTAGTGCAAATCTTGGAATATATTACATTCTTTCAGAGCGAACATTTTTAACTCAAATCTTTGCTTCTGACATTTCCTTGACATGAAAATGTTTGAGAACGACTAACACAGAAACATTTTTCAGAAAACTGTCATAATTTAGAAGACACTTGTAGAATCGGTCTCAGGTCAAAGTGGTTTAATAAGCCCAAAGTACCGTTATAGTGAGTACTATAATCACTATGCCAGTGGAAAAACCCCACAACCCTTCCCCCAGGCTGCCACCGCTGAGACGGACTCTTAAACTTCCCAGAAGAAGCCGAACCGACCACTCCCCTCTTCTCCTGTACTACAGCATAGCTGGATAACCAGCCACAGGAGGAAGGGCAGGATGGAGGGAGGGAGGGAGAGATGGAGAGGAGGTGGGGCTCGCGACACTGACAGGCAGGCCAAGGTACATGGGGTAGAATAGATCATAGGGGACCCTCCCTCTCAAGTAGAATGGTTCCTCCCAATTGTCACCTCCCTCCCTCCCTCCCTCCCTCTCTCTCTCTCTCTCTCTCTCCCTGGTAGTAGTAGACAGAAAGGGCAGAGTGCAACAGTTTGGAAACATGCTGTCCTCTGCCTGGCTGGTGCTGACATGAGGGAAACTAGTACTAAGAGATGATCAATGAGGAGGAGAAGCTTGGATTACAGTGACACAGATACTAGTGACCATTTACAGGAGAGATATGCGTTCAACAGAGTACAACATAACTGCCGTCTAATCATGTGGGATGGAACTGCGTGCAGCTTGGCAGGTAAGCGAGAAGCAACACGTGTGTGTGTGTGTGTGTGTGTGTGTGTGTGTGTGTGTGTGTGTGTGTGTGTGTGTGTGTGTGTGACTGTGTGACTGTGTGTGTGTGTGTGTGTGTGTGTGTGTGTGTGTGAGACTGTGTGTGTGTGTGTGTGTGTGTGTGTAAATGTTGGGCGGTGAAGGGAGAGGGGGACAGGGGAAGGTAGTGTGAGGATGATTAACACAGACAGGTAAACACTCCCTGAGCTCTGAGCACAGAGCTCCTCACTGTGCCTCTGTCGAACGGCTGTCAAGCCAGCAGCAGAATTCACACAAGCTTTTTACAGCCATATAGCCTCTGAGGCGATGTCAGCTAGCCCTGGACTCAGCACAGACATTATGAGTGGAGAGAGAGAGAGAGAAAGAGAGAGAGAGAGCAGGGCAAGAAAGAAGAGAGATAGGGACAACACCCTTTCATGAAACTAATCAGCAAATTCAATCTCTTGCGGTCTCCTGGCTATCTGCTGTTTCACCTACTCTTTAACTGGTTGCCAGAGGTACAATGTTTGCAATGTCTAGCGTGCAGTGGCCGGTCGCGTCTACAATTTAGCACCTAGAACGCAAAAATGTTAACTTCATTGCCACATGTGCTCGCTAAAACACAGCCCCTGCTGAAAGAGCTCAAATGCAAGACTGAATAACTTCATATCCAGTCTGGATGTCGAGTCATAAACTGTCAAATGTCCTTTTCTCAGAGTTATACAATAGACACTGCGTAAGTATGTGTGGTCTATTGATGAGCAATGATCATATCTTATTAAAAATAAAACTTCGTTCCTCTTCTGCTTGAGATTAACATACTGCACCTTATCGGTCTTTTTGCGTATAAGTATAAACTTAAGTGATTGGCCACAGGTGGAAGCCCAACTTATATAGTAAACCATAGTGTCAGTTAGACAATAAGACATACAGTATTTTGACATAAAGACACAAAAGTAGTGGACTGTATTTTTAAAATAGAACTGGAAGTTAGTTAAGGTCACAATATTTCATAATCTCTGGAAGTTAGTTAATTTCACAAGCTTTCACAATATCTTAACACTGTCTGTCTGTAAACTTCTACCCATATAAATGACAAAGATATTCTGCATTCCTTAAATATTTCAATACAAAGGCGTGATAAACTATAGGGATAACACCATTCAAATGATTGAGTGGAGTTGATTAAGTGATCGTATAATTTTACAAGTATTACTTTAACCTAATTAATGCATTCATATTGGTTAATTGAGCTCATTGTTTTCATTTTCCCTGATCCTCTCTTTCTAAAATATAGGCAACTTCTCTACAAAATCTGATCTAAGAATAACAGTCTTCTCACCTTTTTAACAAGGCATTTGCCTAGTTGGACGTTTAAGATGCCAAGTGTGTTTTTTTTTGTATAACCTTTAGGCTGTTTAGGTGATCACAGAATGAATTAATTGTTTTTATTCTCATTTTCCTTTTAAATATTTCTGCTTTGTAGCACTTCAAAAGTGCATTATAAATAAAATGTATTATTATTATTATTATTATGGGGTTTCTGGGACAAGATACACAATACAATCCTCATTCATCTATGTGTAACTCTTAACGGTGCACAAATGTGACACAATGGCCCTTGGAATCCATTTGGTTACATTTGTATGTCCGAGTGAAATCAAGTGATTAGAAGTAGATCAGAAAATGGAACATAGAAAGTGAACAAAGTGGCTGTTGGTGGTTTAATCTATAGTGGGCATTCCACCCACCAAGGCCACCTGGATCTGACACTTCTTCATTCAGATCAACAACAGAGAAGTGCTTATTCATAGTGTGACTGGTTGAAGATGAAGAACGCACGTTTATGTGGTTCTGGAATCCAATTTTTCTCTTATAGCACGGAACACACTAATTCAATCTGAGCACATTTTTGGTGTCTATAACAAAACGTTCTAAGCTTAAAAAAAAAGCCCTTGGGTATATTCACAATAAATCATGTAGGTCACATGGAACGCAGCCAGAAGGAAGGTACTGGAGCAAACGCAAATCTTCTGTGTCTGTCTATATGTACACTAGAGTGTGTGTGTGTGTGTGTGTGTGTGTGTGTGTGTGTGTGTGTGTGTGTGTGTGTGTGTGTGTGTGTGTGTGTGTGTGTGTGTGTGTGTGTGTGTGTGTGTGTGTGTGTGTGTGTGTGTGTGTGTGTGTGTGTGTGTGTGTGTGTGTGTGTGTGAGAGAGAGAGAGATGAATAGAAATGAATAGCACTCTTGATACATGTGCCTACAGTATGTAAACGGCCTAGTTTCGAACCCAGGTCTTCCGCACGGGGAACCAAACATCTACCGCTCACCCAAAAAAGGAAACTCTCCTTGTAAGGGGAAAGCACTCATTTTCAACATTTTACTATGTCATTAATATACCTTAGAGCTGTTGTTTGGAAATAATAATACAATCTGAAAAAAAAATCATTAACATGGCGAATCACATCTTGATGATGTCATCGAGATGTGATTTACCATGTTAATGATTTTTTTTCAGACCTCTAGTTCTAGGAAACACAGAAGGGGGGGGGGGGGACTTTTTATGACTTCCTCACAGCAGCTCTAAGGTATATTAATGACAGTAAAATGTTGAAAATGAGTGGAATGCCTATCCAGAGACAGCCTATCCAGAGACAGTCTATCCAGAGACAGCCTATCCAGAGACAGACAGCTAGTCAGTGGATGGTCTCAGTCTATCCAGAGACAGACAGCTAGTCAGTGGATGGTCTCAGTCTATCCAGAGACAGACAGCTAGTCAGTGGATGGTCTCAGTCTATCCAGAGACAGACAGCTAGCCAGTGGATGGTCTCAGTCTATCCAGAGACAGACAGCTAGTCAGTGGATGGTCTCAGTCTATCCAGAGACAGACAGCTAGTCAGTGGATGGTCTCAGTCTATCCAGAGACAGACAGCTAGTCAGTGGATGGTCTCAGCCTATCCAGAGACAGACAGCTAGTCAGTGGATGCAGGTCTCAGTCTGTCCAGAGACAGACAGCTAGCCAGTGGATGCAGGTCTCAGTCTGTCCAGAGACAGACAGCTAGCCAGTGGATGCAGGTCTCAGTCTGTCCAGAGACAGACAGCTAGCCAGTGGATGCAGGTCTCAGTCTGTCCAGAGACAGACAGCTAGCCAGTGGATGCAGGTCTCAGTCTATCCAGAGACAGACAGCTAGCCAGTGGATGCAGGTCTCAGTCTATCCAGAGACAGACAGCTAGCCAGTGGATGCAGGTCTCATGCCGCCTGTGGTCACAGGACACAGCTCTCCGCGGCAGGGCTTAGCAGCGTGTCAGTGCGGCCCATTGTTGGGTAACCCCCCATGTTCAGTGTAAAAGTATGCCGGGGGGAGAAAAAAAAGATGTGTTCAGCCCATTGTGTGACGTTTACACAGACATCAGCAACTTTCACCGTGAGGGTCTCTGCTGCCACATGAAAAGCCCCTCTATTATGATGCTTTGCGCTGGGTCTGCATTTACGTTAATCCAGCCTTAAAGTGAGTCAAACACGTGGAGAGGACATAGAAAACATGGTCGATAGGATGTTTATGTGTAGATGTAGTAGGGCCACACCAGGATATTGTGGTTGGGGGTAATATTATTTTGCACATCCAAAACCTAAAGCAGTGGCGGGCGATAGGCTCTGCTAGCAATAATATCTGGCCCCCGGACCAATGTTTTTGCAAATAATTTCAAATATCTGAATAAATAACGTAAATAATGTCCGATTGGTATAGCATATGGGTCCGGCACAAAACGACTGCCATTCCTATCTGCACCTGTAATATTTGACACAGGCACATCATAATAATACCACACGTTTATTTAACTTTTATAGTTACTATAGTTCTGATTGGATAAACATTGGTTTGTTGCATTTTTACAGTTCCTAAATTGACTGTGTTGCTGGCTCGCAATCTAACAACTTAAGACAGAAATTGGCCTAAGGCCACATTTATATTATGCCAATCCCTTGCCTAAAGCCTAATTTAACATGATAGATTGAGTTGTTAGCTTAAACATAATGTGTTATTTTAGATGAGACGGATAAATAAGGCTTAACCCTGGAACACAAACTGGGACCTCTACGAGCTTGGAATCCTTAAAAGACCTTTATTTGAATACACAATTATGATAGAATTGTTGATTCTAAACACAGACCTTATGTTATACTTACAATGTGTTTATATATTTTAGGGGGAGAAGATGGGCTAAATGTACGTTTTCACTGAGCAGTGTTACTGAACCACTGCTGCTGAATGAGTACATAGAAAAGAACACTGTAAATTCAATGTTCTACAGTAAAACACATAATTGAAAGTCTTCCACTGGCTATTTATTAGACCACTGGTTACATGGCTCATGAAGCATCGTAGTGTGTGGTCAGCACTCTGCAACTGCAGGGTAAACTGTCGCTAGCTTAAATCAAAAACAATCTGACAGAGTGGAGGAGGCACAAGGTCTGGGAAAGGGCCCAAGTCAGCTGTACTCATAACATTATTCTGTAACCACTAAAGGGTGGATTTAGGACTGCAAACAAGTGGCACCCCTTACGATCTGCCTTCACACAAATACATTTCTTTTCAATATCGAAAACTGTGTCAAATGGTATGCTGTGTGAGCGAGGGCTGGATGCAGGCCGGGCCTGTGACAAATAATGTCATATATCTGCTGTATATTGAGAGTCATGTCTCCTGCTCTTTTCCTGCCTTGCCTTGCACTTAACTTGAAAAATGCTGTATTGTTGTAGTTTGTTGTGTAAGCTGTTTTTCTGTGTACCTTTGTGTTTGTGTGTTTTTTTGTGTTCTTGGATTGAGAGAGAGAGAGAGAGAGAGAGGTGCGCCCACACGTGGGGTGTTTTCTGAACGTTTGAACAGATAGCTTATCGTTGATAAACAGAGTCACGCGGCTCCAAATGGGGCAGATAGCAGGTTTATCCGTTATTCCCCCCCGAGGGGCTGTTTCTCCGCCTAACTGGTCCGACAGCAGTCTAAAACAGTGGGCTATTTCAGGACAGTCAGCATGATCAGACATCACGTTCAGCTGTCCAGGGTTGTTGACACTTTAAACTAAAAGTGGACGGCAGCAATGTGACGGGTGACACCCCCCCCCCCCCCTGCAGGATCACAGTTACAAGATAGTTTGAATAGTCAAATAGTTTGAATAGTTTCTTCTCTGTGAGCACATTGGGTCTGCTGCAGGAGCCAAGATCATTTACTGTCCATGCCCTGCACGTTTAACTTTTCCCGTTTCTGTTGTTGTGGAGAAGAAACAGAGTAGACCATGCAAGACAATGCTTTTAATGTTTGTCGTCAAATGGGATAACATTTCATTAATACAATCAGTCATGGTCTATTGAACATTTCCAAATTCCTTGGTTTTCAACAGTCCAATAAGCTTTAGTAAACGTGGGCATCACTACGGATAGCCGAAGCATTTTGTCCTTTCTTGTAAAGTCCCACTCACTTTGCTCACTCTGGGTACACGTCCCCAGACCCGTCACTCGTTTAAGATGTTAGAATACATAACGGTCATCACTCTTTCTGCTCTATAAAGAAATGCTATGTATGTACGGTATGCCACAGAGACAAAGCTTTATCTGTGCTTGCCATCGCAATGACGTTAAGGTATTACTCCTCAAATGGACTGAGGTGCTATTCCACTTTAAAATGTTTAACCGACATATGAAACAAATCCCTAGCATCACAGTGCATCGTTCTCAATGTCTTTCTGTCTTCCACAGATCCAATGAGGTCTCACACCATCACGCCACCACCGGCAACGCACTGATGAGAGGCAGAGAAGGACTGGAGGAGGACAGACGGAGAGAGCAAATACAGAAGCAGAAGATACTTTTTGGGAAGTACTGTAAACTGGTTCTACGCGCGAGGAGGGACCAGTTTTTCAACTGAAGGACAGCACGAGTTGGGTTTTCCACTATTTCACTATGAGGGAACACAGGCTCTCACTGACAGAGTGGAGGAAGCTCAGTGACGGAGCCATACCTCTGCTGGAAAGTCTGACAAAGGCCTACTGGACTTGACAACAACAGAGCAAACACCATCACACAACGGGATGGATGGGAGCCTAGGGAGAGACCAGGACAATATGTGAGAGGAAATAGATAAGCTACTGTATAGGTAAGAAGAAGATAAAGTAAGGACATTACAGTCAGGAGAAGCAGAGCAGACGGAAAGGAGGGAAGGACATAGAATCGAAAAGAAAGCCCGACGAGAAGGAGAGAAGAGACTCGAACCAGCGGAATAAGAATAAAGCGACTGCGAGAACGGGGAAAAAGGGCAAGGTTATAATCGCAGCGGCGCCTGTGGCTCACCGGCGGCCGCAGCCATGTTCATTAACTTCCGCCGCATCCGCAAGTGTCAGTGCGTGCAGCTGCTGACCACCGGCCTGCTGCTGTGCATGGTGATGGTGTGCTGGGAGCAGCTGGACCACCACGTGGTGAGCCACGTGAGGTCCTACACCTACCGCTACCTGATCAACAGCTACGACTTCATCAACACCTCCCTCGCCATTAACCCCGACCCGCGCCACGGCCCCGCGGCGGAGGGCGACGGGGCCACGGCGGTGAGCCACCCTTACCTCATCAACCACGCGGACAAATGCGGGGCCGGCGGCAGCGGACGCCCGTGGGACGACGTGCTCCTGGTGCTGTTCGTGAAGTCGTCGCCGGAGAGCTTCGAGCGGCGCCAGGCGGTCCGGGACACGTGGGGCAACGAGACGTACGTCTGGCGGGAGGCGCGGGAGAGCGTGCGGGTGGTGTTCGCCCTGGGCGTGCACCCGGACGCGGAGCGCCGGGCCGCGGTGCAGAGGGCCCTCGTCCAGGAGGACTGGACGCACGGGGACCTGATCCAGCAGGACTTCGCGGACACCTTCCACAACCTGACCGCCAAGCTGATCCTGCAGTTCCACTGGACGCACAAGCACTGCCGCCACGCGCGCTTTTTCATGACGGCGGACGACGACATTTTCGTGCACATGCCCAACCTGGTCCGGTACCTGCGGGGTCTCCTGAGCACCGAGGCGGGGGCCAGGAACCTGTGGGTGGGGCACGTGCACCGGGGAGCGCCGCCCAACCGCCGCAGAGACAGCAAATACCACGTCCCGTACGAGCTGTACCCCTGGCCCTCCTACCCGGACTACACGGCGGGCGCGGGGTACGTGGTGTCGGGGGACGTGGCGGCCAAGATCTACCAGGCCACGCTGCGGCTCAACTCCTCCATGTACATCGACGACGTCTTCATGGGGATCTGCGCCAACGCCATGGGCGTCTACCCCGAGGAGCACGCGTACATTTCGGGCGAGGGCAAGGCCCCGTACCACCCGTGCATCTACAACCGCATGATCACGTCGCACGGGCACGCCAAGGACATACGCACGCTGTGGCGGGCGGCCACGGCTCCCGCGGTCCGCGGCCTGTCCTCGGGGTTCATCAACGGCGCCTACTGCACGGCAGTGAGAGTGATGCTGCTATGTCGGCCGTACTACCAGAACACATACTCTTGTCTGGCAGCTTTCAGGTGAACGGGATTGTCAAGAGACTACTTAATGAAAATATGTGATGTACTGCACATAATTTAAAAAAATATATACAAGCTGACAAAATAATAATAATACTCACACACACACAGACACAATCAACTGAGCCCAATATACATAGTGTTTTTTCATTATTATTTTTTTGCCCTCTGCTATAGTTCATTCAATGTTTGCTGCTGGTGTTGTGTGTTTGCCCTGTTGCAATAAAAGACTAAAGCCATTTTGTCGAGCACACAGAAGCACCTGCCCGTTCTTCACTCATGCGTGGAAACCACTATTTGTTTCTGGGGTGTACATCCGCTAAGCCTGTTCCATTTACATTTACAGGGTTAGGGTTATCAACCTATTATTTTGATGTTTTCACAACTTTACACAAACGTACACTACGCATGACTTCTTTAAGTGCTAACTGCAAAATAAATGAATCGCTAGGCAGAATACTTAATTTTGTAGTCTAGGCTATGGCTTGGCAGCAAATCAATATTATATTGTGATATGACAATAGATATCGTCTAGCAGTAGCAAATAATGTCTCATGGGGGGGCTGTGGGCAGTTCATACAACTCGTCCACCAGTGACATCATCGATGGCGGGGAATACAAACAGTAATAGAGAAACTGCAGGATTTCTCTTCCTGAAAAGTTGCGAAAATGGAAGCAATCGTTCATACAATAATACAAATTTTAATAAAATAAATCTGCCTAACGATGACGTCACTGGTGGACGGGTTTCTGAACTGCCCACAGCCCTCCTATGTGTCTGTCAGACTGAGTAGGAAAAAAATTGTTGTATTTTTTAATTAGTGAGGACCAATTATATGAAGATAAAGTGGTGAAGTGGTCCTTTAAGGGCTTACGTTCAAAATAACAAAACGTTATCATTTTTATCACAACATCGATAGAGGTAATATTTTGTTAAAACAAATATTAGATTTTGTCCACATCGCCCAGCTAAAAGCCTATAGTGTAACTGTAGTCACAGTTGCTCACTGACAAAAAGGCTGTGTATTATGTGACACATACAGCCTTTATCCAGAGCGAAATACAGTATGCATTCATGTTAAATCGAGTGCAGTCATTTTTGTTTAGGATTAGAAGTCCACTACATCATAAGTTCCTGACTATTGCAGCTTAACGCATTTAGACCTAAGGACGATCCTACAAATGTCTTCTAAATCCTGGCGGTTTTCTGAAAAAACCCATGTTTCTATATCGGTGGTTCTCAAACTATTTCATATCAAGGTGCCCCAGAATTGCATTTGGCCGATGACCCCCATCTGAAATATGTTGTTCCAGGGACCCCCCCAGAAGCAAAGATTTTAGTTAAAAACATTCACTCTGAAAGAATATATATTCAAAGATCTTTCAATAGCTAAAGTGGAACACAATGGCTTAAAAAACACCAAAAGGGGGTTCCCGCCCAGAATGGGTTAAAATCCAGTGTACTGTACACTCTTGCTATAAACCACTAATTGTGGAGAGAGATTCCTCAGTAATGATCGGTGCTGTGGTGAAGCAGACAGGACAACCCAACCAACCACAGGGTAATGAACACGTCTGGCAGATAGACGTTGTTGTTATTTCTAGGATATTCTCTCTCTCTCTCGTTAAGGGAATTAAGTCGAATACATTTAGAGGTAATTTGTAGAGAGACCGTCCCGACGACTATTCAGCCATGCAGTTCTGCACTGCTGACATTTCCATTTGGGTGGTCTTATAATAAAGCCATGTGGAGGGAGCTGATGAACGGGTTCAAGGTGTCCAAAAGCAGGAGCTCTGATTTCACTTCTCAGTTCCCCTCCAGCCAACGGTAGCAGACATACTTCCTCATGAGACATGAGCCTTAGTCTGCAGCAATGCCACATCCGGCATGACTTCACGGGTTAAATGATGCCAGATGATGGGAAAACGGTTCCGAATGCTCCCACAGAGGCAGGTTTATAGAGGCCGTGGGCCCTAGCTGTGGTTTGACTGACACCGGTTTCACATTTGAAACGGAAAAATACTCCGAGACAATACTCGTACCAACAGCAACAGCAACCAGTACCAACCTTTGACACAAAGAAAAGTTAATTTAATCATTTTGTGACAAGGCGGTATCCCTCAGCGACTTTCATTAGCCCAGCCTGAAGCTCGCAACGTGGAACGCGCCCCGCCGTGGCATGTTGTGTGAACTTGTAGATCTGCTATTTTCGCAAATTTGGAAATCTAGTGGAACATTTCTTGAAAATATTGGCTCTAATGACATGCCTAAAATAGGAACGCCAGTTGATACTTGAAGAAACTTTCAAGAAAGTGGAAAACAGACCATAAAAGATCATAGAGTTCCTTTTTTATTATTATTAAAATTTTCTTTTTACATTTGAACTACAGTACTTCAGCTGAGCTCAAACTGAGAGCCAGTCACTGTCGCAGGCAGATCAAAGTCCTTTGCCAATTGTGAATTCTGTACATGACTCAAAACCTTGCGAGCGTTACGTGCATTTCCAGTGGGAGTCTGTGGGACGGGTCACGGGTTGCATGTGTGTGTGTGAAGGGACTGAAGGCTCAGTGATTATTTTCTCAGTCATTGCATCCTGCTCTTTCATTGGCGCACGCACAGAATTATCTGATTTGGGGTGGCAATCTCACGGCTGAGGGAAATTACCTTCCCAAATACAAAGCCAGTTGAAATCCACTATATTTCCCTCTCTCCCTCTTTTCATCTTTATCAGACCCTGTCTGTCCCAGACCATTTTCTGAGCTCTAAGAATTTGCCAGTGAATTATAATGTGACTAGTAGCCACTATAGCCACGCATACACACGCATACTTTTGTATTTCCATACTCGTACATCAATATTTGCAATTTTATACCTTTTTGGGGTCATTTTGAACCCTAATCCTAAAGCCTGAGTTCTACCTAGTTGCACGCCAGTGTCACATACCAGAAATAGCCAATTCACATCAACAAGTGTCGTGTTGCGACGCATTGTGAGCTTGTAGATCAGCTATTTTATTTCACATATTGCTTTTTCTTCCCCTCTCAGCAGAGACTGGAGTACAGCCTGTGTGTTCTGAGGCACTCCATAATAATGCCTGGCGGTTACACACTAGAATCATCTTTGGGGAGAATTTGGCCTGTGAGGGCTGTCAAAAAATCTTCTCGTCTCTGCTATTGTTCTCCTCGCCTGCTCCCTATCTTAGTGCTTTCTCTCTGCCCCAGTCTGTCTCTCTCTCTTCCTCCCTCCACCTCTCTACTCTTTTTATCATTCTCCATACGTCTCTCTCTCTCTCTCTCTCTCTCTCTCTCTCTCTCTCTCTCTCCCTCCTCGTCTCTGTCACCCGTCCCTGAGTGTCTTCAGAAGCCTCTTTCTGCCTGTGCCTCACCGTTTCTCTGCTGTATCCACTTATATCCACTTATTTCTGTGGTCGGATGAAGAATGCTGAGACAGTCCAAATCACCAGCACCAGGCCAACTCGTCTAGCAGCATCATTCATGACCTTATGTGGAATTTGTTTACTGCTGCTGGTGTGTCCCCAGTCCTTGGTGCTCGTGTGGAAACGTTTCACTACTGGCCACGTGCCATGAGTTCAATTTAATTCAAGCTATGCAAAGTATGTGTAGACCATAATGCCCCTTAAGAATATACACAGTGTACTGTAAACGTGAACTGGTAAGATGTAAAAATGTACTCTGAAATCACTGAGGAAGCCCCTTAGTGATTTCAGAGTACATTTTTACATTTCCTCATAGCAACAACGTGCAAGACTTAAATTCTCATCTTTTGGTATGATTCACGTTATTTTCACATGCACAAGCACAGACACGCACACACACACACACACACACACACACACACACACACACACACACACACACACACACACACACACACACACAGTCACACACACACACAGTCACACACACACACACACACCACGCCATAAACCATATAAACCCACTTTAAATGACCCCATCCGGGGGGATGTGGTCTGTGCATCCGTTTATCATGTTGCCTCAAGTTACTCAGAGTACAAAACTGTTTCTCATTTGAGTTCAATGCAGATAGCATCTACTTCCTCCCTATATCGTTCATGCTGGTTCCAGTATTCCTTATAGCTCTCTCTAGCCTCATTACAGAATTTCAAAACCTGCCTTTTAAAACCAGTTTAGCTGCATAACCCGTTTTACACGCTATTTAATCCCCATGCGAAATACGCTATACCTGCTATTGGTTTTATGTGTTTAATTCGTCGTTTTGTAAAATAGCGGACCTGGTGACGAGGCCGTCGCGTTATGATGACGAAACCGGAAATCGACCCATGCTCTGGGCTTATTTCCATAAATTAAAAGAATAATAATAATAATAAGAAGAATTAAGAATTAGTGTGAGCGTTTAGAGCGGCTATTTTCACTAGTTTGAGGCAACTCCGCCACCTCTCATGGAACTCTCATGGAAGTAATTGACAATATATAAAGTTACAACACCAACTTTGATGAGGCTGTATTGCTTTGTTTAAAAAAATATAAGGTTTTCTTAATTTCCAGAAAAATGTACGGTATATTTTTTATTTCCTGAAAAGTTTACATTTTGGAGTTATGAGGTTTCCTCCCGACAGCAGAGATATGTGCTTTTGCTTTAGCCCATTGAGCCTCCAGAATGACAGCCTTTATTTGAACAACAGCTTCTAAATTGAATACCCAGGCAGGCCTCTTGTTAAACATTAGGTGTTCTTTATCTACCATATAGCTAACTAAATGACTAAGTGATTAGCTGCATGCCCTTCAGCCTTAGAGCCATCAATTCATCCCATGAGTATTCCTTCTGTTTTTGCCCCAACCGGGTGTCCGTTTGTTTGCAGAGTAAAATAATACGTGGCTGAATTCCACACTGATGTACAGTATGCGCATGTATGTACCGGTACTTAGACACCCAGGTGCAAACAGTTACAGCACCTGTGTCTGAACGTTGTCCGTCACAGCTAGCGCTAGCTCATGTTTCTGTATCAGTGGTGCTCAATACTTCATGTCAAGGACCCCAAACATGATAATTATGTAATTGGTTGTTCCAGGAATGTCTCAGAAGCAAAGATTTGAGTTAAAAATGTTCACTCTGAAAGAATATATATTCAAAGATTTGAGCCACATTTTCAAGATTAAAAAAAATAGCAGACCTACAAGCTCGGGTGGCTATGAGCTTGTAGATCTGCTATTTTTCAATAGCTAAAATTATAATGTTTAAGACATCAAAAGGGGTTCCCGCCCCAAAATGGGTAAATACTCAGATTAACTTTGTTTTCAAATATGATGCTTTGTATGGTCCCGTTGATATTAACCTTCAAGCAATATCTTTTTTAAAGATGCATAATTAGGGGCACGGTGGCACAGTTGGTAGTGCTGTCGCCTCACAGCTAGAAGGTCCTGGGTTCGATTCCCGCTCGGGGCACTGTGGGTGCTGGCGGCGTGTTTCCTCCTCCGCGTCATCAGTGCCCATACCCGAAGGCGGGGGTTGGCGAAAGGGCCTTTCTGTGTGGAGTTTGCATGTTCTCCCCGTGTCCCCTAGGGTAGGTACCCTCACAAAAACATGCAGTAATCCTGGTCTCTAAACTGCCTCCCCCTGGCCAGCCGGGGCGCCTGATGGAGGGGAAAGGAACTGGTTGGAATAACGTGTTCCTTCCACGCGCTACGTCCAACCAGGGAAACTCCCCCCTGTCAGGTGTAAAGGAGCAACTTGGACACTCAAGCATGAAGGAAGCATGAGTTAAGTCCGTTGCTCTCCCCAGGTTGGCGGAGGGTGTGTAGAGCCCAGGATCACAGTAGATGATTGACACAGGGGTGAAAAATGGGTTACAAAATCGTGGGATAAAAAATATATTTAAAAAAAAAGATGCATAATTTTCAGTCCTCATGAGAGGATTATTAACCCATTCTGGACGAGAATCCCTTTTGGTGTTTCAAGCATATACTTTAGCTGTTGAAAAATAGCAGATTTACAAGCTCATAGCTATTTTTGAAAAATCGTGAAAATGTGGTGCAAATCTTTGAATATATATTCTTTCAGAGCGAACATTTTTAAGTCAAATCTTTGCTACTGGGGGGGGGGAGGGGGGGGGGGTCCCCGGAACAACATATTTTGAGATGCGGGTTGGCGGCCAAACAGGGCCGGATTTAGCCAGCCCCACTAAGGTGGGCAGACAGAATTTGGGGTGTCAAACCCCCAAAATGCATAGAAAACTATATGCTATCATCATCAGTTCATCTATCTTCTCTTTGACCAACAGTATGCTAACCCAATTGCCCTTCCTGCCACTACCCTCTGCATTTACCCGGGCTTGGGACAACTTGTGCAACACAGGAAATGCTTTCTCGTATGTCTTCATGTGTTTAGACACAGTGGCCAGGTCTGTTTCGTTTGGACAACATAAGTTCCCTCTTCAGAGTTGCGTAGTCTGTTCCAGTTCCAGTAAGAGCATGCAAAGGCTCCAACAAGGTTGAGTCTAGAAATCTCTCAGAATAGGGTACAAGGCTTGATATGGTATGATATGATTATGATACTATTGACATACTTTTGACTCCACTATACCTTTCTAAGCCTTATATTTCAAATAGTGAAACTAGCAGATCAACAAACTTGCAGTTTATTTTTTAACGTCTACATTTTAATATAGACAGAGTTTTAAAGGCCTGCGCACTTACATTATTGTAAAAGAAAGCACTCCAGTACTTCAACTCACGTACACATTTGACAGATAATATTCCACTTGAGTCGTACTTTGACTCAAGTGCTGGGGTTGGTTTGTTGTTGTTGTTCATCCATGTCTATATATTTGTTATAGATTTCTCATTTGCCAAGATGACCAAGTTCTTTTTTCTTTCGTGCAACATGGTGCGACGGTAGGGGGTTAGGACACGTGCCAGTGTGGAGAAGGAACTCTCACATGAAGCTGAAGACACACCAATTACAAGGGCTGTCACATACAACTTGTGCAACACAGGAAATGCTTTCTCGTATGTCTTCATGTCAGGTCTGTTTCGTTTGGACAACATAAGTTGGCCAACATTGGCTTTGCAACAATGAGTTCCCTTTTCAGAGTTGCGTAGTCTGTTCCAGTTTCAGTAAGAGCATGCAAAGGCCAACAAGGTTGAGTCTATAGAAATCTCTCAGAATAGGGTACAAGGCTTGATATGGCTGTCATTAGGTCTAAATTCTTCTTTGAGAATCTGTTTTCCATCTCTGAAATGGCCCTGTCGAGGATGCTGAGCAAGGATCTTTTGAGAGACTGAGAGGGGGTGATGGTGGGGTTATCAGTATCTGTATAGCTGGAAGCCCTTCAAGGACCTCTGGGGTAGCCCCAAACCTCACTTTGACCGCATATTATTGCTTATAGCAGATTTAAGTAAAAGTAGCAATACTGCAACATATAACATATTCTGTTAGAACTAAAAGTGTGGAATTCAAAATGTACATAAGAAAAAATACAAAAGTATTGGCTTAAAAATGTACTTACAGTAGGCCTACCAAAAGTAAAAGTACTCATTGTGCAGAATGTCCCCTTTCCAGATGTATAATAATCTTTTGAAAATAGCAAATCTACAAGCTCACAATCCGTCGCAGGTTGTAGATTGGCTATTTTCAAATGCCCAAAATGTATATAGGGCTAAAGTGGGTAATGTATGTTTTGTAATAATAATCAAAATCTACAAAGTAACTAGTAACTACATTTTTCAAATAAATAGTGTGAGTAAAAGTACAATATATATATAGTACAAATAATCCTGCAGAGTCAGCTTTTGAATATTTTGTCTGGATCTCTGCAAGAACCATGCCGGCTTCATTTTGAATACCCTTAGATGTGTATGTACTGTAGCATTGTTATTCATGCTCTTAGCAGCTAGCTTCTTATCCTTCGCTAAGGTGTACTCAAATAATAAATACAAAAAAGACCAGAAGCAATGTCATCATGATCATCATCAGCATCGCTGTGGTGAGTGTGGTCACGTAAGGTTTCTTTTGTTCCACGGAGCCCCAACTCGTTAACACAGAGAAACTTAATAACATCTCCAATGCTTTTACCATAGTACCGGTTCTTTTCAAGTGCTGTTTTATCTCCTGTGTCTTTTCTTAACATTAAGAATAAGGTGGTTGTCATCACACCATTTTTACAAAGCTCTGTAGTCTGTACCCCTAAAAAGTAGTCAGCTAAATCCCTATCCTTGTCCAGAAGGGCTAAGATGGCAGTATCATCCGAGAATTTAATGATGTAATTGTTCGGGTTGCCACTTCTACACTCATTTGTACACAGAGTGAAAAGGACAGGTGAGCTAACGCAGCCCTGCAGGTCCGGTACTCAGGGTTCTGCGCTCTGACATAGTGCCATTCACAGTACACTGACCCTTTGTGTACGTTTAGAGACATGGACATTAACCCATTTAGGCCTGACGTCGAGAAAAAGAAAAAAAAACCTTGTTTCTGTATCAGTGGTGCTCAATATTTGTAATTGGCCTCCGCCCTCATCTGAAAATATGTTGTTCCAGGGACCTCCCCAGAAACAAAGATTTTAGTTAAAATGTTATAATAATATATATTCAAAGATTTGTAGGTCTGAAAAATAGCAGACCTACAAGGTCATAGCTTTGATCTCGCCGCAAAGCAGGTGCCTATGGGCTATAGTTCCAAACATTGCTCCTATGGCTGGAACCTGGAACTATCCCATTGAGATAGAATGAGCACTTCCGCATTCCATTGTTACAATGGGAGTCAGCGCTAGTGTCGCCACTCTTACTATAGTCAGATAATGTGAGAGATTCTGCTGGCAGCCTAAATGTCTCGGGCGTGCTTGTCTTTTAAAATTGTAATTGACCCCCTTTACTCCTTAATTTAGTTGTTATGCTAATTGATCCTGTCCCTGCTGTTGTATATCCTACTGCCAGTGAGCTAGGAGCCGCCACCGGGGAGACGCCTTCGTCCCACCCAACACTCCCTGCTGACAGGTACCGCCCCAGCCCGTAGGAATGTGTGCAATGACAATTAGCACCCTATACCTACTCCCAACTTTATTCAAAGATTTGTGCCACATTTTCACGATTTTTCTAAAATAGCAGCTCTACAAGCTCTGTGAGAGCTATGAGCTTGTAGATCTGCTATTTTTCAATACCCAAAATGGGTTAAGGTCCCTGAACCGCTTTATTAAGAGATGTGGCCGTATTGTGTTAAATGCTGAGCTGAAATCTACAAGAAGAAGGCGTGCATAGGCTTTGTTAAGTGTTTCAAAAGAAAATAGTCCAAGGCCAAGACTGCGTCCTCTATATACCCCTGTCGCTCCTATAAGCAAACTGAAAATCATCCAGTGAACAGCCAACCGCTGCCTTCAGCAGACTGATAATGATTTTCTCAGAACACTTCATGACTACTGAAGTCAGAGTAGTGACTGGGCATTGTTTTCTTTGCAGCCTATAATTCCTTTTTGGGAACAGGAATTATAATGGAGTCTTTCCAGGCGGACGGAACAGTACATGAGCAGCCGGCCACATACTGTATCCCCGTCTGGACCTGAAGCCTTCCGGGGGACATGTGTGCCAAAACATCCTCTGGACTTCACGTTGAGGTTGATCCACAGTGATTCCCAGATCACTGTGTGTGTGTGTGTGTGGGTACAGACTCTAGGGCAGCATTTTGTTCATGCAAGAAGTCAGCTGTTTAAAACCTTGCATAAAAAGTTGTTTAATTCGTTGGCCTTTTCCTTTTCATTCGAAACACAAAGGCCCTTCTTAGCTGGAGCCATGCTAGTCATGGCCTTCATAGATTCCCATGCCCGTGGCAAACATGTAATGACTTGACAAAAATGTCCACCACAATGACCCCTTGAACATGATGCGTTCATCCAGGAGACATACTAAGGTACTGTGGTTCTCAAGCTTTTCCATGTCAGTAAGTAGCCTTGCCGAGCGATGAGGCCCATAGGGCAGGAGCCTATCTCCTGTTTCTGTAGCGTGAGGCAGCTGGATGTACAAGTACACCCCCTGGACATGACGCTATAGTATGTCACAGGGACTTACCCCCAATCCAACCCTTGATGCTGAGTGTCAAGCAGGGAGGCACTGGGTCCCATTTGTATAGTCTTTGGTATGACCCGGCCGGGGATTGAACCCCGACCTCCCAGTCTCAGGGCGGACACTCTAACCACAAGGCCACTGAGCTTCCATGTCAAGGACCCCCAAATTGACCCCCTGGCCTCACTTTGAGAGCCTGTAGGCGTGTTCTTACCTGCGTCTGTTGGACAGCACCTCCTCCGTCTCATTGGACAGCACGACGTGGGCGGAGCCTCCTTGACTTGCCTCGTGCATTACCTCAATCTGGGACGACACACATGGTACAGTACATTACACTAGTGTTGTTTTTGGCAGCACATTTTAGTCATAGTCTCTTGAATAGTTTTCATTTAGTTTCAGTCACATTTTTGTCACCTGGATTTTTTTAATGTTAGTCTAAATATCGACTAAATATCATGAGATTTTAGTCGACTAAATCTACAGTTGATTTAGTCGACTAAAATGTATATTGGCTGGCCTTGACGCCGTCGTAATGACTGCTTTTACACTTGCTGAAATTACTGTTCTTACACATGCTGAAAATAGCAGCATCTACAAGCTCACAAAGCGTACAAGCTCACAATCAGCTCACAATCAGATCAGATCAATCAGAAGGCTGACAAAAGGTGAATTGTGTTGTGTTGTCGGTACCTTGATGCCTCCCTTGGCCTTGCGTATGATCTTCTTCTTGTTGGGGTCGGTTTCAGCCGGCTGCTTGTTGTTGTTGGAGCCGTCTGAAGCTCTGCGTGCCAGAGCTGAAGTGTGTAGGAAGAAGAAGAGCACAGAAGTTATGTTAAAATATTTTTTTAATGAAGCACCACTTGCCAGCTGTGCTTCTTGCGCTGTACTCCTTTTGATAATGTATTTCATTTAATTGCTTTAAAATCTTGTACTCGTCGCCTCTAACCTTTCTGTGAAACCTCACACTCAAATTCAAATGTATGTATTGCAAGTATAACTGACAATATATCACTTGAACTTAAAGTTCTGTCTTTCTCTCTCTCTCTCTCTCCTTCTGTGTCTTGTTTCATCGCCATCTTTCACACACACACACACACACACACACACACACACACACACACACACACACACACACACACACACACACACACACACACACACACACACACACACACACACACACACACACACACACACACACACACACACACACACACACACACACACACACACACACACACACGCCTTCCTCATTAGAACGTTGGACTCACGTTGCTGGGTCCTGGCAGGGTTCTTGAGCGAGGGTCGTTTGGGCGAGGACTCTGGCCGTGGAGCCACAGGCTGGACAGGCCTGGTCTGCTTGGCCGACAGCTTCTTCAGACTGACGTGGCGCTTCTCGAACATCTCCTGGACGTCCTCCAGCCTCTTCAGGGCCTTCAGGACGCCGGCCTGCCACCAAAACACACACACAGCCAATATGTTACATCTGAGGTACATCATCCATGCGTAAGAGCTCCCCAGGGCTTAAAGCCAAAAAGAATCCCAAGACTGAAAATTACTTTTTGCAAATCTGCACTGATCTCATTAAATAACCCCTATGAAATCCTCAGGACTGAAATCCGTCCCCAGGACTGAGAACTTTAAGCCCTGTCCCCAGAACAGTGGTTCTCCACCTATTCAGGCCGTGACCCCCAAACGGTTATCTTATTAGAAGTACTGGGGACGCCCAAAATAATCCTATTTGAACTGGGGACCCCCCAAAATAATCCTATTTGAACTGGAGACCCCCCAAAATAATCCTATTTGAACTGGAGACCCCCCAAAATAATCCTATTTGAACTGGGGACCCCCGAAAATAATCATTTTAGACTGGGGACGCCCCAAAATAATCATATTTGAACTGGGGACGCCCCAAAATAATCATATTTGAACTGGTGACGCCCCAAAATAATCATATTTGAACTGGGGACGCCCCAAAATAATCACATTTGAACTGGGGACCCCCCAAAATAATCATATTAGAATTGAGGACCACCCAAAATAATCATATTTGAACTGGGGACGCTCCAAAATAATCATATTTGAACTGGGGACCCCCCAAAATAATCATATTTGAATTGGGGACCCCCCAAAATAATCATATTTGAACTGGGGACCCCCCACCCTGATAAGCACTTGGAATGTAGGAGTTGGGGTATTCAATATTGTTCTCAGTTCCACAGATAAATATCGTGAAAATAGCCGATCTACAAGCTCAGATGAGCTTGTAGATTGGCTATTTTCACAATTGTTGCCTCTTATTGTAGCCTGATTGTCAGACTCTGAGAGCATCCAGCTCTTGATTGTCAGCCTCTTTGTGAGAGAGAGACATACCTTGACGTCCTCTGACAGCACCACTTCGTACTGGTTGTGGATGTTCCTGAGTTCAGTCAGCTTGTTCTGCTCGGCCGTCTCCAGGAAGCCATCGATGTCCGCCAGCGCCGACTCCGCCCCTTCCTGTGACTGACACTTGTCCACGGCTTGGGACGCCAGCAGATAGATGCCGGCCTCACACCACTGGTTCACCTGTACAGTAATTATACAACACATACAGTAATTAATAATTATACACACCACTGGTTCACCTGTACAGGTAGACATACAGTAATTAATAATTATACAACACACCACTGGTTCATCTGTACAGTAATTATACAACACACCACTGGTTCACCTGTACAGTAAATATACAACACACCACTGGTTCACCTGGTAGACAATCATAATTACACCACTGGTTCACCTGTACAGTAATTATACAACACACCACTGGTTCACCTGTACAGTAATTATACAACACACCACTGGTTCACCTGTACAGTAATTATACAACACACCACTGGTTCACCTGTACAGTAATTATACTACACACCACTGGTTCACCTGTACAGTAATTATACAACACACCACTGGTTCACCTGTACAGTAATTATACAACACACCACTGGTTCACCTGTACAGTAATTATACAACACACCACTGGTTCACCTGTACAGTAATTATACAACACACCACTGGTTCACCTGTACAGGTAGACATACAGTAATTAATAATTATACACACCACTGGTTCACCTGGTAGACATAATTACACCACTGGTTCACCTGGTAGACATAATTACACCACTGGTTCACCTGGTAGACATAATTACACCACTGGTTCACCTGTACAGGTAGACATAAATTATACAACAGAGAGAGCGAGAGAGAGAGTATGTTGTCTGCTAATTCCCCCACACAGTAACTCTCGACCGTTTTGGACGTGGGGCGGCTTGCCGGAACCGGGCCGTTGCACCACTCCGTTTACAAGGGTGTGATGTTCTACATTCGCCCAGCAAAGGTTTGCTCAGACAGCTCAGAAGACTGTTACAAGGGTTTATGGGTCTTTCAGAAGACTGTTACAAGGGTTTATGGGTCTTCCCTGATCAGGGAGACTTTGACACGTTGAGTTGGAGGAGCCGAGGATCAAAACCGCAACCTTCCAATTTACACGACGGCCTCCATCCATCCATCCATCCCTCCGTCCCTCCATCCCTCCCTACCCACCCGTCGATGGCTTTCCCCGAAGCACCCCAAAAGCCAGAGAGCGAAGCAGCGGTCCTGGCAGCACACACAAATCACAGAATCTCACCGACATCATGGCCTTCCTTACCTTGTCTATGCCTCTGTGTATCCGCAGCGACTTGGACAGGACGTCGGTCTTCTTCTTCACCTCGTTGCTGAAGTCGTCGCAGACACGCCGCAGCTCCACACACTTGGGTCGGATGGAGTCCACGGCATAGTGGTTGCTCTGGATCAGCTGGTCGCCGTGCAGCGCGTGAAGCTGGGCCTTCTCCAGGGTGGACTGGTGGGGAGACAACAGACCACAGGGTCAGTTCAACAATACGTTCTCCAGGGGTGGACTGGTGGGGAGACAACAGACCACAGGGTCAGTTCAACAATACGTTCTCCAGGGGTGGACTGGTGGGGAGACAACAGACCACAGGGTCAGTTCAACAATACGTTCTCCAGGGTGGACTGGTGGGGAGACAACAGACCACAGGGTCAGTTCAACAATACGTTCTCCAGGGGTGGACTGGTGGGGAGACAACAGACCACAGGGTCAGTTCAACAATACGTTCTCCAGGGTGGACTGGTGGGGAGACAACAGACCACAGGGTCAGTTCAACAATACGTTCTCCAGGGTGGACTGGTGGGGAGACAACAGACCACAGGGTCAGTTCAACAATACGTTCTCCAGGGGTGGACTGGTGGGGAGACAACAGACCACAGGGTCAGTTCAACAATACGTTCTCCAGGGTGGACTGGTGGGGAGACAACAGACCACAGGGTCAATTCAACAATAGTCTTTAGGCTGGTTGTGTTCCATTTGATATCCGTCTCCTATCACAGCACATTGTTGTAGCTCACTTCGCCCAACAGATTTGGGAGTTCATTGTCAGTAGTCATGTTTTCTAAATCTCAGTGGGTGATTGTGACTTCTGTGGGAATGTCTTGGTACAGTAGACAGGTGGTTAGGAAATGTAACTCAGTTTCCACTTCATGTTGTCTGCAGTGGGTGCATAGTCTGTCTTCTCTAGGGAGAAGTTCAACAATAGAACAGGGGGGGGGGGTAGGTGGTTCTAGCGGTGCATAAGAACAGAATAAAGAGGTTCATTACATTATTATTCAATACTGATGTATCAAACATATATTATATATCTATCCTTGAAATGAAACTTCAAATATGAATGAATGTGCTGCCGTGTGTGAGAGAGAGAGAGAATGTGCTGCTGTGTGTGAGAGAGAGAGATTATATGAACCTGTGCTTTCTCCTCCAAGGCCTTGAGTTCCTTGAGTAGACTTTCCACCCTCGCCACACAATCACCGATGTCTGAATGGCAGGTCAGACCATCCATTGACGCGTCTAGAGACACCTTCACCTGGTGATGTGAGAGAGAGAAATGGAGAGAGAGAGAGAGAGAGAGAGAGAGAGAGAGAGAGAGAGAGAGAGAGAGAGAGAGAGAGAAGGGATTTACATCGTGTGACTGAGTGGACGAAAAAAGGGAGACGTGTAAATGTAGGGGACGAAGGTATAGAGAATGAAAGTGAGACAGCGAGTATCAAAGGGCATACAGCAGGCAAACTGGTTAGGGGTGAGAGGGGCGAGGAGGAGTTTACATTACAGGTTTACAGCAGGTGTAAAGAAGTTGGTGAAGAGTTTGTGTTTGGGGCATTCGAGCACGGGGGAAAATGTGTATTTTTTTTATAAAATGTTATAGCGATTTATTTTTTTATTATTTACTATAGTCCTACTAGAAAACCCCAAGAAATGACATCTGGCCACAAAAGATCACAGGATCTACTGAACGTGTCAAACTGACATATTGAGCCTATAACACACAGTGTGACTTCCCCCCAGTAGGCTGCCTTCATATTCAGTAGATCCTGTGATCTGTTGTGTGGCCAGATGTCATTTCCTGGGGTCTATTAGGACTATAGTACATAATACAAAAATAAATCGCCATAATATTTTGTAAATAAAACCGTATTTAGCCCCATGTTCGAATGCCCCCGCCCCCCTGTCAAAAACAGCTAAAATCCCTAAAACGAAAGAAAGCAGCAAATGAAAAAAAACCGAACTAAACTAAAGTTGTCCTTGTTGACATGACGTTACAAGTGTCGGGCTGTTTTCGTTTTGTCCATAGACTTGGCAGATTTTTGGGGCGAATGAATGAGACAAACATTAAAAGTCCATAGACTTGCCCGCCACATGACGTCAAGTCTGAAAGCCAGACTTTGGAGAGCTTAGTGCCCCTCAAAAAGGGGCTGGGACAGAAAGGGAGGGAGAGCAAGGAGAAAATTAAAATAGAGGTGACCCGCGATAACAACAGCAGCTCCAACCAATCAGTCTCGCTTCAGTTCAAACGTGTTGGTGGTAGTTCATCATCGAGCACAGCACATTATTTAAAACATCACACAGAGAACTCACAGAGAACTTCAGGCAAAACTAGAGGGTGGCAAAAAAAAAAGATAAGGAAAGAAAGAGACACATTGACTGGCACATATGAATAAATTCATTAATTCGCCTGTGCCGAGTTCTTTCAGTCGTGTAAGCAAAATAAATTACCCCAGGTCTGTGAACCGCCTATGTTAGTAGTTGTTTTCTTTTGTCACCCGAAACATTCATTTTGTAACAGCGATCAGCGATGGGGCCGGCCTGGGATTAGAATCCCCAGATAAAAGCATGAAAGAAATACCTTTACATGGGGGGGGGGGGTCGTCATATCGCTCTGTTTACATCGCGCTAGCATTCCAGAGCTAACCAGATGCAGCCTTAATCAATAATATCAAAGATCCACAGGGATGTGTGACATGAGCGGGAAAAAGACAGAACCTCTAGCCGGGTTTGGGGGTAGAAGACTACTGAGTCATTATGAAATCATAGACTTTCTTCCTGTACACATGTCGGTTTAGAGTAGAACCATGAGGCCCGTTTCAAGCTTCTTCAGTTCCCTGAGATAATATCGGCACTGCTGTGGCTTCCTGACCACTTTGTTGAAGTGTTAGTCCCACTGGAGTTTCTCAGTGATGTGGAAAAAGAGGAATTCGGTCGTTGACCCTTTCCGCTGCTTTCTTCCCAGAGAGGACATTCATTCAGTACTGCTAGACCTACACACTTTCATTTTGAGTAGGCCATGCATCTTTCATTTGAGTATGCACACTGGAAGAAAGTCTATATGGCACAGCCAGTACCTTCTGCACAGAGAGGACATATTATAGTACCCAGACCCATCTAGCCATGCATCACATACTTTTCGCTTTGAGTGAGCACTTATCAACTGTCTGCTTTGAGTAGGAAGGCACACAGCAGGGAAGTGGTGCATGCGCTCATGGACGGGAAGGAAATGTATAAACCTCAGAGATTAGATATTTCTACTGACAACATACTAACTCTGCACTGCGAATGAAGTGGTTACTAATTTGTAGCTGAGGATTTTTGTCCATCCATCACACAATTTAGCGAGCTAGGTTGCTGCTAATAACAGGGCAAGTGGAACCTACTCCTTAGGCCTACTGTGCCTGCTTGCTTCTGCTTCTGCTGAAAGAAGCTTTAGTGGTCTTTGGAGGTTCAGAACATGTCTCCGAAGAACAATGACTCGACGGCTTCACTGTGTGTCACATCCATAAAGATGATTGACACCACAAATAGGAGACTGATTGCTCAACGATTCATTGTGGTTAAAGAGAGGCGTAGAAACACATTCGGCTGACTTCAATTCCAGCAGATCATGGCCATGAATATTATGCCAAACAAATAAGATGCTGCAGTAGACCGTGTGCATGTACATTTATTTGAAATATGTTGATTTATGTTTGTGAAAATATAATGGGAGAGGATCTTTCAAATAAATCATTCAATAATAATAAAAAAACATCTCGCTCCTGAACATCTTGCTCCTGCATGGGAGAGGATCTTTCAATAAATCACTCAATAATAAAAATAAAATAAAGTTATGGCTTTGAGAGACATTGATGTGGGGACACATGATGAAAGTGTTAAGCGGATCAAACAGATCTCCCTGTGGGACATTCATTCATCTACACTGTAATCTAACGGGACACGCGCTACACCCACCCACCTCTCTGAAGTCCTGCTCGAAGTGACGTAGCTGCAGACACTGCTCCAGCTTCAGATGGTGTTTAGACCAGAACTGCTCAAAGGCATTTTCTGTCTCATCCAGCTGGGCCAGGAGTCTATATACAGTATACCGCACACGCACGGATGCACGCACGCACGCACACACGCACACACGCACACACACACACACACACACACACACACACACACACACACACACACACACACACACACACACACACACACACAGTTTGAAGCTGCAATCTGAAATCCATTTGAATCAATACATTTTTTTATTTTGACCAATCTTTATGATATTGTAAGGGTGATTCACAAAGTGACTGACGTCTTGTAAGCTCAACTGTTCAACTCATCAACCACATTTTACTCTCAGCGTTAAATTATTTTGACTGTGTGTATGTACAATACTTAAATATAGATGACCTCTCCACTGTGGTCTGGTTCTCCATCTCATCTGGGTTGAGTTTGTGGCTCTCAGACTTGGAGGCCTGCTCCTTGATGCAGCCCAGCAGAGTGGTGCCTTGTTTCAACGCCAGCTTCAGTTCATCCTGGTCACGGCAGGGGGATATTAGTTGGCATCAATTACAGGGATATCTGAGCGTGTGCATGCGCGTGCGTAAAGTATGTAAAGTATTCAATTCAATTGCTTTATTGTAACTGTGGGTGAAATTATAATAGAGGAATAATTGAGGTGATATAGTGTCACATTTCAACCTATTGCACAATACAAAAGACAAGTCTAAAGAATATACAAAGTACAAAGTGTAACCCTAAGGTGAACGCGGTGCGGTGCAATCATCTGCCTCGGCGCGGTGGAGGAAATGCTCACAATAGATTAATTTCCTATAGAGATAAATTACATTTCATGGTGTGGCTCAGTTAACCTAACGTACAGTCTATAACTCTACTATAACTATACTTGGGAGAGATAAAGAGAGCTAGTGATAACTAGACTCGTACGTCACAGATACAGTAGGTGATTTACATTTATGTGGCAATTGTGGCATTTTATGTGCATGCTTTGTGTGAGTCACGTGTGAGTCATGCTGATGTCCTTGTGCATTGACGTGGGTGACAGACATAGGTGGGTGGGTGGGTGGGTGATGTTGACGTGGGTGTGTATATTACTGTGTCTTTATGTTATCATATCGTCGCTGTCAGACCATGTCGAACCTTGTTATCTCCATAATTCAACGTCTTATGTTTATGTCTTTTATGTTTACATGTTTTAGTGCACGTGTGAGTGCCAGGACACTATTAATAGACGACTCGTGAGAAAAAAAAGAATACCCGCATTAGCGATAGGCAACTAGCCTATAGCCACTTCCCCAAAATGTGCTGACCTCATCACATTTTTTGTGCTGATCCTCATCACATTTGTCATGATGTCTATGGCCGTTTTTTGTGCCAAACTAATGCTTGGAATGGATTCAGAATCATGAAACCCCCCTAGTTTGACATGTCACATGCTACTTAAAGCAAGGAGGAAAGGAAAGTTTGACATTTTTGACAATTTTGCCTGCCATAGGATGTTAATGGTAGGATCACAAGAAACCCCTATAAAATGTCCCAATATTGACAGCCGGTCAGCAAGTGGATTCATGAATATGAATATGTATATCGACAATATTTTAGGCCAATAAAAAAGACTATATACCAAATTTCCCACTTTAAACAAAAGAAGCCTGTCGGCTGCCGGACTAGGAGTTTCGGAGCCAGAAGGGAGAAGAGTTTGGGACGTGCTACCTTCAGCTTGTTGTGTTTGTCAGTGTGTGCGGTGAGCATGTGTTTGGTTGATACCTTCAGCTTGTTGTGTTTGTCAGTGTGTGCGGTGAGCATGTGTTTGGTTGATACCTTCAGCTTGTTGTGTTTGTCAGTGTGTGCGGTGAGCATGTGTTTGGTTGATACCTTCAGCTTGTTGTGTTTGTCGGTGTGTGTGGTGAGCATGTGTTTGGTTGATACCTTCAGCTTGTTGTGTTTGTCGGTGTGCGCGGTGAGCATGTGTTTGGTTGATACCTTCAGCTTGTTGTGTTTGTCAGTGTGTGCGGTGAGCATGTGTTTGGTTGATACCTTCAGCTTGTTGTGTTTGTCGGTGTGTGCGGTGAGCATGTCTTTGGTGCACTGGACGTCGTTGGGCAGCTCCGTCTCTGCCAGGTCTGTGCCGAACTTCTGCAACCACTGAGCCGTGCTCTTCACTGTCACCGCAAAGTTCTCTATGGCCTGCATGCGGAAGAGCAAACACACACACACACACACACAGACAGATCAAAACACATGCACACACCAAATACACACACACACACACACACACACACACACACGCTCGTACACACACACACACACACACACACACACACACACACACACACACACACACACACACAGACACATCGCACACAGACATTCCGATTTCTTTATTTGAGTCCACATTTATAAAATGGAGGCATGGCACTCATTCAGTCACCAGCCTCATCGTCCATTATAATATAATTTGATATAATATATAATGTTGTATTATACTAGAAGCGTGAATATATTTTGATTATGTGCTTTATTTGATACCTTGACAGGTTATGTGAGACTAAAAAAAAAAAGGTAGTGCATATGAAGAGAACTATGTCTATAAATTGATGATACTGTCAGGTTTTACTGAAGTAACTAAAAAACCAAAAACAAAAACAACGTATCTGACATTGTCAGATTAAAGCAAATTATAACAATGAATCCATATTAATGGTTCTAACACGTCTGTGGTTGGCATATTCTTTATTTATTCAAAGTCAGCTTTAGAGGTAAATCCATGTATTCATTTACTGCATGCTTATTCCTGTGTACACACACACACACACACACACACACACACACACACACACACACACACACACGCACACACAGACGAGGTACAGATAAGAACAGTATGAGGAAGTCAGTAGAATACCAAATGCTGACACACGCACACTGCAAACCCTATATGGAACAAACCACACACACACACACACACACACACACACACACACACACACACACACACACACACACACACACACACACACACACACACACACACACACACACACACACACACACACACACACACACACACACACACACACACACACACACACACACACACACACACACACACACACACACACACACACACACACACTACCAAACCATGCATGCACACAGATACAAAGTATCAGTTAGACACAGTCCGTCATTATCCCCCACCTGTTTGACCAAATGGGGAAGTGAAAGTGGAAACACCAACAGCTCGAAAGTGAAACTAGAAATATGCTGACACTAACTGTCAAAACTGAAAGTGCACTCAGGCAGGAAAGATCTGATGAAAAATCTGATGCCGTATGCTCAATATGGTAAAACATGGTCCACAGAGTCCACTGGGCCCTGAAAAGCTGGTAAGACATGTTCCACCACAGACACCCTGCCACTACTCACAGTGCGACTATATGGCAGTACTCCAGGTTTCCTCCCAGCCACTACTCACAGTGCGGTGGTGTATCCACTGACTATGGCAGTACTCCAGGTGTCCTCCCAGCTCACAGGTAAGCTGGCCTTTATCCACGTAGCCGTGCAGGTCTGATAACGAGTTCAGCATGACGATCTGAGAACATATTAAACAAAACACAGGAACTGTAGCAACTATCCTCTCCATCGGGATATAATCTAAAGGCTGGTGGGTTGGATTTGAGTGGGAATTATGTTCGGGAGTTTCGAGAGGCCATTATTCCTATAATGAATGCTTTGTTAAATCCATCTGGACTCGGAGTAACATTTTTGGCGTTACACAAATAAATCACCGTTAGTGAACTACGCCAAGTATATGTTAGATTCGTTTTCTTTGTTTAATTTAATTTTATTCACTTTTTTCTGTTCTGTCTTGGTCCTGTTAACTGTCTCGTCTTGTCTTTTTTAGTTTGGTTTTTCTGTTGTTTGCTTTCTGTTTCACCTATGCAAGCCATTCATATAGCTAGAAGGGTAGTCACAATAAGCTAAGGCTTCAGCTCCGAAAGGTAGAAACCACAGAACGGGAACCGACTTCAGCCTGAATTGCCACCTGGTGTTAACAGCATCTGTCACACACAGCAGGAGGCAAATACATGCATGCACACTATTATCCATGTACACACGAGGACTGAAAATGGAGAAGTGATGAGTGATATTTTTCACTCTCCAATTTCTCCTATAAAAGGTGTGGTTTTACTCTGCATGTAGCAAGTCTGTAGCAGATGGACAGACGGTGTGTCAGACCGACGTTGAAAACCACAAGGATGGACGTCGCGTACTGTATGACAGGATGTATGTCACGTACTGTATGACAGGACTCCGCAGAGAGATCATTTACACAATGGCTTATGGCACTAATGTATGCAGCACTTAGCAAGCTGCTTGACACCTATATCATATGATAATGATCTTCCAAGCGCTTTTTATATCCAAAACACGTACGCCTCCTTTACGACTATAGTTCACAGCTTCCAGTACGTTCCTGCTTTTCTCACTGCAAACTTCAGTGAAAAGATTTAACTTTCCTCGATGTTTGGCCGCCGTTAAGGTGTTTTTTTATGAATAATAATTATTTGAAAAATATTTTCTTTTCTTTTTCTTCTTCCGGGGGGCATGCACAAGACCTTTTCAGATGGGGGTCCGCAGGCCAAATACAATTCAATTTGGGGATCCTTGACATGAAAGCTTTGGAGAACTACTGCCTTAATGTCACAGGCTTAACTCCCAATCTCTCAAGACCCGCCTAGGTCCTACTAGGAACACCCCTGCTCCTCCATAGATAGACAATACGTGGAACCACGTCAGCTTCCCAGAATGGATTCGTTTTTACGTCCGGATACCCGGTCCAGGACAGTCTTCAGGAGACTTGGCTCAGCCAGGGCTGGACTGGGACAAAAATTCGGCCCGGTCATTTTCGCGTGAATTTGGCCCAGACCGGCCCACCATAACCAGCGCGCAGAAACTCTACCGCCCGCTCCGTCGAGGCACACACAAACAACATAAACAGAACAACATAAATGATACAAACCAACAGACAACTACACAACCCTTTGTAGAGGGTTTATTTGTCACTCACTGATACAGGTACAGTGAAATTATCATGATGGCACTGGTAGAATGGCAGCACGCCCGGACCTTTCCTGGTGGCCAGCCGCCTATTGGCCTGTCGCGGCCCACCGGGAATATGCCCGGTATGACCTGTGGCCAGTCCAGCCCTGGGCTCAGCTCTGAACCCAATTGATTTGGCGTTAGGAACCCGTTGCGACCGCATGGCCTTGCTGACGTCTAGGCGGAATTCCACTTTTGAACTAGACTTGAGGTTATGTTACTACGGTGAGCTTGTAGAAAACAAGGCAAGGGAGGTGGAATATTGGGATCGTTTACACAATGGCATGTACAGTAGAGTTCAACAAGCTGCTTGTACCTAAAATACGTTTGTCAAAAATAGGCAATCTATGTAGCCGTAACACTTTGAGAATATAATCTCTTATAATTAGTTAGTAGATAATTCACAAACTGTTAGTTAATGAGTTACTAATGACTTGTTAAATGCATGTTAATGGGTCACGATGCATTGTGAGCTTGTAGATCTGATGTCATGGTCATGGACTTTTACAGACACAGACAGATTTTTACATTTTTATCCCACGATTTTTGTAACCCATTTTCTTCACCCAGTGTCAATTGTCTAATGTAATCCTGGGCACTACAATCCCTCTGCCAACCTGGGGAGAGCAACGGACTGACCGCCATGCTTCCTGCCATGCATGAGGAGTCCAAGCCGCTTCTTTTCACCTGACAGCGGGGAGTTTCCCCAGTAAGCACGTAGCACGTGGAAGGAACACGTTATTCCAACCAGTTCCTTTCCCCTCCATCAGGTGCCCCAGCTGGCCAGGGGGAGGCAGTATAGAAGTATAGAGACGAGGATTACTGCCTGATTTTTTTGTGAGGGTACCTACCCAAGGGCACACAGGAGAACATGCAAACTCCACACAGAAAGGCCCCACCTCGGGTATGGGCACTGATGATGCTGAGGAGAGAACACGCCCCCGCCAGCGCCCACAGCGTCCCCAGCGGAAATAAAACCCAGGACCTTCTACGTAGCTGTGAGGCGACAGCGCCGTCCACTGCGCCACCGTGCCCCAGACAGGCCGACAGACAGAATGGTGTTGTCATGCAAACACCGCTGTAGATGAGAGGTGTGGTTTGACGTGTGGTTTAATGAAGCATGCTTACCGGTACCTTCATTTTAAAGTCATCTCTGTGGAGCTTAATGCCAATGTCAGCCAATGCCCTCTGGAAGAACCTGGAAGGCCTCAGAACCAGTACCAACTGCAGGTTTCCTGGGAACGCCCCCTGGGGCATGCACACACACACACGCACACGCACACGCACACAGACACACACACACACACACACACACACACACGGACACGCACACACACGGACACACGCACACGCACACGCACACGCACACACACACACACACACACACACACACACACACACACGGACACGGACACGCACACACACGGACACACGCACACACACACACACACACACACACACACACACACACACACACACACACACACACACACACACACACACACACACACACACACACACACACACGTCATTTACATCATTACACTGGGCCTAGTTCCTAATTTAATTACATGACACTGAGTGGGACCATTGTTCAGACCGGAATTTAAAATGACTATTTCAGGATCATATTGCGCTAACTGCGTGCATGTTACGTTCACTTGTACTGCCCTCTAGTGTTAAAAACACCTAAGTACTAGTTTATCCTTACAAGCCAAATTGTATCAGGAATGAATGATACAGATTGATATGTTTGTTACTGTGGCCCGGGTCGTCCTAGCGGTCCGGACACCTATAGGCTGGTAATACGGCAGGTTCGAGTCCCCCAGTCTCTCTCCCCGTTTCCTGTCAACCTACTGTATACCTACGTACCAATAAAGGCAAAAATATCTTAATAAATAAATACAAACTTTACTGTACCAAATCATTCTCAAGTCCGTTGCACACCAGACTGAATATAACACTTAAGAAAGTTTTGTTTGTTAAGCCTGTGTGATTGATTGTATAATGAGAATAAATACATTTAATGGCAAAAGCATGTGAGAGACAAAAATATATATTTGTTCTTTAGCAGCTATGCTGTTAGTGGCTTTGTTACTGGAGTCCTGGTGATATTAAAAGTCCAGGGTAGATCATACAGCCATTGTTGTATAGTTAAATTATTGTTAAAATCTCAGAGGCACGTTGGTTTGGAACCATTTATTTGTTTCTGTCTAGACTGTCACTGTTTTATTTGGTTATCAGGAGCCAGTTGCACCACCTCAGTTCAAACTTAGCCTAGTTATAGCTTAAATGGCTTTTAACTCAAGACTTTAGTGCATGACTAAAAAGCCATTTAAGCTATAACTAACTAGGCTAACTTAGTGCGAGGTGGTGCAACCCCCCTACTGTCAATAGTGTACTTGTTTTGTACACATCAGACAGATTGATGTCGCCGTTTGGCTATAAACCAAGATGCTTGCTTTATTTGCATTGGGGCCGTCTGCAGTTAGTTAGTTGCTGCGAGAGTGAGGTCTAGCCAACACCAACTCGGGATTCCTGGATCGCTGCCCTCCACAAATTCCTATCCAGCATCAGGTTCTTGAGCTCTGCAGTGTTGTCAGCCAAGCTGTCGCGCCGCAGCACGTCTACATATAGGTCGTGCGCTTCTTTCCCCTCCTGGCTTTGCCCTGGGTCGGCTCCCATAGAGTCAACTTACTTTGCCTCAAGTTCTGGGTGCCTGACGCAGTGCCCTGCCAGCCTCATCCTGCTCTCTCTGACTGTGTCCGTGACCCGTGGTATAGGTCCCCATAGACTAGGTCCACATCTCTGATGACCTATAGTACAGGCAGTACTTACAGCTATCCTGGAGAGAGAGGCCTTCACCGCGCTCCATTTGTCCCTCCGTCGGTCGATGATGATGACGAAACCGATGCTGGCTGCATCCAGGCTAGAGAAATGATGCAGTATTACATACAGATACATCCAGGCTAGAGAAATGATACAGTATTACATACAGATACATCCAGGCTAGAGAAATGATACAGTATTACATACAGATACATCCAGGCTAGAGAAATGATACAGTATTACATACAGATACATCCAGGCTAGAGAAATGATGCAGTATTACATACAGATACATCCAGGCTAGAGAAATGATACAGTATTACATACAGATACATCCAGGCTAGAGAAATGATACAGTATTACATACAGATACATCCAGGCTAGAGAAATGATACAGTATTACATACAGATACATCCAGGCTAGAGAAATGATACAGTATTACATACAGATACATCCAGGCTAGAGAAATGATACAGTATTACATACAGATACATCCAGGCTAGAGAAATTATACAGTAGACAATTTATTATTCCAGATATACTATTCATTCCACGATGTTGGGGAGGTTATTTTCAAAATGCAGTGGTGGAAAAAGTACTCAATTGTTTTACTTAAGTAAAAGTACCAATACTGCAATTTAGAAGTACTCCGTTGCAAGTAAAAGTACGGAATTGAAAATGTACTTGAGTAAAAGTACAAAAGTATCGGCATCAAAATGTACTTAAAGTACTAAAAGTAAAAGTATTCATATTGCAGAATGTCACATTTCACAAATTCAAAATGTGTAGAAAATCTATTGAAATCAATTTTCAAATGGCCGAAATGTATAGGGTTGAAGTGGTTACTGTATGTTTTCTAATCAAAATCGCCAAAGTAACTAGTAACTAAACTTTTCAAATAATTGTAGTGATTGTAGTGTAATACCTCAAAATTGTACTTAAGTACGGTAAAAGTACTACAGCAAAAGTACAAATTATACTAAATTAATCTGTAAGGGTCAATTTGCTTTTTTTGGCGGCTGCTCGCGCTGTCATCCTGTCGAGAGCGGGGAGGCGGGTGGGCACAGGGGCGGGGGGGAGTGCACGGCAACTGGTACGAGAATTAGTCACTGGCATCTCTGTCGGAGCAACTATGACTGTGTGTGGAACGGAACACCGACTCCTGCTGACTGATGTCTGAGGTCGCCTCCTATGGGCACAACAACAAAGGCAGCGGCAACAACAATGGACTGAGCTGAGACTGAAAGGGAAGACTGCGTGTCTCCATTCTGTGTCTCACTCTGTGTTACTTTTTATTTTTTTGCCATAGTATGAGTGCATTGTTGTCCATACTTTTAAAGCGGGGTTGCAGGTTTTACCATCTAAACTTAATGTCCATCCGAAACCATGTCCGACATATTAAATGGGTGCCATGTATGTATGTATACAGGGTACTCATAAGTAGGCATGACACAATAGTGGACTTGATATCAAAAGATATATCATCCATTTTCAGGTCAGCTACTCAATTTGGAGGAGTCATTGTTTCCTTTAATTATCCATGATTGATGTCTGCTGTGTCTGACAAGTATGTCAACTGTTTTGTTACATGAATGTTTCTGCCATCTACAGGCACTTTGTAACTGGCTGTTTTCCTATTATCTGACTGTATACTGGCGGTGTTCATGACATTCTTGTACTTCTGTGTATGTGGACATCAATACAGTATTTTTTACATTGTGGTGTATATTGTTATGCTATAGTTCTCTGCACTGATCCTGTGGTCCATTGTCCCCGTCCTATACTCCTACACTCTGACTCTGACGCATGTCGGGACAACAGGCAAGTCATGTTTAGTCTTCTGGTACTGATGTGTCAGCGATCCTCCTCAGGGACTTCAAATCTCAACCCTGTCTGTCTGACTGAATGATAGATGGTCACACTACTGGTGGAGCCAATTCTAAATACCGGAGGCTCGGGTTTCTACCAGAGTCAGTACGTTTAAACTGACCTCTTCAACGACTGTTACAACACACCTCAGTCGTGTGTGTGTGTGTGTGTGTGTGTGTGTGTGTGTGTGTGCGTGTACCTGGGGATGCTGGTCAGGTAGGTGACCACGTTAAGGAAGTCCTCGTCGGGCAGGTCGCTGAAGCCTGAATACTCAGGAAAGGTGATGATCGGAGCGCCATCTTTTCCTCGCCCTCCTGCGACACACACACGGAGACACTTATGTCTACAATCCTTGAAATGTACTGTTCTTCTTTTGGTGTTTTAAGCCGTATGTTATACTTTAGCTATTGAAAAAGTGCAGATCTACAAGCTCATAGCGTGGCACCGAGTGCCACGCTACAAGCTTGTAGATCTGCTATTTTTGAAGAAGAAAAAATGAAATGTGGTGCAAATCTTTGAATATACATTCTTCTTTCAGAGCGAATGTTTTTTAACTCAATTCTTTGCTTCTGAGGGGTTCCTCTTCCTGGAATAACATATTTTCAGATGGGGGTCGGCGGCCAAATTACATATCATTTTTGGGGTCCTTGACATGAAACTTTGAGAACATAGACAATAGACATAGAAACATAATTATGTTTCAGTATGTTTCAGAAAACTGAACCGTCATGATTTAGAAGACATTTTTTTAAATGTATTACATTTAGGCTACATAAGGCATATAATTCATAAAATGTAATATTAAAATGTATTTTCACAGAATCAAAGGTTTTATGGTCATGATTCACCAGGATCCTGGATGGCTGGATTCTAGAGTCTTGATTGATAATATTTTTGCAAATCTCTATGGGGAGTTTTCAGTGGATCAAGAAAAGCACAGCCACTGCTATGCTTTAGAGACTAGATTAGATCATCTGCAATCCAGATTTTGAGAAGGACTTCATCTCATCTAGTTTCATTTCCATTTAAATTACTTTCCGCTTAGGTTAATTTTTCCGTTGTAAGTTAGGTTGTGTTTAAATTGTAAGGCTGTAATTGACTATTTTCTGAGCGATAATCCTATCAATTAAGTACGATTGTTTTATTGCAATCTAATCAGTATTTAGGTTGTCATAATTATGGGTTACTTATGAAGATCTACTACAGCATATTGGTTGAATTAGACCAAGTAACTTAACCCACCCTACTTTATATAATGCAAAACTACAGTATATATGATGCTAATCTTGCCTAATGACTAAATAAACCCAGTGCTCATTTCTCTGTCACATACAAAACAGAACAATGATTTTTGCTCTACCCTTCCTTCCCAAAAACATCCACTAGATGGCAGCATTGGGTTAAATATAGAATGCTCCAAAGGCTGTTTTGAGGTAACTTGCTTTCATATTTATTTATTACACTGCACTATTGGTGTTTGTTTCCTCAATCAAATCGATGGACGGTTATGCAAAGATAATTGTGGCGATTATGTGTCATAATAATTGTAACAGTCTTGTTGTACACACTGACACAGTGTAGGCTGCACAAACCCATATACCGGTAGGCCTGACATCTAAATTTAAAAAAAGTCTTCTAAATCCTGACAGTTTTCTGAAATACCTGTGTTTCTATATCAGTGGTGCTATGTCAAGGACCCCAAAAATTATATGTAATTGGCCACCGACCCCCATCTGAAAATATGTTATTCCAGGAACCCCTCAGAAGCAAAGAGTTGAGTTAAAAACATTCGCTCTGAAAGAACATATTCAAAGATTTGCATCACATTTTCACGATTTTTCAATAGCTAAAGCATGACATAATGCTTAAAACACCAAATGGACCCTTATAGATCTTTAACTCTTGAAACTCAAAATGAAACCAAGGTTTTATTTTGCGCTCTCAAATTATTGTTAAAAACATCTGCACTACTTAATTTACAAGAAGTCCACACAATTAGAGAATGTATAGTAGAACTGTTATTTTGATCGGATCGGACATCAATGTTCATGCTCATGGAATTGTGGACAAAATCTTATCCAACGACAACAAAATATTCTTTAGTTTTGGTTCTGAGAGGTTAAATGTGACATCAAATGGTGGTCCACTTTTGGACAAAAATAGAGAAAATAGCAGATCTACAGGCTCACAGCGCGTCGCGCTGCAACGCGTTGAGAGCTTGTAGATCAGCTATTTTCGGGGCGCAAACCCAGCACTCTTTAGCTAGTGGAGATGCGGTGTAGTGACATGGATTTCTAAACAAATTTGTTCAACGCAAAATACTGTGTTCAAGTTCAGGAGACTGAACAAAAAAAAACTATTCTCCTGAATGCTGCCTTCAGGCATGGCATGGAAAAAGAGTGGCATGTGGCATTTCTTTCACCATAGCCTGAATGCTGCATTCATGGTCTGGAGAGGGCAGTTGTTTTACAGACGGGTAAAAGGGCAGGGGCTGAAGCCCCCTTTGATGTCTATGTGTGCACGTCCCACATATGTGTCATAGCAGGCTGTGTGTCATATTGACCTATACAGCTGACTGGTCCATATGTCACTGTAATGTGACTCTAATCCGTCCCACATGGAGAGCTGGTGCATTATTAGACCAACATCACTGGAACAATATGAAGACTGCAGTGCAATAAACATACGTATACAGTAATGCAAAAGGTATGGAAGAATAAGAAATAATCCGACCCAAATTAAATTCTCCACAAGAGAATTTCAAGCTGTCACGTTATTTCGACTGTTTCCAAACAAAACAGTTAGAATGTCACAGACTCTAATTTAGACGTCGTCAATACAAAGGACCACAATGGAAACAAGGCCCTGGGCTTTTCTGTGTTATTCTTTTAGCATGTAACCTTTGATTGACTGTACTGTCTACCTGTACTGTTAATAAGCAAGTTAATAAAGGATAAATCAATCAATCGATCAATCGTACGACGTTCAGTGTCACATGCTGAAAATAACAGCTTGAAGACCTGCTTTTTTTCTGCACAGAATACATCAGGCTTTATGTCGTATGAAGAAAATACAAATACAGAGATATCCAGGCTGACATAGAGCCACATCTCAGTGAGAACAACTTCACCCACACAGGCTTTTTTTCTTCTCCCCACAGTAAAACTTTTATAACTTTAACTTTTAGAGGCCAGCCTTGCTGAGACAAGGGTTTCTGGGGTGCTTATAGTTATATTTTGCCAGTGTGAGAACGGTCAGATTCTCTGTGGTTTAAATGACAGAATGACAGGACTCCCTTAAGAATAGACTCCACCGCTGCCATATACTGTAGCAGGCCACACTGCCACGACACATCTGGAACAGCCACTGGCATTTTCAACTCAACTACCAGTCTGTCTGACTGTCATCGTCCAGCAGAAGAAAACAAAGAAAAAAACAGTATATGCAATTTTGGTTGAGCCTAATCTGACAGAATGATAATTGATGCCGATATTTGTTTATTATACCAATACCTCCTCATTGCTGACTGGCTGAAAACAAACGATTCATACAATAATGCATTCATATGATTATGAATGGATGTTGGATAAGCATTTCCTGCTGTAGTGATTGATTTAATGTTTGTCTGTACCCTTATATTGGCTTATATACCCTTATAAGGACTCTGATACTGATATTACAGTACGTGTCGTGTATTTTAAGGACTCTTATATTATTTTGTATTAGTTATTTGTATCTACACGGACAGGGGAAGGTGTCTCACTCACGGACACTATACATGTGACACTTTCGTTCCCTAAACACAAAAACACGTCCGTTGAGCTGTCTGCTTTGCAGCGTACCATGCCCAGTGTGCCAACTATGTCATGAATAAAAAGCGCTGGGAGTGCTGGCATTCTCTTTTTAGAGACTTAATGTAAAGTTACTGTCCCGACCGACCGCGCACCTGGTAAGAATGCTGACAGAGAGATGTAGACGAGACCTTAAAGGTATATTCAGTGATTTCACTCAAAAAACCTTAGGTTTCGTTTTTGGCTGGGACCTAAGCCTTTCATCCAATCAGGATAGAGAGCCAAAAACGAGGTTTTTTGACCCCCAGGGGTTAACTGGGGACAGGGAGGAACTCCTTATATGGTCAGCACACTCTATAGTAGAGAGGATTATCACAACAAAACAAAAAAAGAAGTGATATTTGAATGAAGTGAAATCACTGAATATACCTTTAAAGAAGTAGACTCCAGACACGGATACAGCACTGCTGGTTTTCTCATGGAAATTGACTGGCGATAATCTGATCGGAGGCATTTTATGAGCAACGATTGCAAACAAAACTGTCGATTAGCAGCTGAACAATAGCATTATTTGATGTCAGAGTAAAAGCCCAGCAGTGACTCTGAGATGACGTGGGATTCACTATCTACCAGTCTGCCAGGAAACACCTCGTCTGATTAGAAATGACATCATGATGATTAATGCAACGCGTTAAGTACAGGTGTGCCCACGCCACGCACGCACGTCTGTGCTAAGTTCTGCTGTTACTGTAAGCGCGGAACTCTCATAAACAATGACACATTTCCTCATAATTGGCTTATCTGTTCTGCAGTAGGTCACATCATTGTGTGATATCTCTTAGTATTAATAAGAAGAAGGAAGAGCCGTGTTGCTCATATCCCGTTCCTCCGTTGCAGTCGTGAAATACACAGACAGCACCGCCTCATAAAAGTCACGGTTAAACTCCAGGTATAGAAGTGAATTGCCTCTTCTGTCTCTGCTCGATAATCGATACCTTTAACCACTATATACCTGCAGGCGTAAATGCTTTGTTGACTGGAGTCCCAGTTGGTATGGAGTGCAATTTATCAAATGCCAAAAGTCATCTTGCTGACACATTTTTAATTATTGCAAAGTGTCAATCTGTATTCTGTGTGGGCAAACATTTGTGTACATTCCATTCCATGTCTCTCCTCCCTTTACATTCCTGCAAGGTATAAAACTGTTCTACTCGGATATGAGAATGATATAAAGTGTGTTTAACATCAACACTAAAGTGCCGCGCTATGAGCTTGTAGATCTGCAAAAAAAATGCGAAAATGTGGCACAAATCATTGAATATATATTCTTTCAGAGCAACCGTTTTTAACTCATATCTTTGCTTCTGGGGGGTGGGTGGGCGGTCCCTGGAACAACATATTTTCAGATGGGGGTCGGCTGCCAATTACATATAATTTTTGGGGTCCTATAGTGTGAGAACCACCGACATACAGTATAGAAACATGTTTTTTTTCCCAGACAACTGGCTGTGTGTTTACGTACCTGAGAGCATGGCAAACTGGCGATGCAGTTGCTCTATGATGTCGACCGCCAGCAGGGGCCTGATCTCCTGCTGCATAATCTCATCTAAGACAGGACACAAAGGAGAACGCGTTAAGAAGACACAGGCAGACACAAACACACACACACACACACACACACGCACACACGTACGTCTGAGAGGAGGCGGCACACAACACGCAGATGGACACAACACGTTATATCATGTCCTGCTGGCTGCATAATCCACTTAGCACAAGAACAGAGCACGGCTGGCTATAGATGTAGACGGACGTCGTAGACCGACTGACTGAGCCCAGAGAAAAGCATGAACCAAGTGTTTGAAGACTGACTCAGTGTTTCACCCAAAGTACACATGGTGACTATAGGACGTCCACACACTACACAGACTGCAGAAACATGTCAATCTAACCAGTCAATCTAAGATTTAAAAAGGAGCGTGACCCGAAATAAATTGCAATATTAATCGTTCAAGGTTTTTTTATGATCCTTAGGGTAATCCAAATAACATATTAAAAATATGTGCAAGTGGCCAATATAGCCACTTGCACAAGTGCACCTCATCACATTTTTGTGAAGACGGCTATGGCCATTTTTTTTAGCCCAAGGAGTGTTTGTCGTGCAAAACCAATTCAACTATGTTATTTGGATGATAAGGATCATAAAAAAAAAACCTTGAATGATTACTATTGCAATTTATTTTGGGTCATATCCTAGATTGACTGGCCTACTGTTCACTCACACCACTAAAGGAATATCAATCAAAGCATTATGGGTAATTCACAGCAGCCATTTTGACAGATAAAGACAGCTGGAGGTATAGTAAGGTTAATTGCGGGTTATGTTTCATTTAGGTGTTTCTGTGTGTCAGCATGACACACATAAAGGAAAAACAGCACCCTTTTATTGCATGTTTTTTGTTTTTTTCTCCTTTATTTACCCAGGGTAGTAGCTGAGGTAGTGCTCATTTTCAGCAACGCCCTGCACATAGAAACACACACACACACACACACACACACACACACACACACACTGGGAGCTGACCAGTACAACCTCAGTCTTATATATACTGTTGGTCACCTTGCTCAAGGGCACTTCAGCGGTGTTGGGTGAGTGATGACCAATCACTTCCAGACCCAGATTTTTCCTTCCCGTCTGGGGAAATCAAACCGGCAACCTTTCGGCAAAAAGGGGCGCTCCTCTAACCTGCTACTGGAGCAGGAGCAGTCCAGGAGCTAGCCCACAGAAACACTCACACACACCCACATTTAATGGTATTACCTTCAGCTGTGCACCCTGTAAGGGTCTTCTACACTAACGTTGTGCTGAAATGCCAAGCTGAGCACCAGTCAACATAAACTACCTCCTTGCATCGTATCACAGTAATTCTCCTTGAATATTACTGTTACTTACACGCTGTTTGCATAGTCAAAGTGGAAGATATACAGTAGTACCCTGAGTCCAAAAGAGTGTGTTGGACGCATAGCTTAATCACGGTGCGTTGTGTGCTATTGTGTGCTATTTTTTGTCACGGTCGGTCACACATATACAGTTATTTGTGCCCCAAGAAGGGGAACATAGCCAAGGCATGCCGAGGTGTGTCGAACGCGCCAATTACCCATGTTGCCTTGCGGGTTTGTGTGCAGTGCATGCCAGGTTGGCTCACTGAAGGAAAACTACAGGCGAAAAGCCTGCCAAGTGGTGTCAACGTAACACCTCCTTCCTATTGGTTGATGCCCGGTCAAACTTCACCAATGTTGAACTCCACCAAAGACAAACAAAAGGAAAGCAAGGCATGTCGCTTGGCTTCTTATATCTGCGTGACAAAGTGGGGTCCGGGAGATCGAGATTTGGCCAAAGATGGAATGTGAGCGCACGGGACGTGTCTGTTTATGACATCTGCTGTACAGTATGTGTGGTGATGTCACACATACTGTACACTAGTACTGCGCCCATAAATCAGGCTTAAAAGTCCAACGAGCACAGAAAGACTTCAGGGGAAGGCGATGCCATTGAGGAAAACACTGCCTTGTATACAGTGGGACCAGTCATGGGCTGTAGCTGTACACCCTATATTCTCTGCCCTTTTCCAACGGGGCCTTTGACGTATGGGCAACTATAGACCGAGACATGTTCAGTGTGTGTGTGTGTGTGTGTGTGTGTTCAATAAGCCCTACCCTGCTTTAACGATTATTGGGTCGATGATATGGCCCCCGAAGCTGTAACCAACAGTGAACAATCCCTGCTCTTGTCTGAGAATAAAGACAGCCATTAACAACACAGACTATACAGCTCATTACCGAGAGAACAAGATGCCCTGCTGGGGGGGGGGTGGCAGGGCAGAAATAGACAGAGACGGAAGGAAGAGAGAAAGACAGAAAAAGTTGTGTTGGGAAGATAAGAGGAGCAGGAATAGATCGAGCTAGAGAGGGAGAGAGAGACAAACCAGAATACAGAGGTATTTAATGCTGCCGTCTGCTCTGCCTTATCATGGATAGTATTGACACAGAAACCGTCACAATAATAGCACTGCTTCCGCCACACTGGCATGGGAAAGGAGGAAAGGCCTCTGAGACAGCATTTTAGACCACGTGAGTGACACAGATAATGCAACAATACCATGAAAACAAATCATTTCCACCATCATCACACAGGTAAAATATCCACGTTACCAGACAGTTTAGATAGAAGTATCGACTGTGTGATGGGCCTCTATATGGTCTCGGATTGCAGATGAGCTTATCTGACTGATGCTGTATGTCTTTGACAGTGCACACACGCTGTATCTGTATCTATGGTTTAGTTTTATTTATTGTATCCCCTGTCCCTGCGGACTGAAATATGTTGGGAAAAGCATAAACGATCAGGGTTTATCTCATACTGTAGAGTGCATTTCAATGATGTTCATCATGGCATGTCTCCATTATGCATGTGTGCGTGCGTGCTTGCATGTGAGTGAGTCTTTTTTTTTCTTTTTTTTTAAGATATTTCTTTGCGGCTTACGCCTTTTATTTGTTTTTTTGAAGGGACAGACAGTAGGCTGACAGGAAACGGGAGAGAGATGGGGGGAGACATGCAGTAAAGGCCGTGTCGGGCTCGGGAGTCGTACCCGCGGCACACTGCGACTGGATTACCAGTCGGGTGCCCAGACGGTTACGCCACCGCCTGGGCCGTGTGAGTGAGTCTTGATAGTGTGAGCTGTATTACATCCAATATCAAAATTAGTACCTGGGCCGCGTGAGTGAGTACAACTACTAGTGAGTACAACTACAGCATTTGGACAGGACTGCTCAGTACATACTGTACACCGCTCACAGATGCGCACACGCACATACACACGCACACACACACACACACACACGCACACGCACACGCACACGCACACGCACACGCACACGCACACGCACACGCACACACACACACAGCGGAAGCTTAAGCTGCGCCAGGAGCCTGTTGTTAGTGCGCTTATCTCTATCCTGACAGAAGCGCCGATATCTCACAGGAGCATCAGGTTGTAATAAGAGCAGCACATTAAATAAAAGAGCAGGTATATATGTACTAAACACACGACGACGACGACGCACACAATGCAACAAGAAGAAGGATATGGCCATTTGATGTCCAGGCAGGAACACACCCCGTCCATACATACAGTTACAGTACCAGAAGAAGTTATGCAACAGGCCTGCATACTGTCTGCAGCCCCCATATCTCCAGCTGGGAGGATGTTCTGTATTGTTGAGACATCAAAGCAGAGAGGTGTGGTGCGGTACGTGCACTGTGCAGACATAATGTATGGCCTCGTTCACACAGTGTTTTACTTTAGAACTTTAGAACACGCTGCATGGGGCCAGGCGGCCCGCTGCGGTGCTGTGGCCTGAGATCCAGGAAGGACTATATATGGGCGTCACCGGAGGCTCCTCAATGGAGACACGTTGACGGGCGGCGCGGACCGACAGAATCGTATCAAAATGACGACAAAGTATACTTTAGTTTTGGGCTCTGAGAGGCTAAATCTCATCAAATGGTGGACCTTGATATGAAAAAGGTTGAAAACCACTGCCCTACAAACATAGAAACCAGTACTGTACTTGTTTTCTGCTCCATAGCTGGGAGGCCCACAAGGGGGCGCTAGGCAAGGAGCTTTCAAAGATCTTCTGAAGATATTCGGAATCTTCCAAAGCAATATTGCATTTACATGTCAGAGACTTTTGAAGTTGATTTATATCTTCGCCCATGAAGCTTTCAGAAGGTTCCCCTTCAATGACCATAATCATCATCATCTCAGACATTTTTGACTGATCTGAAACATTTTCTGAATATGAATTTAAGCACATGCTACTACTTCAGACATGCTAGTGTTAATACTGACAAACAAGATGTTGTACGTGGCACGGCATGCCTAAAGTAAAATGAAACACGTCCTTTTTGACACATGGAGAAGCTCTGTGGAAAACAGAGAGATGCAGGCTGCAGTGGCCCAGGATAGGAGTAGCAAATCTATTTATCTATTTTAGTCATAGTTTTCTGAATAAAATTCAATTTATTTTTAGCCACATTTTTGTCATCTGAATATGTTTTTGTGTTAGTCTAGTTTTACTCGATTAATTTTACAGATGATTGAATCGACTAAAATATATTTTGGCAGGCCTTGATGGCGACTTGGTTGCCTGCTGAAAATTGCAGATCTATAAGCTCACAACGCGTCACAGAGCTGTGACACCAAGGATAAAATGACATCTGAATCTCTTCTCGACTATAGTCCCTCCCTAACATTTTTGTCTAGTTTTTATTTATTCACGAAATTGTCAATATATTTAGTCTTAGTTTTAGTCATAATCTAATCACGTATTTATTTATTTTTAGTTTGTTCCTCAGTGAAGTGACAGTTTTCTGACCCATGTTTCTATGTCAGTGGTTCTCAAACATTTTCATGTCAAGGACCCCCAAGATTATATGTAATTGACCGCCGACCCCCATCTCAAAACATGTTGTTCCAGGGACCCCCCCAGAAACAAAGATTTGAGTTAAAAACATTCGCTCTGAAAGAATATATATTCAAAGATACAGGATACATTTTCACGATTTTTCAGGCACTCGGTGCCACACTATGAGCTTGTAGATCTGCTATTTTTCAATAGCTAAAAGTATAACATAATGCTTAAAACACCAAAAGGGGTTGAAGGGTTTTAAGTGTCCTTGAGCCAGACAACTGAACCCCCCTAACACTGCATCCGTACAGTACTTGGATGTGCTCCGTGTTGCACACTGAAAATATCCGATCTACAAGCATAATGTGACGCATTGTGACCTTGTAAATATATATATATATCTTCAGTGCGCAGCGCCGCCGTGTGCAACTAAGCATAAAATACCCAAATATGCCTTGCAGGATTACCTCATCGTAAAGCGCTTTGCAAAAACAAAGCTATAAATATAATTCTAGGTCATTTACCATTCACTGAAGTGCACTGCAGGGCTCACGGAATCTGTGGATTTAATACCTCAGTTAGATTCCTACCTGGATTGAGCTCAGCTGTGCTGCAAAACAGAATGGTTGGTTCTCTGCCAAGTAGTGCCAGGTGGCAGAGGTTCATGTTGCTACAGTAACATAGAGAGGGTATTCTCTCTCTCTCTCTCTCTCTCGTATAGGATTATACAAGTATACACTTAGGGTTAGGGTTAGGACAAGTGTACACTTTGCTCTAAATGTACGTATTAAGCAGAGGTCAATCAGAGGTTGCAGAATGGCAGCAACCATAACTGACTAGATGCACTTTATTGACTAGTTGCACTTTATCAAGGGAATGTGTGCAATATCTCAGTTTTTTTATGTTGGTGTGTTTCATGGTGTTTTTCTTCTCCTTCTGTGAATGTGTATGTGATTTGTCGCCAAGACAGATTTCTCCTTAGGGAGACAAATAAAGACAACCAGCTTGAACCTAAGAGGTATATGAATGCATCTGGCATTAGATAATCTCAATACATTAAATCCCTAACCTTGGGAAGTAAAGAATCAGCGACCTAATAGCATTGTCCATTATTGTCCCAGTCCTACACTCTGACCTGACAGGCAAGGGACAACAGGGACAACAGGCCAGCCATGTATAGTCTAGTCTTCTCTTCTGGTACTAATGTGTCAGCGATCCTCCTCAGGGACTTGAAATCTCAACCCTGTCTGTCTGACTGAATGATAGATGGTCACACTACTGATGAAGAAGCCAATTCTAAATACTGGAGGGTCGACCTCTTCAACCCGTGTTACAAGAGACCTCAGTCATTGGTGTGTGTGTGTGTGTGTGTGTGTGTGTGTGTGTGTGTGTGTGTGTGTGTACGTGCGCGTGTGCGTGCGTGTGTTTGTTGTGAATTTCGGTGGGCCTGTGTCTGTCTGTTTGACATTGATTACCAATGGCAAGCACTTGAGCATGGCATTAAGAAACACACAAACCAGTTTCTGGTATTGCAGTGGACGCAACAACTAAACAACAGAGCAAATCCCTCCTCAGTCGATCTCAGACTGTTATATGGTTTGTTCTGAACGAAGAACACAACACAATGACAATCCAGCATGCCATATCATCCAACTAAACCCCACCAGTTATTTCATATAGCAACAGCTCCCAGATAAGGGAAGCCGTTTAGGCCAGAAATGCATAGTCAACTCGCACATGCATGTATACTTCTCTTGCATGTACATATTGGTACTTCACTTGCACATACGTACATGCATATCTCACATTCAGTGAAGTATTTATATATGTGCGAATGAAGTATGTATGTATATGTGTAAATGAAATATATATGTATGTGCAAGTGAAGTACCTAAATGTATGTACTGTATGTGCAAGTGAAGTATGCATGTATTGTATGTGCGAGTTGACTATGCATTTCTGGCCTAAACGGCTTCCCATATAAACGTCTTCCCATACCAGGAACACCTTCTACTGTACATTCAACCATGCCTGGAACTGCTTCAAGTCTCCTCGGGACATAAAACCACGGGCGAACATCTAAGGAGAGGACTGGCCGTGTCCACAATGATGTCCTCTGTCCCGTTTCCACATGTGCTGCTAACAAATAAACTCAACCGACCGCAGCTCTTTAAGAGTGAGAGGAAATGCTTGGTGGAATAAGTCACAGCTAGTGATACAGTACGTTGTAATGGAAGAGCGGGGAAATGGAAACATGTCTACGGTAGCCTGGCAGCAGAGTGGCTGACGACAACAAACCTGTGTGTGTGTGTGTGTGTGTGCGTGCGTGCGTGCGTGCGTGCGTGCGTGCGTGCGTGCGTGTTCCAAAGTCAGAGGGACAATGGAGGAGTGTTTTGTTTCACACAGAGAGAGGAGAAATAAACTATCAGAGAGACACAAGTACGATTGTGTACCCTTAGCGTGCGTCTTTGAGAGCCACCCACTGCTATAAAGAGTGATGTTGTGTGTGAAGCAGCGGATAGTGGATATAAAGTCAACTGTAGAAGCAACAGGAGTAAATAGCAGGGCTCAGTGTATAGCCTTTACAGTTACTGCTACTACAAAGAGCCCTGTGAGAGGATGGAGCACAGGTAGTAAGCAGTGGCGCCGCTACAGGGGGGGCATTGTACACCCCGTAACTGTCACTACCTGTAGGGCCTTCTTATCAGCCACAGTGCAGTTTCCCTGTGTGTGCGTGTGTGTGTGTGTGTGTGTGTGTGCACACGTGTGACAAAATGAACGTGTGAACGCCACAGCTGTTAGTGCATCATGACCAATCAGATGATATGCCAGCTGTGTAAAGACACCCTCATGGGCAGCAGATACAAAGCCAGGCAGCCAAACGTCTTCTTTAGTTACACAGACATACACACACCCTTCAAGTAGACACCAATCATAAGATCCAGTGACAGAGACACCACCTCTGGCTGAGCCACAGCAGAGCAGAACTGTTTGTCTCAAGATGCCAAACTAGTGTCCATCCATTCCACAGCGCTGAGGAGCACAACTTTGTTCGAAGCCTGATCCTGAACTTTGACCCATATCAGGGACACACCTGGATTGGACTGAGTGATGCTCAACAGGACGGTGTGTGGATGTGGTCCAAAGTGAGCTACACCTCGTGGAATGACACTCCAGATGGCGCTGGAAATGACAACTGTGTGGATACGAACTGTAGAACTAAATGGTGTGACACGACGTTCTCGTATACCTTTCCTTCAGTTTGTGCACTTCGTACGGTCTGTCCCTAATGAGTGAATAATTGTCTCGTTCAACCTGCTGACTTGTACTGGGTCTCCATAATAAAAGTGCATTAAACATATTCTGGTGTTTACTGGTGACATCCATTTCAGTGTGTCTCTATTGTGAAGAACATTCATAGGCATTCATACTGTAATAGATTCTATTAGCAGTGATGGGAAATCCAACTGCATTAGTTACTTGAGAGTCAAAGTCACTAACACAGTTCATACATAGAGTGAATGGAAAGTGGTGACAGAGCAACAAGGGCAATCAGCAGAGGGAACTGTGATGTACCATTCAGCAGTGTGTTTAGTGAAACAGTATTTTCTGTTAGAGCCTCCCATCACTGGGATATAGTCTCCCTACCAAAGTAAGAGAGACCACCAACTATGTGTGGGCTCCCTGCAGCAGCAGCGGGCATATTCTACACTGTTTCTATATTATTATTCTCCTCAAAAGTTTGGCGCCTAACTAATCCTACATATTCCTCTATACTGGGGAGAGAGGACACAGGAGGAATGACGCATGCTTCCGTAAAGTCACTGCGGCCGCAATGTTTACACTACATATATTTGAGTGTGTGTGTGTGTGTTACCTATGACATGCTTGACTCCCTTCATCCTAAATCCTCTCCGCTATGAACGCACGGCACAGAAAGACAAGGAGAAAGTGTAATCCAGATGAAATGGCCTCACATCCATCCAGACCAATAAGGAACAACAAGCGTCCGCCAGTAGAACCACTCTGTCCAGAACAGACGCTTCATCATTAACACGTCTCCATAGAAGGAGAGCACAAGACTATGGCTTTTCTCTCTCTGTCTCCTTCACCCTCCTCCCACGCACACGCACACGCACACGCACACACACACACATGTACACACACACAAGTTTCTCACACATACACACAAAGCTTCTCACACACATACACACAAAGTTTCTCAGAGGCTTCAGACTTTTTTCTCATAGTTTCCTTGCTCAGTGTCACAACACAAACACATGCATACAGCTGAGGCAGAGATTCAGCGTGCGTGCGTGCATGCGTGCGTGTGTGTGCGTGCATCTGTGGTCAGTTTTTCCAGCTCCAGCTGTAGTGAAACACCCCTCTGCTCTGCCATGAGGAGCTCTATCAGCCAATCAGGAGCCATGGTAGGAGGGGACAGTGAGAGAAGGTAGAAACTAATGTGTATGTGTGTCCGTGTGTGTCCGTGTGCGTGCGTGCGTGCCTGCGTGCGTGCCTGCGTGCATGTGAAATGCGAAATGCATATAAAGTCACATTTTCACACTTCTACTTCCAATATTGCACAGCTGTGTGTATGTTCCGGTCTCCAGCTTGGGATATAAAACATCAACCACTGAACCGTGTGACCTCCCCTAGGAAACCCCATCCCCCAATGTCACCATGCACCGGATGGCAGGGACTCCCGCATGGGAAACCAAACACCTACACCGCTCATCCCAAGGGGAATCCTCTCTTTGGCCAAGACAACTATATATGAGGCTTCTGGGTGTCAGACAGGACAACTCTCCCTCCTTCCTTCTGGGTGTCAGACAGGGCTACTCTCCCTCCTTCCTTCTCTTCACCTCCCCCTCCTCCTCCTCCTCCTCCATCCGCCCCTCTTTTCTCCTTGCTATATTATGCATCCTCGTCTCCCTTTTATCCTGTTGACATCTCTTGTCCTCTCTTGCTGTCCCTTCCCATCTCCCCGTCTCGTCTGCACTCTCTCCTATCCTATCTCCTTCTTGTCACTCTCCTATAGGGCCCTCTCCAATGTACTCTGCCTGTCTGTTCTCTTGCACTGCTATCTGCCCCATCCTTCCTCTTCCTTCTCTGCTCATTTTTTTGTATTATCTCTCCACCAATTCCTCTCCCCTGTTCCATCCAATGTTCCTTCTTACCCACTCCTCTCTTCTTTGCCTGTACCTTCGTTTAAAACAAAGTCCATCTCATGTCACTTCTGTTCTGTTCTTAGTGGGTGAATGCTTTGTGCAATGTCACAACAGAGACGGAATGGTCTGTCAACACACCCGCAGACACACTCTCGTATCAACACGCACGCACACTCACGCACGCACGGACACACACACGCATGCACACACGCACGCACACACGTGACACCTTCATCTGGGAATATTGTAGTGTTTATGCTCGGGCAGGAAGTAGGTCCCAAAACACAGTTGACAAATCTGCGGGCTATTGTATGAATGACAATGTGTGACAGTGTGTGTGTGTGCGCGTGTGTGCGTGTGTGTGACTGTGTGTGTGTGTGTCTTTTTTTATACATTCTCATTGTATGCAGGGTTTGAGTGAATGAGGTCTCGTGTTGTTTGACATGTGAGACATCAAACAATGGTCGTACGAACAAAGACAATTAAAGCATTGTGATCCAACACAACATCCAGCGGTATATTATTTCATATAGGCTCCGGGCACATCGTTCCACTCGACCCAGGCAGGCATAAGAGGGATTCCATGAGTGACATCAATAGACCACACAATGACTGCTGCTGCAAATGCAGTGCATGGTGGAAAAAGTACTCAATTGTTGTACTCAAGTAAAAGTACGAATACTGCAATTTAGAAGTACTTCGTTACACGTAAAAGTACAGAATTGAAAATGTACTTGAGTAAAAGTACAAAAGCATCAGCATCAAAATGTACTTAAAGTAGTAAAAGTAAAAAGTACTCATATTGCAGAATGTCCCATGCCCCCAAGTTCAAAATGTGTACAAAATCTATTGAAAATAGCAGATATACAAGCTTACAATGTGTCACAACGCGACTCATTGTGAGCTTATAGATCTGCTATTTTCAAATTGCCGTTTCTTGGTTGGACAAAAATCCTTTCCCTCCATCCACTATACCATTGGAAAATATATTTCTAGTTGAATAGTTTGTGCCCAAGTGAGTGTCAAATTACTACAATTATTATTATATTTATTAGCCCAAATAGTCAAGCCATGTTAAAAAAGCAGGTGTCGCTAATCAAACAAATCAAAGTAATGCAGAGGGCTTTTGTGCAGACATGATCTTATTGACCCAGGTGTTCATTACTGTAGTTCTCTGAGTCAGTCATGGTAAAAATAACATCAGTACAGTACAGACATACAGTACGGTATAATCCATTGTGCATGGCTCACTGAACAATGGGCTAAAGGTTCAGTAACTTGCGGGGCAGGGCGAGCATGTGGATTTCTCATCCTGTCAGATTTTCCGCTATAAGCAGAACATTTCCTACAGTATCTGTCTCTACCTGTTCTATCTGTGCGTGTTTCATAGACAGAATGCAATGCCTTGCTCTCTCTGCCATGCCGGTGTTGTGGGTTAAAGTTTAAATACTTGGCAGGTCAGCGGCAGTTTATACCTCTGTCACATTCATACACACATGGATGCACATTGCACACAAGCACACAGACAGGTATTTGGCAGGTGTAAATAATTCACCTCAGTTTAACTGTAATTATTCTAACTAGAGCGGTGCCAGTTGGGCACCCACAGTTATTATGTCTTTGTTTGGTGGTGTGGAACGTGTGTGTCAAAATTTGAAGTCGGCGGGGCGAACGGATCTTGAGTTATGTGGACTACAGTATACGTACACACAGAGACGTGGTGCATTTATACAAATATGGTTGGACACACCGTCAACAATGTCCTAGTAACAAGAGAGGCTCTTAGTGAAGATAGACAGTAATAAGGGTGAGAGAGAGAAGGGGAGAGACATGCAGCAAAGGTCTCGAACATGCGACGGGCCAAAGCCTATATGTGGCACGCGCCTGGACCACCGAGCCAGCAGGCGCCCTAGATCGGTTACTTTTAAATGTTCTATTTTTGATGTAGTTTTTCAACTTGATTAGAATTGATTGATTTGTACTATTTGACACAATGTCCCAACTATCAGTCAAAATATCAACAATGTGGAGTCTAAGGACTACATTTTTGTCACCACTAAACCCCTTATCCCTAAACTTCTTTGCCTTTTTTTTTTACTATTTTGAAAAACATTTTTGAATAGTTCAACTAGCCAATCTACATTGACACGTTGTGAGCTTGTAGACTGGCCATTTTAACTATTCAAAAATGCAAAAAATTGTAAAAAAAGAAACTCAAATAAGTTTAGGGATAAAGGGTTTAGCGCGGGCGGTGATGAAAATAGAGCCCCTATAGTCTAAAATCGGGATCAGCATGATCGGACCCAATAGAAATGTAGCATCGGTTGGGCTTTAGCCTAGCCTGATTATCAGACTGTAGCTTTCTAAGAGATGCAGTCCACTAAGAGAGTGGACGGGGTCTTTGGGCTGGATCCAGGCTAGCTCTAGCCTCTAGTTGTAGCATATATGGACCAGGTTTTGCTTGGAAAAGTGTTTAAATCAACGTGTTCACTCTATGATGTTCAGGATAATAGTTCATAATCCCTTACTCAGAAGAAATTGTTTATACATACCTGTGTCCTGCCAAAGAACACCCATATGGGTATGAATAAACAGAATAGTTATATTACCAATGGGAACTATAAGCTTCGGCTAAAATGAATAGGATAAAGTGTGCCCTGGCTTGCTTGCTTGCTTAGCAGATCATATCTGATCGTGGGTAACAGGATATGATTTTATATGTGTGTGTGTGTAGTGTGTACCAGTTTAACAACAGAATACTTTTGTAGATACGAAACAAGATATTGGCCTGCATTTTGTGAAAAGCTCCTCACAGGGGGTATTAACTTTCTGGTATCTCTCCCCTGGTGTCTGGGTCTCCCTTGCCTCTATACTGCTGGCAGCAGCCATCTAGACCTCCCACACAGACAACAGACCGGTGTCGATGAGGCCTTCATCAGGACAGACCTGTCCTGATGACAATTGTCTGTCCTGATGAAGGTCTAATCGACCGAAACGTCGACCTCATAAAGAGCAACATTTTGGCAAGTGTCTGACAGTGTACGGGACCTTTTCTTTGTTTTTCAAAGATACCCCTTTTGATAGTTAAGTTTTGACATACCCAAAATAGGGATTTATTTATTTATTTATTTGAATCAAAGTTATTAAATCGATTAGTTTAGGCATTAGCGAGGGTGTGATGGCCCTTTTCTTTTCTAACTATACCATTACCAAGACATCTTCTGAAACATTTTATTCAAGAGCACACAAGAATAGAAAGATACTACTGGAAAAGCAACAATGTGTGCAGCAGTTTGGAATCCTGGAAGTCTTAAAATATCAAATTGACAAGTTAGATGTTTTTAGCCCAATTTGCCCAAATAATTACTAGTGGAACAAATTCACTTACAAGAACATTCTCTGTAACAGTGCCGGTGGGGAAAAGCCTCTCCTTACTATCAATGGGTCCACAGTGCTGTTCTGTTTGGTGGGTACATGTGATTGTAAAACACTGAGGTCTGAAGATCCTATGACCTGCGCCAACAGCGATATCACACACACACACACACACACACACACACACACACACACACACACACACACACACACACACACACACACACACACACACACACACACACACACACACACACACACACACACACACACACACACACACACACACACACACACACACACACACACACACACACACACACACACACACACACACACACACACACACACACACACGATAAGAGGTGTGCTCTGTAGAGCACAACAAATCTCCACCAGAATAATGAATTAATGAATTGCATTTTTATAGCGCTTTTCCAAGTGCTCAAAGCTCTTTACAATGGTTCATTCATTCATACATTGGGAGGTATGACTTCAGTGAAATTAAAACCTTGATAGCCACGAAACAGTAATTGCAGCATGTGATAATAACCACCAGTTTTATATTGTCCCTATCGTCATATGTAACCAAAGGAAGACGATATCGTCCTGTAACCTGCATATAAGCGCTCTTACCCTGAGAGCGGTTTTGAGGAGTTTGTTGTATACACAAGTTTCTACATGAAACAGAAAAGTAAAAGTTATAAACTAGGAGCATTTTCCATTTTTCAGTTTCCTGTACCTTTCTCGCTCAACTACAGGGCATTTTAACTTACAACTGCACAAACACCACACAATGGAGCACAATCAAATCACTGATTTTTAATGGAGGACCGATCAAGAGAGATAAATACTATACAGTGAGAAACCAGCGGCTGCATGGTTTTCTTTGAGAAGTTCATAAAAGAGAGACAGAGGGTGAGAGGGAGAGAGAGGTATAACAAGGGGGGGGGTGTTGCATGAAGTAGGCCAGACATTTCCAGCTCTCCCCTTGTCCCTTGGGGAGTAATAACCAGCAACTGTCTGATAAACCAACCAACATGTGGGCAGCAGCAGTCGGGAGAAACAGCATTTCAAAACACTTTTCTTTGCTCTACAGCAGGGATATTCAATTGGCGGCCCGCGGGCCACATGTGGCCCGCGGAGCGCCTCCTTGTGGCCCCTGGAAGAATTTTGAAAAAAAAAAAAAACCTTTTTTTTTTTTTTTTTTGAGAATAATAATAGGGCTAATAAGAGTTACAGGTATGGTGTGTGTGATATTAAATGTGAGATTACCATAAGGACAGTAATCATTAAAGGACCACTTTTAAACCTATCTTCATATAATAGGTCCTCACTAATAATCATGATAAAATGACACGTTTTTTTCTACTCGGTCTGTGTCACATAGGAGGGCTGTGGGCAGTTCAGAAACCCACCCAACAGTGACATCAATGGAGAATCCAAGCTAATAGAAACTGCAGGCTTTCTAGTCCTGAAAAGTTGCGAAAATGGAAGCCATCATTCTCACAATAATAAACCCTGTTAGGGTCCATTTGGTTCCATTTGTACACTCTCAGAGTTACAGACCCATAAGGGTCCATTTGATTCCAAACCATTTCCCTGGGGACCCCCTGGAACTGCCTCAAGGACCCTGGGGGTCCCCGGACCCCGAACCCCACTTTGGAATCACTGCTCTATGTAATGTTTGTGTGTGTGTGTGTGTGTGTGTGTGTCCGTCCAGCTGATGGTCGTTAATGTCAAAGCAATGCTGTTTATGTACTGTCAAATAGGTCTAGGCCTACATCTATTCTAAGGTGGCATATACCTGTATAGGCATATTACCCTGCTCATTACTGTTCGGAAATATACATAAATCTTCGTGTTTGAGCACAAAAAGCATTTTGAGAACCCACAAATTTCCGCGCTTCGCGCGCACACTGTGCGGCCCCCCACACACAATCATTCTACAGTTGTGGCCCCCGGCCTAATCTAATTGAATACCCCTGCTCTACAGTCTACACAGTATATGTAGTTTATGTACCAAATTAATGTACCCAAAGTGACCTACTGTATAGGCACGCACGCACGCACGCACGCACACACACACACACACACACACACACACACACACACACACACACACACACACACACACACACACACACACACACACACACACACACACACACACACACACACACACACACACACACACACACACACACACACACACACACACACACACACACACACACACACACACACACACACACACACACACACACACACACACACACACACACACACACACACACACACACACACGTAGGCATGCAAGCATTGATTTTCTTCCGAAATCTCAGGCAACGACGGTGTACAACACTATTTGAGAAGTACTTTGCTCAAAACAATGTGACACTATACTGTAGCTACCGTCCACTGGCTAGACTAGACCAAACACCATGCAGAGGAATGCCACGCACACCAAAGTATGTAGTGGTGGCACCGGCCCGCACGGCAAAATATTCCAAAAGACAAGTCGTTCAAGAGACAAATATGTGGCCGCACGCACTGGCAGTCAAATGCCAATATTGTCTTATGGACGCAGAGGAGTGAAAGCCAACATTTCGGCAGCTATACTGCCTTCTTCAGGGTATATGGACTACTAGACCCAACAACATCTAACTAGAAAAAGTCCTCAGCAGTCCTGTGTGCTCAAAACCAGGGGTGGGCAACTTTGACGATGGAGAGGGTCACTATATTTCCACACTCACTCCAGAGGGCCCCTATAGTTCCACACTCACTCCAGAGGGCCACTATAATGTAGTTCCACACTCACTCCAGAGGGCAGCTATATTTCCACACTCACCCCAGAGGGCCCCTATAGTTCCACACTCACTCCAGAGGGCCCCTATAGTTCCACACTCACTCCAGAGGGCCACTATAGTTCCACACTCACTCTAGAGGGCCACTATACTGTAGTTCCACACTCACTCCAGAGGGCCACTATACTGTAGTTCCACACTCACTCCAGAGGGCAGCTATAGTTCCACACTCACCCCAGAGGGCAGCTATATTTCCACACTCACCCCAGAGGGCAGCTATATTTCCACACTCACCCCAGAGGGCCCCTATAGTTCCACACTCACTCCAGAGGGCCCCTATAGTTCCACACTCACTCCAGAGGGCCACTATAGTTCCACACTCACTCTAGAGGGCCACTATACTGTAGTTCCACACTCACTCCAGAGGGCCACTATACTGTAGTTCCACACTCACTCCAGAGGGCAGCTATAGTTCCACACTCACCCCAGAGGGCCCCTATAGTTCCACACTCACTCCAGAGGGCCACTATACTGTAGTTCCACACTCACTCCAGAGGGCAGCTATATTTCCACACTCACCCCAGAGGGCCCCTATAGTTCCACACTCACTCCAGAGGGCCCCTATAGTTCCACACTCACTCCAGAGGGCCACTATAGTTCCACACTCACTCTAGAGGGCCACTATACTGTAGTTCCACACTCACTCCAGAGGGCCACTATACTGTAGTTCCACACTCACTCCAGAGGGCAGCTATATTTCCACACTCACCCCAGAGGGCCACTATAGTTCCACACTCACTCCAGAGGGCCACTATACTGTAGTTCCACACTCACTCCAGAGGGCCACTATAGTTCCACACTCATTCCAGAGGGCAGCTATATTTCCACACTCACCCCAGAGGGCCCCTATAGTTACACACTCACTCCAGACTCAGGGCCACTATTATTTCCACACTCACTCCAGAGGGCCACTAGATTTACACACTCATTCCTGAGGGCCACTATATTTCCACACTCGCCACATTGCATATTACTGTCATAGCAAAAATAGCCGATCTGTACGCGCATTTTGGGATCAGCTATTTTTGCTATATTTTAATTGTAATTTGTATTTAATTCCAAGTGCATTTAGTTATAGTTACAATAACATTTTAATACTAGTCATTAAGCTACAAAATATAGACTGAAGTGATTAAAGCGGGTCATGAAATCAATATTATATAGTATTCTGATATTAACCTGCGGGCCGCATTAGGTGATGGTGGGGGCCGCACACACGCACACACACACGCGCACACGCGCACACGCACACACGCACACATGCACACACACACACTGTAAACAGCTTGTGTTATTTTTGGGTAGTCGTCCTCATGCGGTCCAGGGGAAGGGGGCTTCCTATTGGTTCTCAGGAAGAAGGCGTCAGTGAGAGAGAGAGGACAATCAGAGGATGTGTATCGACAGGAACATTCAACCGCTGATAACAGGGCCCAACATACACGTGCGCACGTGCACGCACACGCACACGCACACACACACACTCACACACACACACAGACACACACACACACACACGCGCTCACACACACCTTCACGACCAACATCATTATCATTATCACTTCACGCCCCGTGTGACCAACAGGCATGGACTTGACAACCATAATGTCTCCTAAAAAACACAGAACACATGCTAAATACTGTAATACTCTCACACACACACAAACACTGGTCTCTATAATTATTATCCTTCCACAGAGGTTGTGTGCATACATACAGTACGTAACCTTTGTTAGTATGAACCTAAACATGCACAGGCTTGACCACTGTAGTCATAGGGGTTGACAGAGGCATGTGCAGACTGCAGACCCAAGCAGATTACAGGGACGTATTATCCTTTACCAAGAAAAACTCCCTATAGAATGTAGTATACTGTACATGCAGCCAGTAGTGTAAGCCAGGAGATCCACTGTTGCCCCATGTATATTTACAGTATTATAATGTTTTGCTCTGAGGGCCGCTAGCATAATGGCTTTTGAAATTACATCATATGGCGGCCAAGTCTATGGACTTTGTTGTTTGTTTGTTGTTTAGAGCACGTTTAACAACGATCCTCTGCAAGCCAACTCTATATGGACTTTGTTTATGGCACTAAATGATGACATGAGATGACACACACACACACACACACACACACACGCACACACACACACACACACACACACACACACACACACACACACACACACACACACACACACACACACACACACACACACACACACACACACACACACACACACACACACACACACACACACCTGGTAGTCTGCCTGGCACAAATCACTTCCACAGCTTTCCTGAGCGGAATTCCAAGAAGTATTTAACTGTTAATTGGACGGCAGGGAATGCTAGCTGCTTCATTCAAACCACAGTGATGAGGGCTGCAACTATCAGTGCACTCTTTGTACACCCTTCATTTCATTGTCTAAGTATTTGTATACTCTGTGCAGTGACAATAAATTGAATCTAAACTAATCTAATCTATCCATTATGCTGTACCGCTTATAAGCCCTATTTTATAGTTTGTCAATTTGATGATTGATGATTGATGATTGAATCAATGTGCTCTCAATGCACTTTGAACAACAGAACAAGGCGCCTGTCATTCATATAAAATAATCTGCAGTTGTCCTCTGATATTGGAACACATGGTTAGAGTTTCTATTTTAAGACGTTTTTTTCCACCCTCTTCTCTATCACCCTTTCTGGTATGTTGGTGCCCGCTGCTGCAGGGGAGATTTCATCTCTTATCTGGACACAGCTGGAATGGAACCAGACAGTCAACATTGGAACCCACACAGCTGAATACGACAAAGCTACTGTATTTGATTCCAATCTATTGACCAAAAAAATGTCTTTGACTTCAATGAATATCATGGAAAGGACTGGGAGTCCATAATGGCTTCTTCTATGACTATGCGTTGATAAACAACACCAACAGAGTCAAAAAGCCATCACTAAAATGATAAGGGTTCATCCTCCAGGGATGATGAATGTGTAATATAAATTACATTTTGAGATATCTTCCAAGTAGACATTTTGTCCTGAGGCGTGCGTGATGAAGGTGCACACAGCACATTCCATGGAAACTAAGGCCGGCCAGCCAGTAGCTGATAACCTGTTCAAAGAGTTGGACGGATCAGACCGCGGCTGACCGACATTGCCATCCTAGTATAAAGTAAAATGTATAGTTTCTCGTGCCAAGAATGGCTGTTTTGGGTTTTTTTCTGGCCCGGGTAACATCTGTGCCACTTCTAAACAGTGATTGTTGAGCACTATAGCTGGGCTGCAGCACATATACAGCTGGTGCTGATTCAGTTCAAAGACTCCTCTTGAGCTTTGGCCTCAGCTCACCTCTGGCCTCCTGTGTAGCCCCATGCATGCAGTAGTAATGGCAACAAGCTCCTTTGGTCAGTCTACAGTATGTTGTCTCTTAAACAACAGGTTATGATATTTCCACAAACTAACTCATAAACAATTGGGTAGCCCTATCCCAGTACATGTGTACACACACTAACACAGTGAATGTGTACTGTATAGACACATTTTAGGAACATGGTTTTGATGTGTCTTGGATTAGTACATTTTGACCCAAAGGTTCCAAGATTGCCATGAGACAGATTGAGCATAGTAAACAAAACATACTTCATTTATACAGTATGTGTGCCTCTGCCTGCACTGTCTGCAAGGCTGTTCATTCTCACTAAAGACGCTATAAAAAGATGTGTAAATGAATGTGAATACACCACAGCTTCTGGAGTATAGGTCATGTTCAGACACCATCACTCTTATGCAGCAAGGGAGCATATAGGCAGGGAGAGACAGGTATACAGGCAAATCTTTTGCATACTGTAGTAGGTAAAGTACAGTAAACATGTTGCTAAACATAGTGATGAGACTATGAAATGAGCTCTGGAGTGGTTTAAATCCCGAGCCGGTTGGGTAGCACCTGTCAGCGGGGAATGCTTCATGGGACGAGTAGAGCGTTTCCGCTACTGTACATCCTCCCGGTGGGGGCTCCTCATTGGCAGGTGAGCCAGTATATAGGCTACGAAAGCAGTGGGTAGTTGATTTGACCCCCCAATCCAACCCATTGATGCTGAGTGCCAAGCAGGGAGGCATTGGTTCCCATTTACTACAGTCTTTGATATGACCCGGCCGGGGATCGAACCCCCGACCTCCCAGTTTCAGGGCAGACACTCTAACCACAAGGGCCACTGTCTGTAGGAAGTCATGGTCCTCCCTCTGTCTGTCTACTGTTACCGTTACCACCACTTCACTTCACGCAAAGGTTTATGTTGCATCCCAGAGGGAAACAAAACAAGCACATATACAGTACACACTCTGTTTACATTTCACGATCAAAGTCTGTGTCTACGATCTGCGTTCCACTTCCAGCTGCGCTTCAACAGCACTGTCGTCTGACAAGCAACCCCGAAGGAACCAACAACAATTCACTGCAACAGTACCACAGGATGAGGTCGGCCACATTACAGAACGCAGCGCTGGCCGTCGCTCACCATTGTTTCTCTGTCATTATATACTGGATGCTACAGCATATCATAATGTATTTTAAACTGGACTACAGCAGTTCTAGTTCAAAATAAGCATAAGCTAACAGATTCTTAACTCATTGTTTGCATACATTCAAAAGAATGTAAGATGTATGTTTCCAATATAGGGTATAATGCACGTGACATCATCATTATACCCGGACGTAATGCGGGAACGACTTTCTGGCCTTGACAGCCCATACATCCTATCGGATTGCATTAAACGACATTAAACTCAACTCTTTGCCACTCAATTTTCCATTCACTTTAAATGCATGTGAATACCCTCTATCATTTCCTTCAAGTCCACATTCCTATCTAATATAAAACACTTTATGCCACTCTTATATAAAATGTGCTGTGTGATGTGAGTTAGGTTACATTTCGTTTCAAGAGGTCTTCACTAACAGCAACACAGATGGTGAATGTGCTTCATATTCACCTTCAACACCTCCCCTTTCTCTATAGATTATTTTCCTTCTCTCTCTCTCTCTCTCGCAGACATTACTTCTCGGTTGCTGAATTACAGTAAGAATGAGATCACATGGTCACACGTGTGTCTAATTTGCTATTTTTGCTATTCGGTGTATAGAACTAGAAGGACGTCATTTATCTAGGGTGGTCTAGACAGGACGAAATGACTATAGGCTGGGAAAGGTGGCTCTGAATGGACATGGAGGACACAACAACAACAACAACATACTTCTTCTTCTCCCCGCCTCCTGACACACCCTGAGGAGGTGGTGGTAGGACTCCATCTCTGCAGGTGAGATCCGTACGGTTGAGTAGGCTGCGTGTGCAGCTTTCCCACAATAGAGACAGCACGATGGAAGGGTGCCATTCCGAGGCCCGCCCATAGAAGCCATCCTGTCACGAGTCACAGGCAGCGACCCAGTGTCCATGATTCATCCGAGCATTCATTCCATCCATCTGTCTTTTGATATTGAGAATAACTGATATATTTAGCTGGAAGTATATAAGTATGACTGGCTTTCCTGATCTCCTACCTCATCAACAGCTCTGTGCAGCTCTACGCAGCAGCAACTGAACAGGAGAGAGAGAAACTGCTAAACATGCAGTAGACAGACAGACAGACAGACAGACAGGGATTGGAAGAGATTCAAACAGACAGCAGGAATGTCAGCCTCTCAGTCTCTCAGAGGTGTTCCTTTCTCTGTCTGCCATGCAGGCCTATAGCTGTCTCTGATCTGTCTGACCCTTTCTCCATCCGTCTCTGTCCAACGGTCTCGCTCTTGGACGTCCTCTTCCAGAATTCCGTTCCGGTCACTAAGAAAGTCTGCATGTGCCCCTCACTTTCCCCACAGAAACGTGCCTTTCAGACACACACACATACACACGACCCCATTGTGCTGTTACCCCTCCAGGCATTCCTTTGCCGTTGTTCTTGCATGTGTCCCTACAGAGCCAGCAAGGTGCCTAGCTATAGGCTCTATTACCTCTATCTCTCTGTCCTCTCTCTCCGTCATAATCTATCTACGTATAGACAACAAGCCTATTAGACTACTTACCCCCCCTCCCCTCCCTTGTGTGTCAAACAAGTGACTCCGTCTCAGTGAGTCCCTCAGGTGGCTAATTTTACCACCGTCAACAGTATCTAATTTCTGAAAAAATGTGGTAAAACCTTCCATTCTTCATTAGAAACCTTAGCTGCCACTGCTCCTATAGCTTTGTCAAAACATAAAACATAAAGAAAACAAAGGAGACATGCGGCTGTGGCTCAGTTAAAGTGGCCGTTTGGTTCAATCCCTGATCTTCCCGACATTGAAACCCTATTCTGCTTCCAACGAGGGTGTTACTTTGCATGGTTGCCTTCTGCACAGTGTGTGGATGAGTGAGCGTATAACACACTCTGGATAAAGGCGCTATAGAAATGCTGACCATTTAGAGTGATGAGTAGCAGAGAGAGCTTGTAATGGTATGGTGTGCATTGTTGTCATTTACTACTAGACACAAACTATTTGAAGTATTTGCAGCGGTGGCAACAGCTAGGCGGCCCATATGGGCCATAACTTCCCACCAGCGATTCAATATCTATGCCTGATATTCCCTCTCAACATGGATAAAAGCATTCTTCAGGTGGGGCTAGTTTCTCTTTGAAGATGTGAGACAATCAGATATCAAATGACTTAGAAAATGAATGGCCTGCAGGCTCAAACTAAATTGCCAAACTCTGATTTACACTTCGACAACAGATTATTACTTTTTGTAATGACATGATTTGTCTCATACTTTAGTTTCTGTTTTTTCATGCTGCAAAATGATGGAATATAATTGGTTGTTTGTTTTATTTTTCTAAGGAGAGCATGCAGTTCATTCACCTTCTATTTTAGACGCATTGAATCAATTCATTAACAACATTGAGACTGTGGTAAACCTGAGAGGGACGCTGAGTATGGCAACACAGGAAACTGCACTCTGGCAAAATTCCTTGTCAAACCAGCAGACAGACATGTGGTTTCTGAGGCAGACGCCGTAACTACTACAAAATATACGGGCACGATACTGAGTGTTGACATGAAAGCAGCATAATAGATCGCAGCTGTTCATATGCATGCATCCCCTTGTCCTTCTCATAAACATTTTTTGCGCTGTAATAAAAGCGATTAAAGCCAGCAGTAAACAGGATTAGATGTTTTAGTCGGTCTTGACATGGAATGGTGTGCATGTAAACACGACAGACCCTCCTCATCAAGGCTTTATTACGGGGCACAACAGTAAATCAAACTAATCGATTTAATCCACTATAAAAAATAACCTAGTTTAATAAAATAATCATCAAATGCATCAATGCGTTGTGAGCTTGTAGTAGATTGTCAATTTTCTATATTTTTGTACAACACCGTTGCACAACAACACAGTATGAAAAAGGGCTTACGGAGTTAATCGGTCTAAATTTAGTCAATTAAATAAAATTATGGAAGAGGGGAGCGACCGACAAATGAAGGGGATTAACAATGAACAGTCTAATATATAATATTAAGATTATACGATAAGATTTTGACGTTTTTGTGCACATGAACAAATAAGTAAATTCACTGAGTTACAGATTAGAATCAAACAAACTCGCAATAAAAAAGTGGAGACAATAAATGGGCCTGTTTGACAGAAAGCTTTGTGCGTACGGTACACAATCAGCTCTCTGTCCATATTGTCTGCTTTAGCTGTCAACACTTCATCAGGGCTATCAGTGACCCAAAGCCTCCTTCCGACACAAAGATGGAAATAGCACAGACAGTATATACTATATATATAATAGGATAGAATGAATGTTGATGATGCCACTCATGCCAGTACTACAAAGGAAGCTAATGAAGGTGATGAAAGAGATGGCCCACACACTGTTATGGAGACTGTAGAGTAGACAAATACAGGATAGGTGGGCACACTCAGAGTAAAATTGGCTATTTTTGTCCTAAATGTTAAAAAAAACCGATATATATATTTTGTATAGTAATAAATGTTATAGCAAGTAATGTAAAGCATACATGATGTGAACATGCACGGTGCATTATAATACTTAATACTTGTTTATGCCCCAAAATGACTGGATATATAGATAGAGGTTTATTTGTAGCTAATTTGTAGGAAATGTAGAAATGTTTGACCTTACCTTAAATGTCAAATGTTCTAATCATGTATACTTTAGTTAAAAACATTTTTTTTACATTTTGAATTTGACATCAAGGTGCCTGTGATGTCCCTATAGTGCCCACCTATACATGACACGTGTTATCAAATTAAATTATTGCTGTGTATAGATTGCTTGAAACCCATACTGTACGCATGCTGTAGTTTTTCGACGCTGTCACTGTCGGCATGCAGACTAGGGGGTTTCATAGCATATGAATGTGTTTTAGTTTAGTTTAGTTTATCTGATCATCCTCACAGCAACAGCACCAACACAAATATACATTACATAAAGAAAGCTGTTACATCATTCGAGGTGATCAAAAGGTGTGGGGGAGCGGGGTGGGGGACTACATGTTTTGTAATGTATGTATATATACTTTTTATCCTTTTTTTTTTTACATTGTATGAAGTGTGCTCTATGAATCCCAGTGTCCTGTACTGGCAAAGTAAGAGTGCCTTAACTCAATATATAACGTAACATCTCAAATCTATAACACCTATAAAACAACGGCAGCTGCTTAAAATGAGCATACATGTTATATTCATGAAAATACTGAACACATGTCCTTTTACATACTGTACAAATGAGCAGTGCATGATAAAGAGACACTTACACATAACGGATCCCATGGTGCTGCCTTCCAGACAGACAGACAGACAGACAGACAGCGCTGCGTGGGTCCAAAACAATCCACGGGCTGATCCACGCGGCTAAAGGAATGTCCACTCTGTCACGCACGGCGGCATAACAGTCACACACTCACTCACTCACACACAAAGCATGCAAACACACAATTAAATCCACGAAAACAGCCATCCACGACTCCAAGACTCCTTGAACTCCCACACCATTGCCTGGCTGTCGGACAACTCAACTCTGTGCCTTTGTTTGAGTGTGTGTGTGACTGTGTGTGTGTGTGAGTGAGCGTGTGTGTGTGTGTGTGTGTGGGGAGGGGAGGGGGGGTGATCTGTGTGCGACTGAGTGTGTGAGTGAGAGAGAGGGGGGGGGATGCAATTGGGGGCGTTTCTGATGGAGAACGTGTGTCTGTCTGTGCATGAGTGTGAGACAAGAAAGGGCGCGCTCATGCGCATAATGTGTGTGTGTGTGTGTGTGTGTGTGTGTGTGTGTGTGTGTGTGTGTGTGTGTGCGCGCGTGCGTGTGCGTGTGTTCACGCCTGTGTGACCGTGTGTGTGTGTGTGTGCGTGCGCGTGAGAGTGAGTTCTAGCCTTGTGACCAGTTGAGCAGCTCAGTCAGACCTTGCCACAGTTCACACAAATCCCCTCAACAATGCCTCTGGGGGGGACGGACTTCCCTTTCCTACATCTTCCTCCCTTACTCCCACCTTTCCTCTCCTTCTCATCCCTCGGCCTCTCCCCTCCTACATTTAGCCCTCTCCTTCGCTCCTATATATCTTTTGGCTCTTTCAAGTTTTATTCTGTGCTATAATACAGTGTATGCTCCAGAGAGAAACAGGAGAGGCGTATAAAGGGAAATACCGCGCAAGCTTTTAAACGGGTCTGAGCCACACATGGTGGTGGTTCCTTTGATGGCATTCCCTCTTTCTCTGTTCTTTCACTCTCGTCCTCCATTTCTCCCTGAACCGCTGGTTCTCAACGCTGCGTCCGGGGACCCCCAGGGCCTCTTGGCAGAGTTCCAAGGGGTCCTCCCCAGCTAAATGACAAGTTATATTTAGGAACCAAATGGACACTTACAGGTCTGTAACGCTGAGAGTGTACAAATTCAATTTGTACATTCTCAGAGTTACCGGTAAATGCACTATTTTTTTGTACATGTTTCTACTCCTCTATAAGGTCTCTGGTGGCCTCTGGGAAAAATGTGAAATGTTTTTTATGCATTTAATTATTCCTATATCATTAATCTTTTTTTTCAATCTTATCTGTAGGAACAAGCCGTGAGGATATGAGTTCCAGTTGTGACTTGCACTGAGGCTGCTGTCTCCGTTCCGTGGGGAATTCATGTGCTTCAAGCATCTCCTTGCCTCCACTCCTCATCTCCATTGGTTCCCCACCTCTTTATACTGAAGTACCACCTCAGAAAATAGGGACTTTAAGCAACGGCGTTTTTCAGGACGGCTACGCTAGGCGGAAGTATACGACGGCTATGACGCAATCGCCGTAGCTGTCAAAATTGTAAAAGCAAACAGCCGTTCCCATCCATTTTGGGTTCCCATGGTGACGTGTCTATATGCAGCATGTGTCAGCATGTGTCAAACATAAACACAAGTCTAATATCTGGCTCTCCAAAATACAGGAGCCTATACAGTACCTGCCCTATTTGTTAATGCTGCTGCTCTGACAAAACTCTGTCTAATCACTAATCAGCACTACTGATGATATTTCTACTGTCATTACTGTAATCCGTTCTCAAATCTTCTATTAGCGGCTCGGTATGCTGTCATGCTCATTGGCTGGAGAGCCTATTTCAATCAGAAGAACTACCTGTAGTAATATAAATATTTCATTCCACTTTTGAATCGCGCCTAAATGTCATCAAATGGTGGTCCGTGGCTCAAAGGCTGAATAAATAATGGACCTTGATGTGAAACCACTGCTCTATAGGAGCCAGGAGAGGGAAACCTCGCCCCTCCTCCTCCTGCTCTTCCATAACTTACACAAGCCAGTGTGACCTGCGTCAGAGAGCAGAGCTATGACTGAAAATAGAGCCTCTTCCGCAATAAATCACCATTCCTTATTGTTGATCTTTGTGCGTGTGTGTGTGCGTGCGTGGTGCTGTAAAGTCATGAGTGTTCATTACATTTTATGTGGATTTGAGTGTGTATGGCCGAGACTGAGATGAGGATGGGATACACAGTATAAACGCACGCACGGATGCACGCACGCACGAACGCACCTCTTCAGACTTTCTCCATTATACTGTATCTGCTCACCGGTTGACTTACTACTGTACCTTATACGCAATCTTATTACAGGGCTCTAGTAATAATTGTAAAGGTTATACATTGATTGAGCCCTGCTATTTATTCCTGTTGCTTCTACAGTTGACTTTATATCCATTATCCACTATCCGCTGCTTCACACAACATCACTCTTTATAGCAGTGGCTTCATAGCAGTGGCGGGGGTTCCGGGGGGGGGTCAGACTCTCTCTCTCTTTCAAAGCCACGCTATAAAAATACCTGGTAAATGAGAGCAGCAATATCCACACACCGAATGGCTCCTAACTATGGCAGGCCTATGACAGATTCAGTCCCATCGTACGCCAGAGATGAAGTAGTTGCACTACACAGCCTCTGGAAATATTTGCAAAACAGCTGGCAATGTTTTTAAAGACCTCTCTTTCGCATTCTAATTCCACATAGGTCTAAAAAAGCCGTTAATTGTCTCCATGACCTGCCCCTGGTTTCTTTAGTCTCTAGAGTACATGTGTTTTTGGTAAAAGGCTTTCTGCAAGAGGAGAGAGAGAGAAAGGGAACCAATAGCACATTTTAAAACCACACACCATCGTAAGCAGCAAAACACACATCCCAGACGCATTTTAACATCGTTTTCACTTACACATCACACAACATTTGGCCGTGGAAGCATTATAAATCAGTTGATATAAATGAAAATAAATTGAATGATACATAATGGTGCGTGAGGAGGATTCCCGAGCTCTTTGATTCAAGTCATCCACTGAGATGAAGCTTTTTTTTTAATCTGTGGGGTGAGAGACTGAACGCATTGATGAAGGGTGGGAAGCAGAGTGCTCAGAATGAGGTGGAGTCCCTTTGAGCATCATGTCATGTCATAAACAACTGTTACACAACTAATAAACGCAAGTGAAAACATCACAACTAGGGAGATCTCAAGTAAATACAGCGCGTTTAGGAAAAGACACAATAAATGAGGAAACTATAGCTTTAGTTTCTTGTAAATAACTGAAAACAACAAGGAAAACCTTGTGTTGGATATACAGTACAGTGTTGATTTCATCGACTGCCTTTTTCCACTGACGAAAACTAAATGGAAACTAAATAAAAACTGAGCTATGATGACTAAAACTAAGACTAAATATACTGACAATTTCGTCATCAAAGAAAAACTAGACTCAAATGTTAGGAAGGGACTAAGTGGACAAGAGGACCACTATAAGTCATTTTACAATTAGTTGCATGCTGAAAATAGTCGACCTACAAGCTCACAACACAACGACGGCATCAAGGCCCGCCAAAATACATTTTGTTCAACTAAATCAGCTGTAGATTTAGTCGACTAAAATCTTATATTTAGTCGACTAAAACTAGACTTAACACTAAAACATTCCAGGTGACTAAAATGTGACTAAAACTAAATGAAAACTACTCAAAAAACTACTAAAACTAAAAGAATCAAAATTTGCTGCCAAAAACAACACTGGTTGGCTATCTGATCTGTACATGCTCAATATCAGGTGCAGGGAGGAGGCTTACATCAGAGCTGACATCACTGAGGGCCTTGGCCAGCTCTATTCTCTGTTCTAAACAGGACGCAGACCAAATAAAACACTTATTTAAAGACACAAGCCTGTTATGATCCAGACAAACTCTCCTTCCTGTCCTACTGTCTCTTGTCACCCACGTGACACGTCCCACCTACCTCTAATACGCCATCGTCTTCAATCAACCTTCTGTGTTGATTCATAAATAATAGTGAAGTACAGCGCTTAGAAACATGCTTTCAGCACGATGTGAATAATTGACCGTGCACTTTGTAGATTGGCTATTTCCGCCATCCGTCATACAACGAGAGCTTAAGTGGTTAATGATCAGTATGTTCCCACAAGAAGATAGCTAATGAGGGCAGCTGCTGTTGTGTTCTGGTTTGTGTTCAGTCACAGTCTGATCATGTCACTAGACAACTGCTGTGATTTCAATAAGCACCTAATCTCAGAAACATCCCATGGAGAAAAACAAAACTAATCAGAGAAAAAGCCTGGGAGATTTAACTGCTTCACATGAAAATTATTATTGCCATTCCAATGCAATATCTTTGAAATGCTACAAAGGATGGTATACGCATTCTAATTGGTCTAACTATCTGGTAAATTATGTGAAATATCAGCGCTTTTAGCGCATGTATGCAGAAATACTGTAGTATACATGTGTGAACAGCATGATGTTTCTAACTGCTAAGCCAGAACTGGACTATGGGTTATTAGGCAACATGCAATATGCACATTAATTATGAAGGAATAATAACCTTCTGGTCACAAGCAACCACTGACCTTAAAGGAGAGGATAATATATTTCCTGACAGAGATATTTCTATACTCTTTCTGCCTCTGTGTTCTACTGAAACTGCTGTGTAGAGTATAAGGAAAGACATAAGATTGTCTGCACATGACCCAGAGACCTATTGAGACTGCAGCACTGCAAAACAAATAAAATTAGATTCAGAGTTTCGGAGAGAAATCTGCAGTGCTATGCCTATTGATCCTGTCTTTTGTCTACTGTGTACAAAGAGACGCCTCCATTTCTTCGAGCACAAGGTGTCTGATTGATTGAAGTATTTATTAACAACTCAACTCAATACAAACACTGTTAACTGTGAGTGGACGACCCAATAAAGCATTATACACTTGTTTACACGAGGGTCCACCTTGTACAATTCACGTGATCTCCTTCCCAAAGAACACTAAAGATAGATGTACACACACACACACACTGTACGCTGCACTGTAAAAGTGTACATGTACACGTCAGGTATGTGGTTCACTTCAAACATATTACTGACACTCAGCAGTTGCTTACATATTGCAGTGTACTCAGCGTATGTGCGTGCATCATGTGTGCAAGCGCGCAGGCATGCACAATAAAGCACAGCTAGGGTCAGTGGGTTCAAGTGGACAGCGAATGGAGGAGGAGAATAGAGCGCCGCAGTCCCGCCCCCTACCAGGGCTCAGGAAATGATTCCCCGTTAATTTTCCTCATAGACATTTAGAAAAGTATTTATTTAAAGATGTTTTAAGCCTCGTACAAAGCCAACTCGAGTTGTGACAAATCGTGACAACAAACACAATTTTTCGGGCCGAACAAATTAACACTTTTTTGTTGTTTTTCTTCTTTGTAATTATTTGTTTGGTCCAAAATATTGTGTTTGTTTGTCATGATTTGTCTCAACTCGAGTTGGCTTTGTACAACGCTTATTAGGTCTTTAAATAATTACTTTTTGAAACGTCTATGGGGAAAATGCATGAAAGGGGGCGACGCTCTATAGAGGCAGTTTCATATGTTTCCTCACCGTGTGTCCTTGGCCTGCCTCTCCTGCTTCTCCCCAGACAGACACAGCCATAAATCATAATAACACTGACTTCAAAATAATTGCACAGTACTTCTTGCCACTCCAGAGCACTTAAAAGGAGAGAGAAATCTTTAGGGGCACCCTCCTCGTTGATCACAGAGCATAAGAGCCACATAAAAACACCTATAGCAGTCGTTCCTGCAGCCCACACGTGGTTGAATCTGACCTCGACCTGCTTCTCTTTAGTGCATGGCATTCTCTCTCTCTCTCTCTCTTGCCTTTCCAGTCTCTAAAATAAAGCATACATTTATTTATAAAAAGGTATTACCGGACCTACCGGTAAGTCTTAAACAATGCTTTTTTATTACCCCAACTACATCGGGCTTGTCTGAGACATCTCCCTATATTTGGCCCGAGCCGACCTAGGGCATATATAGGAGGGGCTAGCGCCCCTCAAGACGGTTGATAATCACTGGCCTATAGTGGAAACTGCTGCCTGACATGGTGACCTTCATCACTGCAGCGGTTCAAGAGATTGACTGCTTGTCTAAATGCCACTCTTCACTGCATCAGAAACCCCCTTGACCGTTGTGTGGTATTTCTGAGACAGTCTAGCCCTTTTTACTATCCTGAGAAAATGAGTTCTCCTCAACTAGAATTCCTTCTTTGGCCCAAGTGGGTCCGTCGTGCGCTATTGTTCTATTGTATTTACTGCCGTACAGGGAGCAGCCCTCATGGCTGGTCCAGTGGAGAGAGAGAGAGAGAGAGAGAGAGCAGCGAGCTGGTGAGACTCTGGTCAGCTGGGCTCATGTCCAATAAAACGGAGAGAAAGCCGAGAGAAAGAACAAGACAAACACTTTCCGAAGGATATGGAGAGAGACCCACTCCCCTCCATGAACCCTCTCTCACGTAACGGAGACAGGAAGAGGAAGAGGAGAGAGAATACACGGCTCTGAGCCTCTGACGTTCACAGCAACAAAGCCTAGTGGGGTTCTGGGTATAAGAAAACACCCGGCCCCCGAGCGGCCGTAGGGCCTGTCACACACCTCTGGAGTTATGGAGGGCATTGTGTTTGTGTTGTGGACATACTTGTTGGGACGTATGTATATAGTACGCTCCGATGGAAAGACCTGAAAATAACACCTACTATCATTAGCCCTATAGTCTTGACATGCAGGAAAACATGTGTTATATGTGTTATACTGGAATATTGTCGCTGGCAGGCAGAAACCTTTCTCCATATTTCATCTTTTTATGGATTTTTTTTATACTTTTTTAATTTTATACTTAAAGTGGCACAATGTAACCTTTTTTATTAATAATTTTGTCGAATCTGTATGGTATAGAGTATATTATGTTAATACACAACTTATACAAGTTTCTCGTATTTTGTCTCCTTGCTCTAATATTGAGACATTTATATTGCGTCACAAAGGTCATGTCTCACCTAGCCCATTCTGCAGGACAGAAACCCCTTTTGGTGTTTTAAGCATTATGTTATACTTTAGCTATTGAAAAATAGCAGATCTACAAGCTCATCATAGCGTGGCACCGAGTGCCACGCTATGATGAGCTTGTGCCTTCGACCTCAGTACAAAATGGGCACAGGATCTGACATGAATTTGACAATCGTGAAGATTCAATTTATCCAACATTTTCACTAGCACAGGAAACACCTTCAAATCCGAGGTAGAAGACGAAAGTTATACATAGTGCAGCTTTTCTTCATATGACAGTATCATGAAAAAGTATCGACAATAAAAGATCTACAAGTTCACAATGAAACACACCATAGCACGTAGATTTTGAGAAGATTTACCTGATGACATGCACAATATAGTTGGATCGAAAGTGTCTGTGGGTTTTATAAACATTTAACCAATGAAAAGTATTAACAAGAGTGTGTGACTAAATGAAAACTATATTGGATCCATTGGAATACAGGTTCTTACAATGCACTTTCAAAAATAAAGGAAAGGGTTCATTTTCAAAAAGTTAGATGTTATTGAGGGGAGCTAGCCCCACCTGACAGATGTTATTGAGGGGAGCTAGCCCCACCTGACAGATGTTATTGAGGGGAGCTAGCCCCACCTGACAGATGTTATTGAGGGTAGCTAGCCCCACCTAACAGATGTTATTGAGGGGAGCTAGCCCCACCTGACAGATGTTATTGAGGGGAGCTAGCCCCACCTGACAGATGTTATTGAGGGGAGCTAGCCCTTCCAGATGTTATTGAGGGGAGCTAGCCCTTCCAGATGTTATTGAGGGGAGCTAGCCCTTCCAGATGTTATTGAGGGGAGCTAGCCCTTCTAATGCATGGCTTTGTCATATGGCAGCCATGTCTATAGACTTTTAATGGGGGTTCGCCAATTTATTTTGCGGGGTCCCCAAATGTTTTTTTGGGGGGGGGTTTTGCAACAAGGGGTGCACGCGCCACATTGTGGGAACCACTGAGAGAGTTGCGTCAATGAGGGGGCAGAAAACAGCGCCGGCCATGTGGTTCATGTAACTGGAAATATAGTGGCAATTAAACGCTCATTGACTCCAGGGCACTGCATGTATTCCGTAAACTTCCGGTTCAGGACTACAGTATGTCACTATTCGCCAATAGAAGTATGTTGTAGAAGACCTGGCCCAATGAAGTGAAGGGAGCTCTCTATTATAAGGCTCGGGTTTATCTACTATATATATACATATATATATACTATATACTTATATACTGAGTGTGGTAGACATCTACTGTACATGTATCTATCGCCATGGATTGAATCTTTATGGTTGTGCCCTGTTGTATCAAGCGAAGATTTCGTCGACATGATGTAACCAGTGAACCAGGAAGTGAACAGGAAGGAAGCCATCTGTACACAGCTGTCTGGGACAAGGATGAGCTGGAAAGGCTAGGACCGCTGACCTTCCCATTGTTCACCCCGCAGGTTTGGTATTTCTCTTTGTACAGGAGGGCAGAACATAATCTTAACCCCTGTGTCTACTTTTAAGTTCTCAGTGTACTGCTGTGTCAACTATACTGCCAGAAATTATACGAAAGAAGATGCACACGTTCCTATAGCTGTTGTACTAACAGAACTGCAGATGAGTTATTACTTGCGCAAGCAGAGCGCACAGGTACTGTAATCGGATGCGTATGCCGGTCGTATGTCGGTGGTGTCCGTCAGCCAATCAGGGATTGGCTGATGACGTAACTCGTTTGGTGATCGGCTGGGTATGTATGTATGCCGGGGTAAGAATGGTGGTCCCTTATTGGCTGTTGACGGTGATGTAACTAAGGTACGTTTCAAGGTTGGTATAAGATCAATAACGGGTCTAAAGGATTAAGAACAGCAGTTTTAATAGTTAGTTAGTAGCAGTACTTGCATGCTCTGCTTGCGCACAAGTAGGCCATGTATGGCCTACATGTGTGCAAGGTGCAAGTTGGCACCTCGACAGAGTGCATTTCTAGTTTCAGTCTGTGCCAAGAGCTACTGTACAAAGGTCTACGTATAAAATAAATGTAATCAATCTGTCCACATGGCCATGTTTATGTTATTGCATGTGTTTGTTTTCTGACAAACTAACAGAAGATCATTTTAAACCTAAAAATCATCATGACGTAGAATAGACACTAAGCCGAGTTGCTCAGACACTATGGCGTAAAATTCTCCATTCAATGGGAATTTAATGTTTGTGTAGGATGGAAATCTACACTAATAGCTGAATATATGGGCTAGCGCCCCTCAAATTGGGCAAAATAGTCACCTTTATTGGCATGCAGCAACTGAATGAGTTCCAAGTGCTTTTCTATTGTATTGCGACTGAGGAATGTGTTCCGCTAACAGTAAGTTCATAGAAGTGTTACAACAGAAACACATTTTGAACACGTGCCAGTCATTTAGCCAACTGGGAACTCGTATAAGCAAAAGACAAAATTGCTTTTGTACCGCAGTTTGCTGAAAGGCGTATAACAGAATTTATGCCTCCCATTATCACCTACAGGCATCATTGGCCACAAGATAATGAGCTACTATAGTACCCGTTAGACTGGAAATTATAAAGTATGCAAAGTTTTTATTTAAGTAATAATTGCGACCTCGCATTTACTAGTCAGTCAGTCAGTCAGTCAGTCAGTCAGTCAGTCAGTCAATCAGTCAGTCAGTCTCGTGACATCACATGTCATCAATATTAAGCCCATATAATATTGGCCAGCAACTCTACATCTGAAGACACTACAGTGACTACACTCTATAGACATCTGAAGACACTGCCGCTGCCACCCTTAGATCTCCATATATGGAGCTGACCTGTTCTGACATTCCATATATTAATCTGACGTACCTCATCAAACCCTGTATACCAATGCATATTCTAAAGCCATGCATTGGAGGGGCTAGTTCTCCTCAACTATTTGTGCACACATACCAACCATGCAAATGAGAACATGACACACACGCACACACACACACACACACACACACACACACACACACACACACACACACACACACACACACATATTATAGTACTAGAGACTATGAATTTTACATAGATTCCCCACATCTGTTGAAAATATGCTTAGTACTTGAAGCCAACATACTGCACCGATTACCCAAACATGTTAATGCATTTTCCAGCCCACTTTCTTCTCTCTCTCTCTCTGTCTCTCTCCCCCACCCAAATCCCCCCCCCCCCCCCCCCCCCTCCCTCCCTTTCAGTGGGTGTGGGTGTATGTTTGTGGGAGAATCCATATTAACCATATGGTAAATAGTTGTAAATGCACTGTAAGGTATGGCAAAAAATGTAAACATTTCCCTTTAAACATGAACAAATCGTACACACTGTGGTGGTTGGTTACATTAATTGTACCCATGCATGCCTGCAGTCAGTCAGTCAGTCATTCTGTCAGATGCATTATTGTTTGTCCAAGTGGCTGGCATAATCCTCTTATTAGTCCCATTAGAAACGGATGACTGGCCGCAACGCCGCAGCTGCCCTTCATTCACTCTGTCAGTCAACTCTGGTACAGCGTACCAACCGGGGCTATAGAGGAGAGGGAATAATTACAGTTCAACCATACAGTATTTAAGCCCCCCTTTCAGCACATATTCATGTATTAACCCATTTCGACATGAGAAAAGATTCTATAAAAATGCCTTCTAAATCCTGACAGTTTTCTGAAAAACCTCATGTTTCATGTTTCAGTTATCAGTGGTGCTCAATATTTCATGCCAAGGACCCCAAAAATTATATGTAATTGGCCACCGCCCCATCCATCTGAAAATATGTAAAGATTTGAGTTAAAATGTTGGCTCTGAAAGAATATATAATTATATATTCAAACATTTGCGACACATTTTCACGATTTTTCAAGAATAGCCGACCTACAAGCTCCTAGCTACGAATATATTCCTTCTACTGCAACGCTCTCTATCTCTATCTCTCTCTTTTTCTCTCTATAAACTTTTCACAACATGTTCTGCAACTTACTATAAATACTCCATTTACATTATGTTCAGTCAAACTGAGGAAATGGGTCTGTTGTCCTTATTAATATTCTATATGCCTAGCGCGTCCATATGGAGCATATATGTCTGAACAATTTCCCTGTGGACACAAGAGGCATTGTTCCTCTTCTGTGTTCCATCGGTTACCAGGGGCGACAAAACACAGCAACACTCTGCTTCCAGCCGCACTATAGGACCTGACCTTCTCCGCTGGAAACTCCTAGGGTCACCCATGAACCCCGCACAACACACCCTCCTTTGATGGGGGTCCACGCAGGCTTAGGAGCAAAGGGGAGGCTCGGTTCAAAGAAGGTTAAACTGAACAAGAATACTATTGTCCCTCCCAGCAATGAGCTCTGATCTATTGCTGTGTCAGCGCTAATCACCCAATTTTGAAGCTGACATCCATGAAGCTGCATGCAACGATGGATTATGCATTACTGTGGGACACGGATGTGATGGACGGACGGTAAAATTACTCATATTATACTGTATCCATTTTGTTTGTGTGTTCTTATGTCATCGGCTGCCGATAGCGGATGACTCACATCGTTGTCAGGTTTCACTTTAGTAATAGAGGTGGTCTCTCTGGGAGCCAGGGTTCGAACTGGGAACCTTTTGTTTCCCATGCAGCCTCTATACCTCTTGAGCCACTGCCATCCTTATTCAGACACAGGGCAATAGTATAGTTGGCACTTCTATACACATGGGAGAAATTGGCAATGACTAAATTGGGGAAGGGGATAACATTATTATTATTATTATTATATAATCGGTGTATACTGTATGCTGACTCAGGATAAGAAGAATCCTGAGTAAGACTTTCCATTACTGAATATCCTCAGTATGCTTATCTTGCTTCTTTACTTCCGTATTCCCCCAGCTGTAATGTTATTTGACTGTTTCCAGGCAAACTCTGATTCCATCTGTTATTTCCCTGAGGGAACTCAGGCTCTGCAGATTAACTGCAGAGCCTGAGTTTAAACTCTGTCATCAAACGATGAAGTCCTGAAGCAAGCTCACAATGCAACGTGTTTGTAAATCTGCTTTACATATAGATTGTGCATTACATTCACACACACACACACACACACACACACACACACACACACACACACACACACACACACACACACACACACACACACACACACACACACACACACACACACACACACATTCATACACCGATGAAACCATGCAAGGCATTCACCCATTCACACACACACACACACACACACACACACACACACACACACACACACACACACACACACACACAGCACATCAGGAGCAATTAGGGGTTCAGTGTCTTGCTCATGGACACTTTGACACTAACTCTGGGGGAGCTCTGGGGGTTTGAACTGGCAACCTGAGCCACCGCTGCCCCGGTCACCAGATGGCTACCCTCTTGCAGAGCCATGTTGTAAAAACAATGAAACTATAGAAATAAGCTAGAAATGTGTGTGCGTGTGCGTGTGTGTGTGTGTGTGTGTGTGTGTGTGTACGCGCTGCATACTTGAAACGGGGAGAGCTTCCCACAATGTGTCTTCAGTGATTATGGATATTGCAAGGAGAATGGACGTCAAATTAGATCAATTATTATACCTCACATCATGTCACCCTATCAACAACACTCTCCATTCAACATGACAACTGACGTTCCAACAAGACAATGAAACGGACCTCTTATATTCAATAGAGTGACCAGAATGCAAGTGTATCCAAGTCCTCTACCTCAAACAACCTTGAGAATTGAAAGGTATGCATTAGAGATCAATATATTCCCTTATATGCATTTATTTAGCTGTGCTGGTGTTCTACAGAAAGGACATGATCGCAACTGCTGGTGAAATAAAAGCAGACCCTGCAGCTTTCCTGCGGTATAGTTGAGAGACAGAAACATGGGCAAGCAGTTCAGTGAGTGAACAAGTGAGCACCCTGCTGGCGCAATAACAGCATTCTTTTTTGGCCCCAAATGTGTTAGACTGACAGAAGGTGTAAAACAGGCAGAGGGATGAATAATGGAAAAGTCAAGTGAGAAAATGTGATTCAGAAAGAGATACAGAAAGAGGAGAAGGACTTACATGTATACTATTAGCAAGAAACTGAATGAAAAGCAGGGATATAAAGTACTGTATTAGTATAACCCACGTCTTGTAAATAAATTGTGTCACTTTTCGTACATTAACAGATACCTGGAATTTGTCTTCTTGCATTTAACCCATCCTAACCGCAGTCTGTTTGAAATGCTGCCGCATGGAAAACGTTTTCGCCGTCTCAAAGCCACTGAATGACAGACTGCAAAAAAGCTTCTTCCCCCGAACAATCAGATACATGAACGAACTGATAAGAACAAAACACTACCCCCCCCCCCCCCCCCTCGCCCTCCTCTTGCACTATCATGCTCAAATTGCACCGTTCTAAACAAAATTTGCTGTATATCTATATGGAACATGACCTACTGTGAAGCTGTTCACAAAAGGTTTACCTAACTTTGCTACTACAGGGAAAACATGCACATGTACTGTACTTTTTTTACTCTTTTATTGCTCTTGGACTCTTTATTCTTAGTTTTTTTTTAATGTTACTCTATCTATGTGTAATGACCGGGATTTGAACTCAGGCCTCCTGCGTGAAAGTCCAACATCTTAACCACTAGACCAAAGGGATATCCCTCTGGACCAGAGGATATATTAGACATTTGAGACCATCAGGCAGAGGCTCTGAGCCACTCTGCTACACTCACCTCCCTTTTGACCTCCTCCCACAGGGAAACCTGATCCAGGTCACAGCACCAATGTAATGCCCAGGATTCGAACTCAGGCCTCCCACGTGAAAGTCCAACATCTTAACCACTAGACCAAAGGGATATCCCTCTGGACCAGAGGAGATAATATACTTTTGAGGCTATCAGGCAGAGGCTCTGAGCCACTCTGATACATATGCTGCTGCATTGTCTGAAGGAAGACAAACTCAAATAAGTTTTACTCCTAAGTATCTGTACACAAGATGTAACAATAAAGTACAACCTTGAACCTTTAACCTCTATTGAAAATCGCCCATTTGGGTTCACTCACTGTCTTGCTTAATGACACTAAGCCAGAAGGTCCGACCGGGAACCCTCCGCTTGCCAAACGCTCTATTTCTATTTCTACTTTAACAGAGTACCATGGCCTGCAATGAATCAAACCGGGCGTGCTCGGCTCACAGAGGCTGATGCAGTTGCTATGGCAATCTGCTGCACACGGTGCCCCCTCCCCCCTCTGCGACGCAGGAAGAGCAATGATGGAGGCAGCTCTGTGACAATCTCCAGCGTGGCACAATAACCTACTTCCCAGCTCTGCCTGGAAAGACCCGTATACGCTGAATACTAATGATCAGGAAGAAGGGAGAGGAGAGATGTTGGGACGAGGGGAATGGGGCGGATGGAGACAGCGGAAGATGAGGAGAGATGGGAGCACAGGAAAAGAGTACAAGAGATGAAGGACAGAGGGAGGGTAATAAGATTAGATTAGATACCATTAAGTAGCGGGGAAAGAGGGAGAAGAGGAAAGGGGGCATTAGAAACACAGGAGATAAGGAGAGAGGGAATGGATGGAGGAAAGGAAAAATGCTGAGATGAGAAAAATAGAGCGATCGGGGCAAAGAAAGTAAGGGAATGAAAGAAAAATGGGAGAGGGGGACAGGACATTTTATTTAAATACAAGAAAAAAGCAGAGGAAATTAGATGCCTGGAAGAGAAGAGAAAGAGAGCTAAAGAGAAGAATACCAGACATAGCACGATGGAGACGGAAGTGAAAAATGTACAGTATAGAAATGCACTGCTTGTTCTCTCTGCTGCAGCTTAGCATAGTGATAGTAGTAGTAATGACTAACAATGTACAGTACAGATTTACAAGATCATCAGATCAAATAAATGTTTTTTGTAATTACCATTCATAAGTGTGCCTTTAGAGAGACAGCATTTACATCATAAATGGCAAGGATCCATTTTCAAATGAAATTACTGAAACATAAACAAATATAAAATCCCAGCATAACGGAGAAATTTGCAGAACCTAAAGGTAATTTCATTACATATTCACCGGTGTTCTATATATGTGTCACAACAAGGTCACCGGTGTACCTCGTGCCACCACCTGGTTACTACGATGAAGATCTGAGAAGACCACTGCAAAGCAGACATCTAATACTATCTGAGGATGGTAGACACCCGCGCCAGGTGTCCCTTCTTTCTCCTAGGATGGTAGCCAGAAAAGATACCTTAACTTTATGCTGATAGATAGCATACTCATGCCTGCCCATGTGGAGCATATAGCCCTCCACATATCACTATTCAGGACGGACCATGGTGCTGAGGAGAGAAATGATGTGACTTTGACAATGTCCTGTGAAACACCGTCCACTAAACACCCACACACGCAGGAATGCAAGTATGCGCACACAATCACACACACAATCACACACACACACACACACACCAATCAAACTGTAACTATTGCGTCGCTAAACCACCAACAGAGAAAGATTCGCTATGCAATGAACTGTATGATTTCCCAGTATAGTAACCGCTCTGTGGAAACAATTAACAAACCGTATCCGCATAATCCGGCTAAACATTTTAATGTGATCTTTAGAGGAAAAATACATAAAGAAAAGCAGGGCAGAGAGGATGAGGTGACTAAGTCATGGATGTGGGTGGGCAGGTGTCAGGTGACTTACCGATATGTGTGATGACACACTCCACCCTCTGAAGCAGCTCCTGGACCGACATCTCGTCTTCTCTCAGCCAGCACAGCATCTCAGGGTGTGTGTGTTGCATCCGCTCTGCCAGCGCGCGCTCTCTCTCTCTCACTCACTCGCTCTACCCCGTCCTCCACCACGCCTCCTTCCTGGTCTCCTCTCCGCTTCGATCAATATTATTATTTCCCCTTCTGTCTCTTCGTTCATTCACTTCTATTCTTTCCAGTTCACTTTTAGTATTGTCTCTGTTCTTCACTTCCCTTTTTTCTGTTAATTTGAATATTTGTATTGTCTTTTACTATTCTTCTTTCCCTTATCTTGTGTCCTACGTCACATCTATTCCTAGTGGAGGATTCTTTGCAGATCCAAATAAACACAATCAAGCGTCACCACTCCCAATTAGCCAGCACTGCAGACAGGCAGTCAATCAATACGTCAGTCAGTAAATAGCCAATCAGTCAACCACAGCCAGTCTGCCAGTCCGCCAGCCAGATAGCCAGCCAGGCAGGCAGGCAGGCAGGCAGGCAGGCAGGCAGGCAGGCAGGCAGGCAGGCAGTCAGTCAGTCAGTCAGTCAGTATGTCAGGCAGGCAGGCAGGCAGGCAGGCAGGCAGGCAGGCATGTAGTCAGTCAGGCAGGCAGGCAGGCAGGCAATACTCTCCATGATGCTGCCAGAAATTGGCTATATTCCATCCAGTTCCATCCAAAATACACCTTTTTACAAAGACAAACTCCACAGGCAATATTTGAGCTCAAACGATCCAAACAAAAATGGTTGCTTCTCCACAAATGGGAAATGTATAATAAAAAGCTGCTGCTGCTGCTGTTGTTGTTTGTGTGTGTCAGTCATTAACACACCAGGGGAGACTCCTCTCTCTGGCTCAGGGAGGGAGGAGGAGGGTACCACTGTCTCTTAGATGATGCTCTGTTTGTTCTGATAGAGGAGCTGAGTCATATAACCAGGAAATGAATCACAGGGCCTTTATACCTGCCTGGGGGGAGGGGGAGAGAGACAGAGAGACAGAGAGACAGAGAGAGAGAGAGAGAGAGAGAGAGAGAGAGAGAGAGAGAGAGAGAGAGAGAGAGAGAGAGAGAGAGAAAGTAGGAGAGAGAGGGGGGGGGGTTAATAGGCCTTAGTGACAAAACCTGGTGCATGGAGCCAAATTGTTAGTGGAATGGGATTTTTGATAGTGGAATTATTCCAGTTCAATTGAAAACATATCATTTTACACAAAGACTGAGTTAATGAGAGGTAATGTCATATCACCATGGTTAGAAACTAGAACGTATCAGGCCAGTTTAGCCTACTGTTGTAAACAATGTTGTAAATCAGCAATTATCATTCTACACAATAACACAAACTTATGACCAGTAATGTTGGAGTCAATTGTGGTCAATTGACTCAATTGCCATGGAAAACATACACTGAATGCAACCACCACCACTGTTATATTATTTTCACGGCGACCCACCTGGCGCACAATGACACATACCACCAGGCAGACAGAGACCTTTTTCCTCTTCTTCTTGTTGTTATGATTCGAATCGTCAATATTATCAGTCAGAGGCCATTCTGGTGATTCTGTTCCGCATTTTTGACGCGAGCGAGACGAGGAGGAGGACATTATCATCTTATATTACCCCTGGGACCACCACCATTAGCCGAGAGAGAGAGGGAGAGGAGACATCTGCGCCCCCAGCCCAGCCCACTGAGCCCAGCCCCAATGGCTGGCCCAGCCTGCGTTCTAAATGCAACGCATTAGAGCTATGGTCCTATGGACCAGAGCTAGTCTGCTCCGTATAAAGTCAGAAAGAACACTTTACACAAGCGGCAAGCCTGTTTCGAATTGCAGCCGTCCGTAGGTGCCTTTTGACTTGAGAGCGGTTAATTGGCTTCATCTCTTTATATTTATTCGCATTTTAATAATTCTGTGGAGATAACATGTAGAACGCGGCGCGTTCAGTATGTGGCGGCAGAGGTGGCGGTAATGCACCTTACTTTGAGAAGAAGAAGAAGGCGGAAGCGGAAGCGGTCTTCCCCGGCGGCAGGGCGCGAAATCACTGTTCAGTTTCACATGTCAACAACAACAGTGCATTCAGTGTTGGAGATATTTGACTGATCTATTAACAGATTATTATTATTATTATTAGCATTGCGGCTTGCCTTCATTATTGTCGGTAAGTAGAGTCCGTCTTTTACGTGTCTTCTAAAGTTTAGAATCCAAACTAAAGTGTAATGCTTACCGGTATTTGGGTCGTCCACTCACAGTTAACAGTCTTTGTATTGATTGAGTTTGTGCTTGAAATGTACTGTAATTCTGCAAACTGTTAATACATATTTCAATCAATCAATAGTAGGCTACAGTGCTATAGTAGGCTGTTATTATGTTGACTCGTTATTTCCTACTATTTTATGATTGATCATGTACAAATTGACATGTCAACTAGATAAAATACATCTACGAGAGTCTTGGACTAGGCTATTCTGACGCGATGCAGTGCGTCTTATGACAGCCAAACTGCTGGTGAAATGAAACAATCATCAAATTCATTCCACCATTTCCATGGCACTCTGCAGACTTTCAGCAGCCTGAAATACGAAATACGAATACATATTATTCTACTATACTTGCACAGAACCAATAGTGTCATTGTTATACAGTGGTGGAAAGTAACTAAGTACATTTACTTAAAAGTACTGTACGTATTTACAATTTTGAGGTATTCTTTTCTTTACTTTGTCAACTGTTCATTACTTTGACTTCTACTCCACCACATTTCAGAGACAAATATTGTACTTTTACTCTCCACTACATTTATTTGACATTTTTGGTTAGTACCAAGTTACTTTACTTTGTATATTTTGGGTTATTATTACAAAACATATATATATATGTATATAACATCCAATTTTGTGGAGGGGTCCTGCTGACCTGTAGTTGTTACTGTTATCCTGATCTAAAACACCTGCTTTTGGTTGTTTTAGTTGCTCCCCTCTAGACCGAAGTCATGCAGGCGTTTTTAAAAGGAGCATCTGCCCAAGCTACTAAACCTCAGAAAGACAAGACAATAGCAGGGACCAGCACAGAGAAGAAAGCCAAGCCTGTACCCTGGGTGGAGAAATAGTAAGTGTGAAAATAACTTAACAGTGCCTATATTAGCTGCAATTTGCAATTGAATCTAGAGTTGCAATACCCTCCATTGACTCCCCACTCATCCAATTTGCTTTTGTGATCTGCTTGTATTAAACGACGTTAAACTCACCAACATTGCAGCTGTAGGGCAAGCTTGAATTATCCTCTTTCAATCTGCCAAGCGTTTGTTTCATAAAAATCCACCGTAGACATGTTATGAGCTACTTTCTGTCAAGAAATCCTCTGCAGGTGATTGGAGTTTAGAAGCACTCGTTTTTATTAACGGGTCGTGCTGCTGCCTCCTGCATTATGTGCAAATGCAGGTGGTACGCAGGGCCATTCAGTCAACGAGTGCTTCCAAAGTCCAACACTTAGAAAAATAATCACTTGCACATACTTTCTTGACAGAAAGTAGCTCATAACATGTCTACGGTAGATTTTACAAGCAGATCGCAAAAGCAAATTGAATGAGTGGGGAGTCAATGGAGGGTATTGGGACTCTAGATTCATCCCATTATTAAAAAAATCTAGAGTTGCAAATCGCGGCTATGCCTATATATAGCCACTGTTGCATTTCTTAGGCACTGCTATGTAGTATGCTTATGATACATTTATTCATCATTGAAACTATTGCTGTTGGAACATGAATGTTGTTATATTGTTATTGCTGACAGACCTTATTTGTGCTCATTATTCCAGCAGGCCAAAGTGTGTGGATGATGTGGCGTATCAGGAAGAGGTGATAGCAGTACTGAAGAAGTCACTGGAAGGGGCAGATGTAAGTTTTTATTCTACTCTGGCTATATAGTGGTCAGCTTAGCAGATATCTAACATGATGTGATTCCATGAAAGAAAGACCCAGGAGACTGGAGTGTAGTATAGGCCTTTTAGTGACTTTGTAAAACTGTGAACATAAAACATAAACATACAACTTACATTCAATACATAAACAACATACTGAAGCAGTCTTAAACTCATAATGCACCAGTAAAATATGAAAGTATGCATTTGCATATTACATACATTCAAATTAAACTTACAGTTTTAGACCTTCAAAGTCCACAAAAGCTGAAAAGTAGTAAGCTTGGAAATTTCAGCTTGAATTGTTTGTGCTGTCAATAGTGTTTGTCATGTGCTGTCTGAAACACACTGGGCTGACTACAGCAAGACAGGAGCAAAGCACTAAATGCAATTCAACATTCCACCACAAGGTGTCATAGAAAACAAACATGCACTGGGGAGTGGGGACAGAACAATTTTGAAATGTTCCTTTCATGTACATGATGATCCACACAATAACCAATTGGTTCCACTTTAGTTTACTTTAGGATCAGTGTTTATTGAATGTTTCTTGATGGCGTGGGGAAGCATTTCAACAGCTTAACGGTTTGAGTGACAATTTGACATCCATAGTTAGTTAGGCTGGCCACGTCAACTAATATAATTTATGGGGGTGTGTGACGTGTGTGTGTGTGTGTGTGTTGTAATTCCAGCTACCAAATCTACTTTTCTATGGCCCTCCTGGTACAGGGAAGACCTCTACCATCCTAGCAGCTGCCAGAGAACTCTATGGGTGAGGACTGTTGTGACACTTGTTTCTGTTGTGTCGTGCACTTGCTCTACAAATAAAGAAATCACACTTGTGTGAAGTGAGGGCCGCCTTTGGGGGAAGGCACAAAGTCTATTTGGCTACCATGATGTCACAGGGAGGCATGAATAAGACAGACATAACAAGTCCATAGACTTGGTTATCACGTGACGTCACAGGGGAAAGCCAGAAGTTAGAGGGCCTAGCGCCCCACAAAAAGGTTGAAATAATCTCAGATGTTTTATATTGTCCTAATCCCGAGTGGTGGAGCTGGATTGGTCTGTACATGTACAGTATGTCTTTGTGCTTATCCATGAGTCCACTCCTCTGTCCTTCCACTCCAGTCCAGAACTTTACAAACAGAGGGTGCTGGAGTTGAATGCGTCTGACGAACGAGGGATCCAGGTGGTCAGAGAGAAGGTCAAGAGGTTCGCTCAGCTCACTGTGGCCGGGAGACGCACAGAGTAAGTATCCAATATGCCATAATCATTTCTAAGAGGAAATGTAGCGGAATTCAGTAAAAAATAATTGCTTAAGTCTAATTGGTTGAAAACACGTCTGTTTTAAATCAAATACTGTGTGTGAATAATCAAAATGACCATTTGCATCCTTGCACTCAACAATTGAATATTTATTTTGTTAGCTGTTGCAGCCATGAATATTTATGTTTATATTGTTATGTTTTCCAGCGGAAAGCCATGCCCTCCATTCAAGATCATCATCCTGGATGAGGCTGACTCCATGACAGGTGCTGCCCAGGCGTGTCTGAGACGAACCATGGAGAAGGAGACGCGTACCACACGCTTCTGTCTCATCTGCAACTATGTTAGCAGGTAGGCTAACACCTGCTGCTGCCTCTTCTGTTACTATGTTAGCAGGTAGGCTAACACCTGCTGCTGCCTCTTCTGTAACTATGTTAGCAGGTAGGCTAACACCTGCTGCTGCCTCTTCTGTAACTATGTTAGCAGGTAGGCTAACACCCGGTCCTGCCTCTTCTGTTACTATGTTAGCAGGTAGGCTATGCTACCACAATGCCCACACCTGCGTTTGAATCATTTATCGGTCAACATCAAGGACTGGTGATGATGGACGGGGCCAACAGTTCATAGCCATGAATGGGCCTGAAATATCAATAAATCTGCAATCCGTAACAAGACTTGGTACTGCCTGAAGCTTATGAAGTGATATAGTTCCCTTGATATTTCCCCAATATCTTTCCTCTTGGCCAAGTGGTAGATGATACCGTCTCCCATGAGCATGGATTAAAGTTCTCAGTCGCCACGACTGATTTCAGTCATTTGGATTCTGGACATGCCAGCATTTCTTCTATTTAAGCATAAGCGAATAAGCCAAAGTAGTGTATTCTAGAATACACTATACTTTTGCTTATTTGAAGATTTGCGCATTTCAAGTGCATCTTCCATAAAACCCTATGGTCTCGGATATCTCATATAAAAGCAAAGGTTAAAGCCTGCTGCCTCAGTCTGTGAATACTTCATCTGATTGGCAGTATGTCACAGTAGGAACAATATTACTAAAACATAATTTAATTGACATATTGTGTTCATTGTTTAGGAAATGGTGCTAGTAGTGTGGGGGTAGTTGTGAGATTTAATTTTGCTTTAATTCATGCATGCAGGATTTGAAACTCGGGTATGACATAAAACATACAGATTGCACCTCTAAACTATACAGTTGTCATAATGGACACTCATCATAGCAGGTCAATTATCAGACCCTACCACTAGACTACAGTGCTGATAGCCACACATGCAGCACGGCACGCACACGCAGCCTACTCTGTGTTACTGTGGCTAACCATGGTGTGTCTCCGTATGGTTCTTAGGATCATTGAGCCACTGACCTCCAGATGTTCCAAGTTCCGTTTTAAACCTCTAGCCAATAAGATCCAAGAAGAGCGCCTGCTGGACATCTGTCAGAAGGAGAACCTTAAATACTCCACAGAGGTAACCGAGGGCAGACTGCAGGATGTACAACAAGAGATTAATATTGTCCTTGTACTCGAATATTTAAAAAGCTTTAGGTACCTACATGTAATAATTCAGGGGCAGCTGCTGACTACCTTTCTCTTCCAGGCAATAGCAGCATTGGTGAAAGTTTCGGACGGTGACCTACGAAAAGCAATCACCTTCCTCCAGAGTGCAGCTCGTCTCAACATGGAGAAGGAGATCACAGAGAGTGCTATTATCGAGATAGCTGGGGTGGGTGAGATCCACTTCTGTAGTACTACTGTGTGTAGTCACTAGCCTCTTAACGTGTGTTATCATACTTATCTGTCTGTAAACTTGTGTTTTTAGTTACATATGCCAAATTCAATCGATTTATTAATATTTATTATTTTTTCTTTGTCTTAGGTAGTCCCTCCCAAGATGATTGACAATTTGTTACAGATCTGTTACAAGGGAACGTTTGAGAAGCTAGAGATTGCTGTGAAGGCAAGTACCCAGACATGGTGGTCTATTCCTAACTAACAAGGGAACGCCAGTGAAATTAATGTCATTCCTGTGGTGGAGATTGAGCCAAATTATATTCATGAAAATTAACAGCTCGTCTGCTTCCATTTCCCTCTCTTTACTTATTTATACTGTATCTTTTCACCTCTTCCACGGTGCGACAGAATATGGTGGATGAAGGCTATGCAGCCAGTCAAATCCTGATTCAACTCCATGAGCAGTTCATAGGTGAAGACCTTAACGACAAGCAGAAGTCGGCCGTCGCAGAAAAGATGGCGGTAGGTATTTTGATGTCTGGACGTACTTCTGTCTGCGAGTTTTAGCGATCCTTCAGGACATTTGTGGGAGCCCCCGCAAAGTGCTGAATATTTTTTAACTTAACTATTGTATGGACTTGAGATCGAGGCAGTGAGTATTCTGGTCAAAACTACAGTGCAAAAATTGACTAAATGTCCAGGTAAATGAGAAAAAGAGGTTGCACATCAGCAATCGTTTTCAGTGGAGCGCTAGACCCAAAATCCTGTATACTGTACATAAAAAAAGTAGGTAGCACATCCAACATTTTTAATAAATTGAGGACAAAGTACTGTACTCACTTTTTGTTTTGGCGCACACCAAAAAGGAACCCTTACGCGTTTCGGCTATGAGCCTTCACATGCTCTGATGAATAAGTCCAGGTGTTGGTCCAAAGATATATACAGTATTGTCAGTACAAATATAGTGTCCATGTAATTAAATTACCTTTACTGAACATAATTATTCTCACATTTTAATATGGCTATAAAGGAAATACTGGTCCTGACTCCATAACCCATCCAGACATGGGTTACCTTACCAAGCTGTGCCAATGTGTGCCACTGACAACTCAGTTTGTGGTGGACCTGGCAATGTCCACATTTTGGTCACATTTTCTTGCCTTATTTAGTCACAAATGCAGTGAGGTTTTCCTCGGAACGGATCATCCATATTTCTCTGTCCTGGAAATGTACGACTCTGCTTAAATTTTGACTCTGGTTCAATTTTATTTCCCATGTAAGACCACTCGTCAACTAGCTTCTCTTGTTCTGTACGTACAGTCAGCGAATACCATGAAGGCAATTCATGATGGGCTGCAAAAACTATTTCCATTTAGAAGGCTTTGATGGGGATTAAGTAAAACAATTGTTAAGGCTTTAGCGTAGCATATCAATTATATCGGATATCGTTCATCTGGTGGGCTGCTTCCCTGTAACTGAATCGTTAATTGGTTAGCATTGCCCTCATTCTTTTGCACATGGATTAAAGTTATCAGTCGTCACGATTTGATTTCAGTCATTTGTATTCTCGAGATGCCAGCATTTCTTCTAGTTAAGCATAAGTGAATAAGCCAATTCTACAAGTTCTCAATGTGTCTGTGTCACATTGAGCACTTGTGGAATAGGCTACTTTGGCTTATTTTAAGATAAGAGCATTTCAAATGGTCAAACTAAAAAAAGAAAGGACTCCAGCACACTGTCTTCAAATGCAGTGAAAACCTTTTAGGGAACCAGCAACATTTTGGCCTATACGGCCTTCATCAAGCTATCAGTATCTTTGTGATAAAGATGGCCTGATGAAGGCTGTATAGGCCGAAACATTGCTTGTTCCCTAATAAACTATTTCACTGCATTTGAAGACATGCATGCATTCTTTTTCAGTGCGTCCGGCACGTGACTGTCTTCCTACTACGCACCTGTCACTTGTAGATGTGCAAAAGCCTTGCTTTTTAAATGGTCAAACTATCATTATGTGCAGAAGCATCTTCCATAAAACCCTATGGTCGGATATTTCATATAAAAGCAGACATTAAAGCCTCAGTCTATGACTTCTTCAACTGATTGGCAGTCATGTGTAAAATCGGCAGGAACAATATTCCAAAAACATCATAATGTAATTTACACATTTTGTTAATTGTTTAGGAAACGGCGCTATTGTGGGGGCACACTGTTCCAGTCATGAGATTTGATTTTGCTTTAATCCGTGTTTGCATCTTTCACGCTGTTTCCAGGTGGTTGATAAGTGCCTAGCAGATGGAGCTGATGAGTACCTGCAGATACTGAGCCTGTGTTCTGTCATCATGCAGCAGGCCTCCCAGAACAACTAGTACTACTCTCTCCCGTCTCTCTTGACTGAACCAACATCACATTTACACCGTTGCCTGTTATCAAACATCACACGTGTGTTGTAGTCAGGGACGCCCACTGTGGCTGCCGCATGACGTCGCTGCTTAAAGAAAATATTTAAAGTCCATAGACTTGGCTGCCACATGATGTCAAGTCATGTGCTGTTTTTTTTGTTCATGTTTTCCCATATACCTGGCTGCCATATGATGTAATGATTCTTAAAGCCAGACGTTGTCAAAGACCTACTTTGATTCCATCATAAACAGTGGTGTTACATCTTCTTAATGTATATACTGTACACATTATTGATACAAAAAATAAACGGAACAAAGTTGTATGCCACAGTGCTTCTTCAACTAGAACTGGTATCACAAGCTGCAAAGCTTGTTAGCTAGCTAATTGGCACCGGCCATTTTCTTTGAGCAGTACTTACCAGATTGTGTTTTTTCATACATGACCTAAATGTTTAAACATCTCCCTATCAGCCTTCTGATCTGTGATAAATCCAGTGTGTCTGTACTCTTTCATGCAACCGTTGGACCAACCAGTCATTTGTACACTATTTTGTATTTTTGGACGGTAGCCTATTAAATTGTTTCTACGATGTCGATGTTGTTCCTCTTGTCAGTTTTAAGCAAATCATCCACATTTAGGGTTTAAATCCATTTTAAAAGTTTTGATCAGAAATGACTGATGCATGCTCATAACAGGTAGTCGTTCAAAACGTTTCTTTTCAAAAAGTTTACATTTTCCCCCATCTTCCTGTCTGTTAGGTCAAGCAGTGTTGGGCTAGCTGTACTGTAGCTATTCAGGTAGTTGTAATTTAACTACCAAAAATACTAAAATAGCATAGTTGCACTCCTATATTTGTGTACGTTGTCATTTATGTGAACAATTTGTCACCTTAGGTTATACACGGACTAGAGAAAATAAAATTATATTTAACTTCACATTAGACATAGCCTAAAGCAGTGGTTCACAAATTGATTTTGGGGTCTGACTTTTATCTAAGTTTGGATAGGTTCATTTGTGCTGTAAACCCTCCATGCCTAATCAAAGTCTAAATTAATTGCAATCTCTAACCAGCCTATTTATCATGTCCATGCCCATGATACCAACACCAACAATACAAGGAGGGAAGAGTGTGAATTGTGTGTTTTTAGAATGTAGTCGCATTAGAAACCTCATTGACATTCTGAGACAGGAAAGAGAAACAAGTAACCACATTACATTATTGTTTTTATTTTCAAACCCAGCCAATACAATTCAAGGAGCTTATATTTTTGTGGAGCCGCCTGTCACAGATAAATACTCGGTCCCCATTTGTTTGGAAAAGAGATTAAATAGGCTGTATACATTGCACACAAAACAAAAGTATCAATGAAGAAGTGCTGATATATAAGGGGTCACTTTTGCTTCTGACCCCTTTTTTTAATAACCATAAATATGTCGGCTTCACATAATCTGCTGACTTTACGCAGCACTTGTATCTTTTAGTCCATAAGTAAGCTATCAAATGATAGAGAATGTCTACTATATGTGCCTCTATTGGCCTAGGAAAAGAATACATAACAGAGAACCAACAGTGTGAACCCATCACCAATATAAATGAGTCCTATTCCCTTGAATCCCTTCTGTAATAAACCTGAAGATTGAGACTCAGAACAACCACACATTTATCGTCACACCTTCACCAGAGCTTGCGACGATCAGTCGCTAGCTTTGCTTTACAATATGCTAGACAATATCTGGAAATTTCCGATCCTCTTCCCAGCATTTCAGACAAAAAGAGATTCAATAAGTTGCTTCCAATAAGATTAAGCACAATGCTCGTGTAATAATTCTGCTAAATTGTGGGTGCCGCATTAAAAAATGGAACCAAAAATAAGCAACTAGCTCTGGAGTGGACATCTAAATCAGATCGGCTACGTTCATCGGCATCTCCTCAACGGATGTGTTGTAAAAGGTCTCGATGTCACGTAGTGTCCGCTGATCGTCCTCGGTGATAAAGTTGATGGCAACTCCCTTCCTACCAAAACGGCCGCCACGTCCAATTCTGTCATGAAAGGGAGGTAAATGGTGCATTTATATAGCACCTTTATCCAAGAGGAACATACATATACACACACATAACGTACAAATAACCATAATGTGGTTCTAATTCAAACTATCGTAGGTGATAGAAATGTAGGTTATTATTCATAATGGAATTAATGTATACATTTGATTTCACCTCACCTGTGGATATAATTCTCTCGGTTTGTGGGGAGGTCATAGTTAATGACCAAAGACACTTGCTGCACGTCAATCCCACGAGCCTGCACACAAACCAAATAAATCATTAGGACTGCTGCTGGAAATATTATCTCCTTCTGACTCCTAATGACGTTTAAAATGCAGAGAAACGTATACGTATATGTGTATGTTTGTGTGTATGTGAAGTTGAACCCAGCAGAAGTGTACCAGCAGATCAGTAGTGATAAGGACTCTGCTGGATCCGGATCTGAACTCTCTCATTATCACATCTCTCTCCTTCTGCTCCATGTCTCCATGCTGAAAATACAGCATCATTTGTTTACTCACTTTAGTTTAATATGTGCTCCTCTATAGAGCGTCGCAGACTATCAGTCTCGGCTCCTGGCAAATCATGACAATAAACCGAACAAATAATTAGAAGAAAAACTAAAAAGTGTAGAAGTGTTCTTCTTTATGTTCAGTCCAAAAACTGTGTTTATTGCCATGATTTGTCAGAAGCCGAGTTGTCTTTGTCCGAGGTCTTAAAGGTCTTTAAATAAATACTTTCTGAAACGTCTATGGGAAAAATGAAGGGGAAATTCAGTTCAGGGATGCACCGAAAGGGAAATTCTTGGCCGAAACCGAATACCGAATATATGAAACAGTTGGCCGAAATAATTTTATATATCTTTTTTCCTACCATTGCTGTCATGGCCATACCTTAAAGCTACCTGATTTATGGCAAAAAAAATGGTTATGGCTAAACTTAACTTAAATAATAATCACTATTATGGGTCCATAAAATATTTATTCAGCTCTTTTGAATGCAGGGACTGCAATGCTCTATAGCTCCGTGGTTGGCGCTAGGCACAGACACTGGCGGGGAGCAAACAGACATCATTAATTGATATTGAAACAATGTGTAATTTAACAAACAAAAAAAGGAATCTTCACCAAATCTCTTCTCAGAAAATAGCCCATCTATCTTGTGTTCATCGAATTTTCACATTTTATGACATGCCTAGAATAGGCACTAAGAATAAGGAGTAAGGTGCACTTTGTTAAATCATTCACCAGTGCAGAGACGGTAAAGTCCCTGGCGTGCATCTTCTCTGTCAGCCAGTCCACCTTCCTGCGAGTGTTGAGGAAGATCACAGCCTGGGTGATGGTCAACGTTTCATACAGATCACACAGAGTGTCCAGCTTCCAATCCTGGTGTAGGAGGGAGGGAAGTTACTAACTGCCTGCCAGATTGATCTGGCAATTTGATGTAGTAATACAGGCATCATCACGCTGGCCAGACTAGACTGATGAGGCCCAATTCAAGAAAGAATGACTTTAGCAGAGTGCTTTCAGGACAGAGACTGTTGTCCGTCCCAAGTCCAAAGTATCATATTATCTCCCCCAAACATCTATATACTGTGTGTATATACATATATATGTGTGTGTGTGTGTGTGTGTGTGTGTGTGTGTGTGTGTGTGTGTGTGTGTGTGTGTTGTTCTTTAAAAACCTCCTCCACCATCCTCCACTCCCTCCTCGCTTCCTCTATAATTTCTCACCTCCTTGTCGACGTTGATGTAGAACTGCTTGATTCCCTCCAGAGTGAGTTCTTCCTTCTTGACAAGGATCTGAATCGGATCTCTCATGAACTTCTTGGTCACCTCCAGCACCTCAGCAGGCATTGTGGCTGACAACAGCACCACCTAGAGGACAGCCACAGGATTTATCAGGACTGTTAAAGAACTGCTAAGGAGGAAATTTTTTGCCTTTCTGGGCAATTCTGTCAACGTGTGTTGCCGGTATGTAGGATCCATAGCTGTGTATGCATTTCGTTTTACAATGACACATGGGCATAAAATATATATTTTTCTAAATTAAAGTCAAATTAAATTAAAGTCAAATTGTGTGATGTGGCAAATAAAATAAAATAAAATGTAAAGCTGAGTACCCAGCTTGCAATCAGTACAGAATCCACATGTTCATTCCAGCTCTACGTTTCCATATTGGTCGGGCTCTACATTGTAAAACACTACTAATTGAGTCTAGCACTCAAGTTTGACAATTCATACTGTGTAGAATACTCCTCTTGTCTGAGACAGTCCAATACAAAGTGTCTAATCAACTACTTCCCAAAACCACATGCTAACCTGCAAACACATTCAGATGAAATAGCTTTCTGACATCACCAGCTCTAGCCTCTAGTCAACTGGGCTGGTTTCTGTCTTTGGGAGAGAAACACTGACTAGACGTTACTTTAGAATAGCAATGTGATGGTTAAAAACATTTGCCGCATTCTCAAATAAAAAGACAGCAACAGCTTATGAATACAACTCATGGGCATGCCTTAATCTCAATTTGATATTGTACATTGACAGCTTGTTGTGGAAGCAAACAACAAAAGAATTAAGAACACCATGGGTTGGCGGCTGGCCCATGCTCGTTTCTTTATTTATCCATGAACAATCAACACAATGGCACATGGCAGAAGACAGCATAAGAAAGAGTGGCAGTGCCAACTCTGTCCAAACACAAAGCCCCAAATGAGCGCCATGCACATTACTGAAATCCAGGACCGCCTTTTCAATTGGAAATGCAAACAATATCATGCACCCACGGACAAAGCCCATTTCCCCCATCCAATAAACAGGTTGAAAAAGTGAGGTAAAATAAAGGAAAATCCAACTTGAGTGAAAAATCAAACTCACTTGGATGCTGGTTGGCAATTTTTGAAAGATTTCATAGATCTGATCCTTGAATCCTCGACTCAACATCTCATCGGCTTCATCCAAGACAAACATCTTGATCCGCTTAGGAGCTGAGCAATAGAATGAGAGGAAACCATTGTTGGTAACCAGCTGCACTGCATTTAGGATGTGTGGTCACAGTAACTAGTCTAGTCTTATACGCGACATACTAAATCCAACACGGGTTGTGCTTATAACCACGCCCCCCCGGGCAAGTTACATTTACTGAGGTTAAGGTTAGGGTTAGATCTAGGTATAGTTTTACTGAGGTTAAGGTGAGGTTTAGGCTGTCAGTGTCAATCACAGCGACTCAGTTCATCAGTACACCATGCACTGTACTTCCTTCACCACTCCAGCTGGTACAATAACTAACAGTTGATTACTTTGCAGGGATCCTACTTTTGTTAGGATTGTTTGTTTATTAGGTTTTTCTTTAAGCAGTTTCCCCCCCAAAATACTGGCATATAATAGGTGTGTCATTATCATTATTGTTAGGGAGTTGTTCAAGTGCAAATGAGTACAGGGCTGGTCTAGAGGACTGCTGCCCCTATTACCCATTACCTAATCGATTCCAACAATTTTCTCATCTGTTTTGAGAGTTGAGTATATTAATTTTGCATGCCTTTAAAGGTTCCCTTTCTCTATGATCCACAGAAACCTAACCCTACGTTCGAACTAATGTTACTCCTTTACAACAGTTTGGCAGGAGACCTCAAGTATCCATCCGTTCACAACTTTAGTATTTGCTTTGACAAAAATCACACCTGTGTGAAGCATAAATGGGCATAAAAAGAAAACATGAAGACGATGACAGGCAATCTCTCAACACGTCTTCCACAAGCACATTCTTGGCACTGATGTGAGTCCGCCGCAAGGACAGAGTAGATTACCCAGATAATCTGTAAAACGGTAAACAAAGACATGCATCCTCAAAGCTTTATCTTTTAGGTAATGGTGTTTGGCGATCTGGTGGATCTGACATCGGCCGACACATCGCCTAATTTCACAGTATCGCCAGGAAAGATTAAAGATTATTATTATCTTTTCGGGCGACGTTCCTCCGCCCACTTTTCGACTATCGGCCATTTGCCTGCTATTTTGACTAAGCAAATCATATACCACAATGGCATTACACTTACAGTATATTAACTTCTATACTGTATGTTTATGTGTGTGTGTGTGTGTGTGTGTGTGTGTGTGTGTGTGTGTGTGTGTGTGTGTGTGTGTGTGTGTGTGTGTGTGTGTGTGTGTGTGTGCATGCGTGTGCGTGCAGTTGAATTGGTTGTGTACTTACAGAGGAACCTCCTGTTAAGCATATCAAAGACTCTCCCAGGTGTGCCGACAATGATATGCGGCGCCTCGGCCTGAAGTTTCTGCATCTCGTTGCGGACGTTGGTTCCTCCGATGCAGGCGTGGCATGTTGCTCCCATGTAGTCACCCAGCGCCAGGATCACCTTCTGAATCTGTGATATAAAGTAACAAACAATGTAAACATGTTTACGTTAGGGGAGTAACGTTAATTTTTTTCAAAATGCAATGTTCGGTTCAATACGATACAGACATATTACAAATATATACAAACATGTTTTTAAAGAGCATATTGTTTTATTATTTGGCGCACTATGAGCTTGTAGATCTGATATTTTTCAATAGCTAAATATATATAACATAATGCTTAGTTAAAACACCAAAAGGGGTTCCCGTCCAGAATGTGTTAAACGCAACTTTCAAGTTAAATTTTGGATGGAAAGTGAGGAGTATTGCCTGCTGCAGACAGCAGTGAACAAACATGGTCTGTCACAGTCTCAGCATGACCAGACACACGCATGGCGTGCAGCCGAGTGCGCAGATCCTCGCAGAACAGACGCATTGGGTGACAAATATGTTCATTTTAACTTGCTGTGTGCCGTGCATGCACCCACACTTTATTGTTGATCATGTGTGAGGTGATGAAAGCATTTGTTATCACATTGGTGGGTCAGGAAATAAGTCACAGATTCGTTACTCAGTTTACATTTATAGAGGAACATTTTTGAATGGCAATATCAACATCCAAAGCATATTCAAATGATATTCGAGTCCCGAATATCTTCGTTCTGACAGTCCTAGCAAATTGCCTGCAAGTCTTTATCACACTTTTTCTACCCTCACTCTCTGCCTCACTTTCTCTTTCTCTCTCTCTCTCTCTCTCTCTCTCTCTCTCTCTCGGGTATACATGCTGACCAAATTCTTTTTACGGTTCCTCGCACTATTTTTAGGGGCAAATGCTCTCCCTTTCTAAGCTCTGCTGCTGATTCAACATACTCAAACTGATCATCTGACGTGGCTAATGTAATGGCTGACTATCGCAAGTCAGGCAAACTATAATGATTGCCTGATGACAGTGTCAGTGACACCTTGGTCTATATAGAGGCCTTTAGTTTAGAGAGACCATCTGTTGTGCTATTACCTGTGTGCCTGACAGTACGTTTTAACAGCTGTTAAAACGTACTGTGACGGAGTGATTCTGTGGCCTACCCGCTGTGCCAGCTCCCTGATAGGAGCGAGGACCAGGGCCTAACGGAGTGATTCTGTGGCCTACCTGCTGTGCCAGCTCCCTGGTAGGAGCGAGGACCAGGGCCTAACGGAGTGATTCTGTGGCCTACCCGCTGTGCCAGCTCCCTGGTAGGAGCGAGGACCAGGGCCTAACGGAGTGATTCTGTGGCCTACCCGCTGTGCCAGCTCCCTGGTAGGAGCGAGGACCAGGGCCTAACGGAGTGATTCTGTGGCCTACCCGCTGTGCCAGCTCCCTGGTAGGAGCGAGGACCAGGGCCTAACAGAGTGATTCTGTGGCCTACCCGCTGTGCCAGCTCCCTGGTAGGAGCGAGGACCAGGGCCTAACGGAGTGATTCTGTGGCCTACCCGCTGTGCCAGCTCCCTGGTAGGAGCGAGGACCAGGGCCTAACAGAGTGATTCTGTGGCCTACCCGCTGTGCCAGCTCCCTGGTAGGAGCGAGGACCAGGGCCTAACAGAGTGATTCTGTGGCCTACCTGCTGTGCCAGCTCCCTGGTAGGAGCGAGGACCAGGGCCTGCGTGTAGGACTCCTTGTCCTTGTCAGTGATGTCCACCTGCTGCAGAATGGAGATGGCGAATGTCGCCGTCTTCCCTGTTCCTGATTGGGCCTGGGCAATGACATCATAGCCTTGGGAGTAGAGTGGGGGAATGGAATAGAGCAACAATCACAGTGGGTGTGGATAATTGCTCCCATTGCAAGTTTAGGTTAATACTGCATCAGTTCATTCTTCACTACTCACAAACTTGCTTTTTTGGAGTTCCAACAGAATGCTCTGTGCTGTGCAATTGTACAATGTATTGTACATGTTTCTTTACCTTTAATGCATGGAATGATAGCCCTTTGCTGGATGGCCGATGGCTTCTCAAAACCGTACGCGTAGATACCTCTGAGAAGAGTCTCCCTCAGGTTCATGTCATCAAAGTTGTCTGTGATCTCAGTCCAGTTGCTCTGAAAAATACAAATATACACAGAATGTTAAGTCCAGTGACCAAAAATCTGTTCACATTTGAATTCAATATCAAACCTTATGTATGATTCATACATATTTGAGTTACAAGTCCATTTGGTTACATTTGTACAGTCTGAGAGATTTGACGGTGTATATTTAAGTTGTAGAACAGGATAGGCACTTGATACTGTATCAAGTCCAGTGTCTTTCTGTACAGTTGTTTCAGAGGCTGAAAATCCATTTTCAACTTTATATTGCACTTCATCTACATAACCCCAACATTTAATTGTTAAAAATCAATTAGGGACCAATTACATTTCCTTAATTGTAGATTTGTTTTTGTGTTTTATTTCTGCTTATGTCTTAATTGCTGATTTTGTGTGTGTAATCTCGGCAGCTTTGCAAATGAGGGTGAACCTCAATGCTCTTTTCGAGAATAAATAAAGGTTTCAATCAATTTCACCTTTTTTCATATGAATAATTTTTGCATCTACTGCCACACTACAAGTTGTGTCCAACATTGCAATTAGTAAAGGTCTAATTTGTGGCGATGTTTCTTTCCGCCCATATGCAACCAGATGTAGTGTCTGGCTAACTTCTGTCTAACTCTTGCACATTTACATGGATGTGAACTACTGTACTCACATACTTACAGGCTGGAATGGCTTAGGGTTGACGACAGAGTACAGCATCTTGCAGGGCGTTCCAAAATGTGGAACGCCCTACCAACAGTCATTAAGACATGCAAATCCCTTGACTCCTTCAAAACTGCTCTCAAAGGGCACCTACTGTACGGATGGCTGCAATTCGAAACTGGCCCCCGTAAAATCTGAATCTGAATCCCCCACCCACCCCTTTTTCTCGTCACTCACTGTATATGTTTTTTTCCCCTTTTTACCTCCTCTATGATGATTTCCTGCTTTGACTATATAGTTGTGTATATTTGTAAGTCTCTTAATGTTTTGATGAATTGAAAATGGACCCTATTGTAAACAACTGTAATGCTTTATGGTGTGAATACTGTATTCATAATATTCTTTCATAGAATAATATTCGACAGTTCTTTACCTGAGTTGCTTTAAATTTCTCAATTTTAGGTAATTTATTTGAGTGTATTTGGTTATATTTCTACACTCAAAGAGTTTAACATTATAGTTTAACATCACAGCTATTTATTCAATAGCTGATTGCAATTTTCTTACAGTATGCTATAAGAGTGTCTTTAAAATGTAAAATTTGTAAACATATAGAAGGAATTGGAGTAACAGACAGTTATAGATTTCACAGTTACACATAACCATAAGTCACCAAAATAGATACATAAAAAAAAGAAAAAGCAAGACTTTTGACTCTGATGCACATTTTTTATTTATTCTACAACTGTTTCTGGTTGGATGACCATGAAAGACTTGAATTGTGTTTTAATAAAGGTATTTTCTTTTTGGCAGATTTCATATGCAAGGCTTGGGGAAAAAGACAGAATGTTCTGTATGAGTTTTTATTTTATTTTATTGTACATCTATGCAATGATGAAATGATTTATATGTTGTGTCCTGTAAGTCCATGTGGGTTGCATGGGCACCTTTGGTGCATGACACAGAAATAAATAATCTATCTATCGATCTCTGCATCAGGCGCCACTAAAGTTTTCAGCCAGAGCCTTCTTTAGAGCTCTGATTAAGGCTTCATTTGTATTTTTTGGAGTGCCATTTCATTCCACTTCATTTGGTTTGTTTCTATACTTCTGCCACTGACTTGTAGCTGACCATAGATATAAAAACCTAGATGCCTCATTGGCCGCTGCAGTTCATTGGAACGACGGAACGGCGGAAGTCAAGCGGAAGTGCAGAAGGCACGCTGGGTAGCTGCCACTCAAGTGACTACTGGCCAATCACAGCGCGTCTTTTCCTGGACTTCAATCAATTCAATCCAAAGGAGCTTCATTGGCATGAGAAAACAAACGTTTACATTGCCTCTGATTGGCCTACCGAACGTCCCATTCTGTGACGCACGCGGAAACTTGGCAAGCTTCCGCGAACAGCGTGCGTCACAGAAGCTTGCCTATAATGAATTATAATGAATTGCATTTTTATAGCGCTTTTCCAAGTGCTCAAAGCGCTTTACAATGGTTCATTCATTCATACATTGGGAACAGCGGCAAACAGTCGACGCCAGCGTCCTCACTTCGCACATTCACACACCAATGGTGGCGAGCTCACACCGACCAACTCATTGGAGGCAATGTAGATGCCTCCTCTGGAGATACAGACGCCCCAGAGCCGAAGGAGTCTACCTTTCTATGTCTATAGCTGACGACCCACAGCCAAGGAGGCAATCAGAGGAGTCACCCCTGGGCCACATCCTGGTGCGTTACTAGGACAAATAAAGAGGATAGAGCACGGAGGTGCGGCCCGGTCTCCTGCGGGAGGTTTGCACATGTGCAGTGTAAACAGGAACTGCGATGATGGAGTGTTCCAGCTAGGAGGTGATAGAGGTGCATGAGAGTTGCTGACCCTGAACTGAAATAATAAAAAGGATATCACAAAAACAAGTACAAAGTTGATTTTGTTTTTATTTTAAAAAGTATATCAATTTCATAACTGTGGAATTTATTTTGTGTATAACAGACTGAAAGATAAAGGACAAGTACATTTATTAAATGTTAATATTTTTGTATATTTTCTTTTGTGGATTTTCCATGTTAGTACATGTGTCAAACTTTTATTTTTGTGAAATGACAAAGGAACATGGATACTGTTCATTCAAGTGCTGTGGATGATATAAAACATTTGAAAAGGGAAGGGTGACTGCTGTTTAATTCTCAACTGTTCTGGATCTCATTATTTACATCACAAGTTATGAGCTTTCTATCTAGCACCTCTGCTGGAACACTCCATCATCGCAGTTCCTGTTTACACTGAGCATGTGCAAACCTCCCGCAGGAGACCGGGCCACACCTCCGTGCTTTATCCTCTTTATTTGTCCTATAGGTGCATTATAGTGGTGTTTGTCAAGCCCAGGGGCAGTATAGGACTAGGATACGATAAACCTTTATTGATCCCCGGAGAGATATTCAGTGTCATGGTAGCAACAATAGTGAGAAACATTATGAGAGGTAATAGGTTAGAGTAAGAATCAAGCACCAGAACAAGATAAAGTAGAAATAGTGCTCCTCCTCTGAGCACAGGTCTCCGGCTCTCCGCCAGGTCAGGTAGGTTATTGTGGCCTCCTGGTGGGCGTTGTAATAGGCCAATGTGAAAAGGGTGCCATTTCTTCTTACACCTTTGATGGCAGTTGGACGTTCAAATTCACGATTTGAGGCATTTTGTTCCAAAAATGTGTTTTGCAAAAAATCCACCAGCTGGTAGCGCTTTAGCAGACCAATGTTATAGCGTGGGATTTATTCCTCTGCCTAATAGCAATGTGCGTGCGACATTTCACGTAAATTGCAAGCTGCGTTCATGATTTGACTTGAGGCATTTTGTTCAAAACGAGCCAATCCCGCAAACTTTGGAGGCCAATCTTAGCCAATCGGGATGGAATATGGAAAATCTGATAGATCCGTCTTGATCACATGACTATAGACTAGAGATAGTGTGTACCGATTTGCATGACATACGGAAACAATCTGTGAGTAAGTGCTATTATAACAGGCCATTCTGAAAATCTGGGGCAGAGATTCAGAATTGGCATCCAGGGGGAGGGTGTGTGCTGACTGTGCACAGTTTCGTAGCGACCGGGCCAGATTAGCTGGTAACAGACGGAACACACACGGACGGACGGACACGTGCAAAAACATATTCTCCGCCAAGCTATCGTCTGCCGGAGACAATAATAATAACATTTAAAAAGCTAATAGGTCCATGACAATGTTGTTACAGTCATATACAGTATATATAACACACACACACACACACACACACACACACACACACACACACACACACACACACACACACACACACACACACACACACACACACACACTGAGGATCTACAGCCCTTCAACAGGGAGTATCTGTATGAAAATATGAACATAAGTACAGGATGGAATAAGCAATAACAGGTTTGTGCAGGTGTGTGCTCTACTTCAGAAAATGACCCTACATTCTAAGCAGAAGGTGTACAGTATGTGTGTTTAAGTCCCAGACAGTTGCAGTTGCATAACTGGTTTCATATACCAAAGCGCTGAGAGGAGTACAACATTACATGGTTTATGATATTTTTAAAAAAAAAGGGAAATTACATTATATATTATAATGAATTTGTAGTTATATATTATTTTGTATATCAATATAATTTTAAACATCCACATTTTTACATTTGGCATATCATGTTTACATGAGTGTATGTTGTTGTGGTGGTGGTGGTGCCTCACCTCAATGACACCATCAGGCTCCATCCCATCGGGGCCTCCATCATGGTCTCTGTCTTTAGAGCTTCCAGGACAAACAAGGACAAGTGGCATAAGGTTTGGACACATACAGCACATTGCAGGGCTGCAGGCCACAGTGGCTCATGCATTCCTTAGCAGCCATTATAGAAGCTCTCAAAACGATGCAAACACGACACCAATAAGTGACAGTTCGGATCCTACCACAGCCCCCCCAAAAATACCATGACCTAACACAGTATACTGTATAATGTAGACAGATGTGTAAATACACTTCTACAAAGGCAGAACAAAGAGATTCAGTTCAGTACATTTCTCTAAATTCATTAAGCTTTTAGTTTTCATATTTTCTATGAGAACCAGGACTAAAATGTCAACTGGCGTTAAGGAGATGACAAGCAGATGCAGTACGCACTGCATTAACAAGCTGTACGCAATATGTTATTGCCTGGGCTGCCTGGCTGCTGTCCATGATTCGTGTAAAATAAAAACACCGTTTTGTGCATGCACGTTATGGCCACAGCACAGTACTATAGTATGTTTCACTGTGTTAGTATTAATGCAAACAAACGCATGTGTGAATTATGATGTGTTGTTTTTATTTACCTGTTGTAATCCGCAGAATCGCTTGACATGGTCCGACCGAAGCTACAGAGCCCGATTTAAAAGGGAAGCACATCCTTCTCTCTCTTTCTCTCTCTCTCACGCACGCACGCGCGTACGCACACACAAACGCACACACACGCACGCGCGCGCACGCAGGCACTTCAGCCCGACCAGCCGGAACTACGGTTTCCGGTAAACAAAGGCGTATTATAACCCATAACAAATAACAAACAACACACAGCTCGAAAACACTTCTATTTGGGTGGACGGGGGAAATCCGTTGTTTTTAATTGCAGCCCAAAAATGCTGACGGAATAAGAACCACCCAGTTTGTCTGTGTATGTATGAGAACTACATGCCGTGGCGGAGGGATATTGCAGTAAAATAGGACAGGGAATAAAGCATAAAGCTGTGAAGGGGTTTCCTAAAACTCAAACCATGCAGGGGCAGTCAGAATAGACTCAGAGTCAGAATATTAAATGATGCCCCTAGAATTGCTCCACGCTAGTGTGGTAAGACTGACTATTATTATGTAAGTGTACATTACATCGCTATATGTACAGATAATAATAGTATAATAACAGTATAGTTGCCTAATATAACAATAACTACATTAAAGGCAGTAATAGCTTCTGTCTAATACACATTTCTGAAATGTGGTGTTGTAGCCAGCTGTATGTGGAGTTGTGGACCTTAATGTGCATTAACTTGTAATAATGTATTATAGGCCTACAGTTTATTTCTCATATTATTGGTTTATCTCACATAAATAAATTAATACATAGCTAGACTAGAACCAAAGCATTATACATTCTAAAAGTCTGTGCATATGATAGGGAGGCATGAGGCATCGTTTGACTTTTAATTTATTTTCTTTAATCGATATAAATCGGCATACTAATTTGAGATTCGAGGGGGTCCGTGCATATCCACTGATATTACAAGCCGTGCATATCCACGGCTTCTCCATGCATGCCCGTGCATGCCTATTCCCACTATAGGCTGAGGAAGAAATATCACTTGACAGTTTTCAAATCAGCCTCAGAAAACACCAGGCATGGTGAACCAAATGTAAAAGAATATTGTAACATATGTTTAGCATGGGTCTTTCGCAGGGTCGTTACAATATATAATTCAGCTAGATCCACATATATGAGTACTGTACTAGTCATACTATAATATACTACACATAGCCTATAGCCCTATACGATCTATGAACACAACACACCTTTGCAAAAAAAGAAAAAAGAAAATAACAACATTCGTTCTCCTCCTGACCACAGGCGGCGCTCATCATCGCGATCGAGTCGCAACTTTCGCAAAACAGTAACACTTCCGGGGTACTAGTACATTATTCATTTTTGGAAATGGTGGAAATATTTTCAGGGCCAATATTTAAATTTCAATCACACAACTTACATTTATAATATTAATTTGCGGAGTTTGTTGACGTTCAGCGGGTTCGCTGTGACTGCAGACCAACATGGATATCCCCACAGCCCCAGAAGGTGAGCTTTGTTTTTAACATTCCCATTGAGCGTTAGCTTTATAGCTAGCCGTCCTGCTAGCTGGCTGCAAGCAACAGTGGATGTGTGCGTGCAGCTATTTCAGCTAACTGGCTAATAATGGCTATCATGCAATCCATTCATTGGCTGATTGATTGAAAATGTTATTAACAGTATGTAGAATGGGTACATTTCAAACGAAAGCATGAAGTCAATACAAAAACTGTTACTGTAACAGTGGACGAGACACCACAAAAGCAATACAATTGTTTACAACAGGGTCCACCATTTTCAATTCATCAGAAGTTTCAAAACATTTAGAGACGTACAGATATACACTTCTATCACATACATCTGTGGTTTTTCAACCCGTTTTCATATCACAGGGGTCCATTATTTATTCTGCATTTGAGCCACGCGCGGACCACTATTTTGATGTAGCCTCTCGGACCAAAAACTAAAGAATATGTTGTAATCGTTTGATAAGATGCTGGATTGATGTGGGTACCATTAGAAGAGATAAAACAGGCAAACGTTGATCAAAATGTAAATTCTTCTACATTCTCTAATTGTGTAGACTTCTTGTAAATTAACTGTAATGCTGATGTTTAACAATAATAGTGTAAATTTCTGTAAAATGAAACCAAATGGACCCTCTCTCTCAAGACTTAAAGATGGGGTCCATTTGATTACCAACTCTCCATCATAGCTGGAGACCACATTGGGAACTCCCTCAAGGCTCCAGAGTCCAGACCTCCCAAAACAAACTGGTCAGGCTCCTACTTGGCGTCTTGGCCTCACCCCTGCCCACTTTGACAGGCTGGAATGGCTTAGGGTCGACGAAAGAGTACAGCATCTTGCAATGGGTCTGGTCCACAAGATTCGATACACCACCAAGATACCCATGTACCTGTCTAAATACTTCCTTAATGTTAACGAAGTCCACACCCACAACACCAGAGGGAGTGCAACAAACCATGTACAACGCAGATTCGGCACAAACCAAGGGACTAAATGATTTTCGCTCCTATGCCACCAAAATGTGGAACGCCCTACCAACAGTCATTAAGATATGTGAATCCCTTGACTCCTTCAAAACCGCTCTCAAAGGGCAACCTACGGACGGACGGCTGCAATTCGAGCTGGCCCCCGTTAAATCGGAATCCCCCCCCCCCCCCCTTTGTTTTCCCCCTGTTTCTTTTCCCTTTTTACCTCCTTTATGATGAATTCCTGTTCTGTTCTTTGGCTATATAAGTGTCTATTTGTACGTCTCTAAATGTTTTGATGAATTGAACAAGGTGGACCCTCTTGTAAACAAGTGTAATGCTTTATTGGGTCGTCCACTCACAGTTAACAGTCTTTTGTATTGAGTTGTGCTTGAAATGTACTGTAATTCTGCAAACTGTTAATACATATTTAAATCAATCAATCAAAGGACCACTGGTTGAAAACCACTGACATTATGAGTCTGACATACATTATTTGGTTCAGCAACGCGCCAGATACATATACATGTAACCATAGACTTTGTTGATCACAACTCGTCAGTCACTGCGCGAAGCATTGATTGAGAGGCTTTTTCAGTGCACGTCAAGACACTGTGCAATTAGCCTCGGATCGAGTCTGACTTTAGCTTTCATATCATTATGCAACTGTCAAAATCCATCTATGGTGGTCTTGATCCTCTAGACTCTAGAGTTCGCTTTTTCCAGGTGGCAGCATTCCACTCACCACTCATTCATTGCCATTCTAGTTTTGCCCCCTGTTTCCCATTATTTCCACTAATTTCCTCTTATGTTACTATTATGTTAAATAGAAATGTAAAATGCATAATGAACCTCCAGTTTAGCTCTCATGCTCACCTGGACTCTTCTGTACGAGACAAAACAAGCTTATGTAAAAAGTAAAATAAACGGTCACCACACTTTATCACAACAGTAATGTAAATTAAACACAATGTTTGTTTTTTGTTAAAAATTGTGTGTGTGTGTGTGTGTGTGTGTGTGTGGTGTGTGATAATGTACTATAAAGTAATACTGTAAAGTACTGTACAGTCTGTACACTATAAACTACACTAGACTGGTGCCGTTTAGAGGGCCTAAGTAAAAACTGACTGCTAGGTAAAAGGATAGTTGGAGTACAGCCATTTGAGATCATTGTGCCTGTCTTTTTCCAATATGTTTTGTTTGTTTTCCTCTGTGCAGATCAAGAGCTGAGGAATGTCATTGATAAGCTGGCCCAGTTCGTGGCTCGGAATGGGCCAGAGTTTGAGAAGATGACGATGGAGAAACAGAAGGACAACCCAAAGTTCTCATTTCTCTTTGGAGGGGAATACTTTGGTTACTACAAGTGCAAGCTTGTTTTTGCGCAACAGCAGCGTATGTAGTCAAAAAGAAAGTCTGTCCCCAAAACTGTATTCACATAACAATGATCTTGGAGAGTTCAGTCAGTGTTGGTATAATGAATAATAATTATCTCCCAAAGCTAATTCCGAATCACTCGCTCATCCCCTGGGTTGCAGAAGCAATTTCTCTATGGAGATTATAACTATCTCTCCGCAATATTGTCAGGGAGGTGGCACTGTATCGTTTACGATAGTAAGTCAGTCACTATTATTTGATTACAGTCTTGTTTCTGCCAAAATTTTAATTAATTAAGCGGTAGTGACATTAGCATTTAGTTGATTTTTCATATCCATATGAGTGAAACCGCCAGGATCATTTGTTTATTTTTGGAACAATTCTTATTCTTATATAGAAAAAATGGGATGGGATGGGAATTCAGAATGGGGGAAAACAACACGACCCAGGTAGGATGTTCATTAATCTAGACCAGGGGTTCCCAAACCCCAAACCAGGGGTGCCTGCACGGCACGCACCCCTTGTGGTGCGTGACATGAGAAGGGTAATGCAGGTTATTTAGCACAAACAGCAAAATCCGATAAAACACTGTTGTAAAGAGATGTATAGAGCAGCTGCAGGAGTATACAGCAGCTGCATGTCTCAGTGCAGTGACATTCTGTGATTATTTGCCATAATCATTTTCGGCCAATTTGCGTTGGGGTGTGCGTCAGCTAGGTTAGGGGGGTGCACAGCCAAAAAGGTTTGGGGATCGCTGATCTAGACTGAACTGTCCAAACATATGCAAATTCAGTTTCAGCGTGTTAAGTATTTTTATGGTATTACAATTACAAATGCATTTCTATTCATACTTTTTCTCCTTCCATCTAGCACAGCACACCAGCTGTAGCAGCGCGTGTGACATGACATATTACTAATACGCTTCCACTTTCTTCTGCAGCTGAATAACAGCCTCAAGCTACTGTGTGTTGCAAGCAATTTATTTCACCACAGGACCAAATGGAGCATGCCAGAGCCAAAGGGAAACTAACTTAATTTAAACTGCATCGAACAACGGTGTTATTTTCCAAAACTAACAGCTCTACAAGCTAATGATGTGTTGCATAACTTGTAGATCTGTAGAGAAGCCTTCAAGATTGAAGGATCTGGTCCTAGTCCTATCTGACCTGGTTGTGGTAAGTAGGCTATTGTTAGCCTACTTTCCACAACTAATTGTTAAAAGGTTTCACATGGCTTCTCCTGTCTGTTTTCTCTATAACAGATTCCAGCATTGCCTGAACAATATGGGATTGGATGTGCTATGCGTAAAGGCCTTTTTTTTCTCCTTTTCCAACCAAGGTTCAGGTTTTAGGTTGTTATTAGAGAAAGTAAAAGATGTGTTCATTTTTTTTTCTTTTGGGGCGTGGGGGCATTCAAAGTCAAACCGATCTTTTGTGGCCAGATCAGATGTAATTTTGGGCAGTCTAGTAGTAGGACTATAATAAAGTAATCACCGTAGAATTGTGTAAAAGACATATTTAGCCACTTGTTTGAATTCCCCCGTCCCCTCTGTCAAAAATAGCTAATACCGCTAAAACGGTAACATCTTTTATTTTCTCTAATAACCGTCCTAAAACATGAACGTTGGTTGAAAAGAAAAACAAAGTTGTCCTTTAAACAGGCAGCTATCCTCAAATTAGACAAAGTTAGCTAAGCTTGCTCTGTCTGGGGATAATGAAAAGCTAGTGGAAGGAGGAATACTATGTGCACACACAGACACCCAAGCAGACTGTTATAGGTGCAAAACTAGGACAACAATGTGGAGAAAGAAACGAGGATTGTGGGACGAAAAAGAAAAACACCCTTAAAACAACCTGTGCTTAGATATCCATAAAGAAATCCTTGCTAAGCTTTCAGTTTATGTACTGTGACTGATAATGATCTGATGACCAATCCTGCTACTCATGTAATGCCACTGAAATGCATTAAAGTTTTCTTCTCTCTAGATCCCTCTGCCCACGATTGTGAGGAATATAAGCCAGAAGGTATTTATTGGGAACCAGTTTTCACACATGAATTTGAATGACACTTGGAAAGTCACAGTGTGTTTTATGCACATATTTTCTGGACATTATCACACCTGTGCCTTAAAGATTTGTATTTAGCAAATGTTTTGTTGCATTCATGTTTGAATAAATCTTTGAGAGGGGTATATATTCTTTTGACCTGATGGAATATATCTTGGGTGTTAGAGGTGCTCCGATTTTTGGGACTGATCACTGATTGTTTTTCTCACGATCGGCCGATATACCGAACTTGGGGAAAATGTGACTATTTCCAAAATTATTATATATGTCAAAACCCACGTCAAACTATTCCTGTGTGTGGATGAAGGGGAGAATGTTTAAGCCTGTCACAAAGATGCAAAACGACATTATACTAACACATCTGATTTACTTTTATAAATTGCTGATCACCGATCGAGTCATTTGGAGTGAAAATCGATCGATCGGAGCACCTCTATTGGGGATATCTTCTCAATTCTGCTGCTAAAAAATTGCTATTGCACTGAATGGCTCATTGCGTGATGACTCAGAGTGTGATCCCAGTGCTGAGCCAAGACAAGGGAGCCTGGTGACCTTTCTTTAAGCAAGGCTGTGTTGTTTGAGTCATCGTAATCTGATTAGTTTCTTGTTGCTTCGGACACAGTATCGCTGTAGTTACGGGCTGCGCGATTTAGATAATATGAATGCGTTGCGTGTATGTATACCCCTTACCTTACTGTTTATCGTGGCTTGACCTCAGGAGTTTTCTCTGCTTGCTAATCTTAAAATACATACATTCGACCGACCAACTTCAAATTCGGCACACGTGTTGCAGACGACCCCAGGCAGTTGAGTGTACGGCATGAAATTGGTTGAATAGGCTGTTGTCCAGAACTACCAATCCGACTCATACGCCCATGGGCTGTGGCCCAAGTGAGCCAATTGAGTAATGCATGTGTTTGGTCCGACAGTCTGAAAGGCATTAGTCCGACACCCTACCCAAAACCCAAAGTTTTAACCCCGCCGCGTGTTAGTTCTAACCGGCATGCATGTCGGGAGCGACGGTGTTGTTGCACTAATGCCTGTCGGACTGTTGGTGTATCTAACCAACGTGTGCTCCTCCCGGCAACCCCAGCCTAAGCTTTCTATGGCAAATTCCCCACATCTTCCATTCGATTGGTTAGTCAGTCCACTTTTAACATGGGCACAAAAGGGACACAGACAAACGGACGGTTACAATGGCTACTTGGTATGACCGGTAAATTGCACAACTGGGTGGGGCATGCATTACATTAATCGTAACATTCCCTATTTGCGTCGTTCCAAAATAGGCTGGTACTCAACACTGTTGAGTACCAGCCTATTTTGAACTAGACCGGTGCCTGTTGAGTCAACAGAACCTGAATCTTATCAGTTGGAAGCTGCAGTAGCATGTCCCTTTTTTTGTAATTGTGCAGCCCAGCAGTTGACTGTTTTAATTATTTACTGGATGTGAAGATGCATGCATGTATACATTTATCTTAAATCAGTATTCTGGCTTTGCTCCTGGAAATGCCTTCCACTTACCCTATGTAAGTTTACTTGAAGCTGCTTGTGGGCATTTGACAAGACAACATGGATTATACCATAACATAATCGTATATCATCTACGATGATTGCATATTCTTATGTGATAAGAATATGCCAGACTAAGCCTGCCCTACTGCTGTTTTTCAGACATGTACATTCCAGGGGCTAAAGACGTGGTTGATGTCCCTCCACCAATGCCCATTATTGCTACGCCCACAATCCAGCCGCCTGCAGCTCCTTCCATTGATGAGCTCGTCCAGCAGAGCGAATGGAACCTTCAGCAACAAGAACAACACCTGCTCACTCTCAGACAGGTAGAGCAGACGTCCTCCCACCGACTATTGGCTCACGGATTTTAATGTCTCTCAACATACCTGGGAATCATACAGCGTTTCAAGCTGTATGTCGTAACAAATGGATGCTTGTCAGACTTTAAACATCATATTAACAAAACATATGTACTGTTGACAGAATAGATCACATTCTTGCAAGCAGTGAAATGTGACCCACATAAGCAAACGGTTGATATGAGGACTTTGATTTATTTATTGATTGGGTTATATTGCCTCTTGATGTCCTGTAGGAGCAAGTGACAGCAGCTATAGCTCTGGCCATGGATCAGCAGACACAGAAACTGCTGTTGGAAACGGGACTGGACGTCACAGAGTTTGACAACCTGCTGCAACCCATCATAGACACCTGTACCAAAGACGCCATCTCTGTAAGCCCACAATAGATATTGACTCATTTACAGACAACGTTGCCATCTAGTGGCTGAAAAGGAACTCACAGATTTGCTACCAGTTCACTTCAACTGCACGGTTTTAGTTTGAAAACCAGTTTTACCCGGAAACTGCGAGTCAGGATGTCAAAAGCTGCTATGTAACGTGTCCTGCGAATGTTATTTAATTCACCCAAAACATACATTTTGTAACCGAGGATCATATTGTTTAGACTTTATAGAAATGAGCCACAAATCAAGCTTGTTTTGAGACAAAAATAATCTGAGATATTACTAGATTACTAGAGAATCTAGATGCAGCTGCACGACATGAGACTAATTCATTCTAATTAACGACAGAGAGAGAGAGATAGAGGAGTGTGTGTGTACGTGTACGTGTGTGTGTGCGTCAATTTAAATTCAGAAATCAGCAGAGAGTGATCAACATTTGTGCTACTCTATGCCAAATTGAAGTGGACTCAGACCCAGACTTTCTTTTCTCCTCGGAAATAAAAATGTCTGGGTTTCCGAGGCTAATCAATATGTGACGCATGCATGTCTGTCTGATCTCAGGGTGGGAAAAACTGGATGTTCACCAACGCCAAGGCGCCGCCACACTGCGAGTTGATGACGACACACCTTCGCAACCGCATTACCGCTGACTCTGCGCACTTTGAGCTCCGCTTGCATCTCATCTATCTGACAAATGATGTCCTCCATCACTGGTAAATTCATTCAGAAACATCTTTGATTTCTCTCAATCACTGGAATCAAACGGAATAGCTGTGTGTTTTCTATTTTCTTGCATAATTATGTTGTAATGAGTGTTCTGTGATATGCCCTTCCAGCCAACGGAAGCAGCAAAGGGACTTGCTGGCAGCGCTGCAGAAGGTGGTGGTGCCTATCTACTGTACCAGTTTCCTGGCCGTGGAGGAAGACAAGCAACAAAAGATCACCAGGGTAACTCCATAGACCAGTGGTTTTCAATCAGTGGTGCAGTGTTGTTTTCGTCAACGAAAAATGTTCGTTGACTACCTTTTTTCACTGACTAAAACTAAATGAAAACTAAGCTATGATGACTAAAACTATGACTAAATATATTGACAATTCCGTCAAATTTATGCCATAGACAATCGCATAATCGCCACGGTTCAAATTCGGCTGGAGACCAACTTGTCGTGTGCCGGCATCTGTCCTCCACAGCAGTCTCACTGTGAACTGTTTTAAAGTTTTTAACTGTTTTTAACTGGATGCAGCTTGCTCAGTGCGTTCTACTATTTGTATTGTCTTAATTGAAAACACTCTCCACAATGGGGAAAACGATAGAAAATGGCACAGTGTAACTAAAGTCAATGTACTGTAGAGCCAATTGCGTTCTATTCGTAACTGTGTTCCCTTGCTTTCAATTCTCTCTCTTTTTCTTCCTATAGTTGCTGCAGCTTTGGGAGAAGAATGGCTACTTTGATGACGTGACAATTCAACAGCTCCAGAGCCCAGCGCTGGGCCTGGGCCAGTACCAGGTGAGAGAAACTACTCACTTTCAACACTTCTGATGCCTAGGAGGTCCACAGACTCCACACACGTCTTATCGAATAAAACCACGGGTGTTAAGGACATGTGGGCACGTCTTAAATTGCTAAAATATTTTTTGGGGAAAACCGCCGTTGCTAGGCAGCGCCTTGCTCAGCCCCTCCCGACCTGTTTGACTTCATGATGCGTCTCGGTTACAATATTATCGCTTCTAAAGGGAGATCAGATGAAGTCCCCGGAAAAAGGGAAGGCGGGCATTTTCAGCTTGGCACTCTAGCGCCTTTATTCTGAAATATTCAGCGGCACCATAAGCGTTAAAGTAAACATGGTAAAGAACCCAGTTATAGTATAGCATCTCTCTCTCTGTGTGTCTTTCCCCTCTAGGCATCTCTGATAACAGAGTATGCAGCGGTGGTGCAGCCTGTGCAGCTGGCCTTCCAGCAGCAGATCCAGGTGTTGAAGACTCAGCACGAGGAGTTTGTGGCCACCCTTAAGCAGCAGCAGCAGCAGGCCGCCGTGGCGGCAGCGGCAGCAGCGCAGGCCGCCGCTGTGGAACAGCTCGCTGCTGCCGCCGCCGCCGCAGAGGCCGAGAAGCCGGCGCCCGTGACCTCGCAAGCCGGTGAGAACACGCAGAGCAGCATGGATTATGGTATGCTATGGATTTTTATAGAGCAGTGATTTTCAACCAGGGTTCCTCGAGTGGGGGGGGGGGGGGTTCCGGGTGGTCCACAGCTAAATGATGGAGAGTTGGTAACCAAATGGACCCTTATAGATGCTTTAACTCTTGAGAGTTTCATCACAGGGAGACTCTTTAGACTCTCAAAGAGTTTAATTATTGTAGTTAAACATCTGCATTACTTAATTTGTGTGTTGGGTCTGAGAGGCTAAATCTCATCAAATGGTGGTCTGTGGCTCAAATGCTGAATTAATAATAATTAATAATTAATCAATAATTTTGATATGAAAAGGGTTGAAAACCACTTATTTAGAGAATGCACAGCCCTGGTATGGATTGTGATATTTGTGGTGAGGAACGTACCACCCGTTTCGTTGAATTCCACATCCTGTTTGTTTCTGATCGTGTGTGTGTGTGTTGTGTTTTGCGTTGTGTGCTGTGAGCAGGAGATGTGAAGGCCTCCATGTCAGTCCCTCCTCCAGGAGAGTACGACGGGGGTTCATCTAGACAGCAGGATCCCAGCAACACCAGTGGCCCCCCAGACATCCCTTCCTCTAAGCCCAACTGGTATGACCCCCAGCACATGGGACCTTGGAATCCAAACCAGCCGGTGAGTCACTTTGTGACGCAGAAGTGTCTTGACTCTTGTGACCTCCATTAACGGTAGGGGTGCAACGGTTTTCAACCGAAAACCGAACCGTTCGGTTCCACATACACGGTTCAATGCGCTCTAATGAACCGCGCTATTTCGGTTTGCATTAATTAATTTATTACAGCTGCGAAGAATGTATTTCTCGGTCACACACTGGCCTACTTAGAAGTCTAGCACTCTATCGGTCACACACCGTCCTACTAAGAAGTCTAGCACTCTTTCGGTCACAGAAGTGTAGCACTCTGTCGGCCCACCCCCTACACACACACACACACACACAGAGAGAGAGAGACGGCATGATGAGGAGAATCCAGCACTCGTCTTTAAACGTCGTTCTTGGAATAATTATTGATCGTCATACACAGAGACACACACAGCGGAGTAACCTCGCGCCAACAGGCTTCTAAGCACGGTCGTTGTAAGTTTGTTCAGATCTGATTCTGCATCTGCACTCGCTGTTTGAGTGCTAATTAAGAGGGAGAGTGAGAGCAAAAACAACCCGCAGCAGGACGATCATTCCGTCAGAAAAGTACCAACAAAATACTCCCATGTCCAATCCATGACTGTAGATAGAAGCCCTTCTTCTAATAATATAAGCATAATATCCTTAAATCCTCATGTAGACTTATTGTAAACTTTTGTAGGCTATTTTTCTGAGACACGACGCATTCACTGTGAATGACTCCCCTCCCAGGAGACACTCTCCTCTCCTCTTTCCTGCATGTGCTTAATGCCCCGTGTGAGCGCATAGGTGCATTTATTTCCCCTTGAAAATAATGATGAGGCACATTAAAATAGCAATATGAGGTTTTTTCCCCCCTTTAAAATAATGAAAAGGCAGAAATGCCTAATAAAATAATATATGCTAAAAAAAGAGAAGAAAAGAAAATGCTATAAATAAACTTTTTTGAGTGGTGCAAGCCACTGCCTGGCTGGCTGGCTGGGTATGAGCATGAAAACAGCGTGGTTGTTTTTCACCACCTGTGCACAACCTAACACACACGCACATTATTAACTGTATATATGATGATTTCGTGTGTGCCAGTACAGTGACACTAGTACAGTACAGTACAGTAGAGGGTACAGTAGGGCGCGTTCCTGGGGATCACTTCACAAGGGGGTATTTTTTTTTACTGTACCGAAACCGAACCGAAACCGTGGCCCCCATACCGAGGTTCGAACCGAACCGTGGTCTAACTGAACCGTTGCACCCCTAATTAACGGAGTCGGTCTCCTCTGACCCTGCCTACCCCAATAATTGTTTCCCCCTCCTCAGCCTCCAAATTTTGACCCCAACCAGCCTCCCCCTGGCTGCCCGCCCTGGAACAGCCACGAGGGCATGTGGAACGACCAGAGGGACCCAGGGAACTGGAGGGGAGGCCCGCCCGGGGAAGGTCCCTGGAGTGGGCCCGGTGGTGGTTCCGACCAGGGTCCCCCGTCCTGGAACTCTCAGTATGACCAGCCTCCGTGGGGGGACCAGCCCCCACCCTGGGGCCAGAGGGAACCTCCTTTCCCCCCTCGCATGGCAAGTGGCGGATGTTTGGCGTGGCTTGTTCTGCCCTACTTTAACCCATTAAAACCAGAATCTACAAAATGTCTTCTAAATCATGACAGTTTGCTGAAAAATCTATAATGTTTCTATATGAGTATGTCAAGGAACCCCAGAAATGATATGTAATTGGACGCCCATTTGAAAATATGTTGTTCCAGGGACCCAGAAGCAAAGCTTTGAGTTAAAAACGTTCTCTGTGAAAGAATATATATTCAAATATTTGCACCACATTTTCATGATTTAAAAAAAAATAGCAGATCTACAGGTTCATAGTGCGGCACCGAGTGCCGCACTACGAGCTTGTAGATCTGCTATTTTAATCAATAGCTAAAGTATAACGTAATGCTTAAAACACCAAAAGGGGTCCATTTACTGTTACATGTACTTGATTTGGCACGCTGGACGGTGCAGCATAATGTTTGGTGTGCAAAGACAGTGGACAAAATGTGAACATTTTAATGTCATAATATTATTTGCCACAGTGCAACTCACTGCCGGCTCTTATTTCATTTAATTTATGTTGTATTGGACAGTCAACCTCAGTCTCACACTCATCCAAAAATGAATGTATTGATCTTTGGTGAGATCAATAAATGTGATACTTTGTGGTTAAAAAGAAACAATTAGTGAATACGTATTTAGTTTTTTTTAACTCTCGCCTCCTCTCATCACAGAGGCCTCCCCACTTCAGAGGGCCCTTCCCTCCCCACGGGCAGCCCCCTCCCTTCAACCAGCCCCCTCCGCCGCCTCACTTTGGAGGTGGTGGTGGCGGTGGTGGACGCTTTCCACCGCGCTTCATGCAAGACGACTTCCCTCCCAGACACCACTTTGACCGGCCGCCGTACCCTCCGCACGGCCGCTTCGACTATGGTGACGGGGGATATCCCGGAGGCGACGGGGAAGTTGGCAAGTGGAACTTTTTTTTTTCTTTTCTCTTAAATTGGAAATGTATGTCCCTATATAGCTTATGCAATTTATATTTCCATGTCGGGGGTCATGGCGCTAGGTCAGGAGGTAACAGCGGGTGCATGGCCAAAACGTTTTGTGAACTTAGAGTATATTTTAATAGAGACGGCACCAGATTTCTCTTCCCATTCACTTGCATTAAGTTGCTCAAAAGCGCATGAGGCGATTTCACTCCTCCTTCCAGGTAGGAACAGAGTGCATTCTGGGATTGATTGGGCCAAACTCATGAACGCGCTGGCCGTTGACCATCATTGCACGCGTTCAGCGTTCACGTGTCATCATGAACGTGCGCAATGATAGTCAACGGACCAGCGCGTTCACCGTTCATGTGTTTGGACCAGCGCTGCAATACCAAATTCGCCACTATGTCCATTTCGCTCCAGGGTCTCTATTAATATATACTTTTAAGAGTGTTACTTGCTGTAATTATTATTATTAAATATTTTAACGTCCCCCCCCTCCTTTTAGACATGGGGCCTCCTCCCCACCACCATCAAAACCAGAGGCTTCCTCCTCCGGGCATGGGCCCAGACCATCCTCCCTGGGGTGGGAACCAGCACCAGGACTTTGGCCCACCTCCCCATGGCTTCAATGGCCAGTCGCCCCACATGCGTCACCGACCGCAGCCCCCCGTCCACGACGACCCCAGTCTGGTGCCCAACGTCCCCTACTTTGACCTGCCGGCCGGCCTCATGGCTCCGCTGGTTAAAGTAAGCCAGTTGCACTGTGTTGTTTTAGCAGCAAATTTCGATTTTAGTCTTCTGAATACTTTTCCTTTTAGTCACCTGGAATGTTTTTGTGTTAGTCTATCATACGATTTTAGTCGACTAAATCTACAGGTGATTTAGTCGACTAAAATGTATTTTGGCGGGCCTTGATGCCGTCGTAATGGCTGATTTTACACTTGCTGTAAATAGCTGATCTACAAGTAGATTTAAATCTGGTATATAATCGATAAACTAATAACCAGTGTGTGTTTTGTAGCTCGTGTTGATGTCTTCTGTACTCTTCCCCGTTGCTCAGCTTGAGGATAACGACTACAAGTCCTTAGATCCTAAAGACATCAGACTTCCCCCCCCCATGCCCCCCAGTGACAGGCTGCTAGCTGCAGTGGAGGCCTTCTACAGTCCCCCGTCCCACGACCGGCCCCGCAACAGGTACATATGGACTTCATCCAAATGATGTGTAATTCAACATATCGTTGCTGTCGGGAGGATTTTCTTTTGTATAAATCAGTGCTATTGAACACTCTTTGTCTGTGTGTTGTTTTGAAAATATTGAACCAATGAAAAGTAGTAAAAAAGTGCTTTGGACAAAACCACTTAACTCCATTTGACCCTCAAACTGTCTGCTAAAGCAACTAACTCCACCACCTCTCCCCCTCTCATGGAAGTCATTGACAATATAGAAAGTCACAACACTAACTTTGATGAGGCAGTATTGCATTGTTTTAAAAATATAAGGTTTTCTTAATTTCCTGAAAAATTAGCATTTTGGAGTTGGGTGGTTTCCTCCCAACAGCATATGCAATATACTGGATTAGTTATAGAAAGCAGAATATACATATAGGGCATTTTGACCACAGCTGAGCTGATTCCCGTAATTAGTTTAGTATCGCGCTAGCCAAGCAAAGTGTTGTGTTGGACAAGCAGGCTTAAAGCTACCTTGGATTTCCACCCCTCTCTCCTCAGTGAGGGCTGGGAGCAGAATGGCCTGTATGAATTCTTCAGAGCCAAGATGAGAGCCAGAAGGAAAAAGGGACAAGAGAAGCGTAACAGGTAACTCGATATTTGTACGCGCATGCCACACGCATACATTTAAATCTGTATCCCTGGGACGCAACAATTCTGTGTTTTTGTTGATCTCAATGCTGCTTCTCTCTCCAGCGGGCGTAGTCGGTCCAGGAGTCGTTCTCGTAGCAGAGGAAGGTCCTCCTCTCGGTCCAGCTCTCGCTCTTCCAAGTCCTCCAGGTCACGGTCGCGATCCTCTCGCTCGCGCAGCCGATCACGCTCCTACTCTCGATCCAGGTCATTACACACACACACACACACACACACACACACACACACGATGCTGCATGCATGCTATTTGAGGGACTCTTGCATATAAAGGTTCCTTATAGTCCCATGGGTGCTTAGTAGTTAGTACAGTATTGGTGACCCCAGTGGTATAGGAGCCCCCACCACTGCAGCCTGCTTTACCCACTGAGCTACACAAGGTTGTAATCCCTAACCACTGCATTGTTGGTGCTATGATCTCCCTATTTAGCTCCATTCAGTGAATGGCAAAATATGATGTACTGTACAAAAACAAATCTGAAATAATGCTTGCAAACATTTTACTTGCTGTCTGTCTTTATCTCTTTAGGTCCAGGAGTAGATCCAGATCATCTCGTAGTCACTCACGTTCAAGATCCCGTTCCCGTAGTCGCTCGCCCTCCAAGAGCCGCAGAGCCAAGTCAAGTCAGGAGCCAGGTCGCGGTCAGGAGCCAAGTCGCGGTCAGGAGCCAAGTCGCGGTCAGGAGCCAAGTCGCGGTCAGGAGCCAAGTCGTGGAGCAAAGTCACGTAGCTCATCTCCTCCGTAAGTCTCTGTCATGTCACTCCCTCTCTCTCTTTTTCTCATATGATTCATGTTCTCATTCCCCTCTTCATTTTCCATCTCCCATCTTCCTCTCCATAACTTTGTTCACCTTACTTCCTGATTCTCAACTTTGCAAGCTTAAATGATCAAGTGTCTGCTAGGGTGTTATATGATGCCTACATGTAATATGCACAAAACATCTTTTGTGCTAAAAATGTGTGCACACGTCCTCAATACAAACGTGGGGTGCTAAGGACGTGTATAGGCGTCTTTAGGTCCTTTTTAATGATATAAAACAGGATCGCTGTAAACACCTCCCGTTGCTAGGCAACACCTTGTTCAACGCTCCTGGACCTGTTTTTCGCATGCGTGCAGCCATTAACGTCATTGTTTAAGGCCGACAAAACTTGCTATTATCTTACTATCGTAAGTGTTAAGTAGTGACCAGTTCTGTTTCATGTCTCACTTCAGCACCACATCAGGACTTGGCGCAGCGCCCCCTAAGCTTCCTCTTGATTCCAGACTTGGGGAGGAAAATAGAGGCCACCAGCTCCTCATGAAGATGGGTATGCCCTTTGTGTGTTCTGTGCATCGTATTACCTCATATCATGAGGATTCTCTTATTTGTTTCCACACGCCTTCACCGCACTTTTGCTGCATGTGCTGCTGTTTTGATCGGATCCCCATGTCTCCCTGTCTTGTCCTGTGTGTGTGTGTGTGTTGTCTGTAGGTTGGAGTGGTTCTGGTGGTCTGGGGGCGAAGGAGCAGGGCATTCAGGACCCCATCAAGGGGGGAGACATCAGGGACAAGTGGGACCAGTATAAAGGAGTCGGGGTATCACTAGACGACCCCTATGAGAACTACCGCAGGAACAAGAGCTACAACTTTGTGGCCCGCATGAAAGCCCGGGAGGAAGGTGTAGCACCGGGTAAGACAGCTTTGCCTTTTAGGCCTACCTTTACACGGGGCAACGGTCTGTAGAGAAAGAACGGCAAAGTCCTGTTGCGTTCTCCCTTTTTATTCTGCGTGATTTAACATGCTGTAGTGTGCAATGCCAGGTGGCTAGGTGCCTGACGCACTGCCAGGTAGACCAGGCATGCCCGTTTACATGGAGAGCGTTTTCAAAGATTCCACTCTGGAAGGGGTTTTCACTTGGTTGCGTTTTCATCCCCGATAGCGCCGTTGCCGTCTATAAACGGAAGGTGGTTGCAAGCAACCATTGAAGTGAACCAATTGAATCACTTGCATTGACTTGCGTTGACATGTGGCGACATGCAACAGGACATATCACACTGTGATGAACGCTAAAACCGTTTGTGCCTCGACCCATTGGTGTGGTTTGAGCTTTGTGTGCTTGTGTGATGATAGAGCTAATCTTGCAAACTGCTGGAACGATCAGTGCCAAATGTCTTTTTCACACTGACAGAGTATCTCCATTAAGTTACCTTTTTCCCCCCACACATATGACTTATGTTTTTAGAAATATTTACCATCAACTTTAAATTCATAGTGGTCAGTGGACCTCCGATCGGGCTGAAAAACGTGGCCATGGTCATGCATCATAGATGACTCACATGCTGCCCACTTGTAGTCTGAGATCCACATTGGAGCCATGTCGTTCCCATGTCGTTCCCAAGATCCACATGATTAGATTTGTTTTATTATTAAATATGAATTTAAAATGTATCTAATCTTGACCTTAAAGTTCATTATCTGAATTATTTTGTATTTTTGTGGCCATTAAAAATAGTTTCTCCCTTTTTAGTGCTTTAACTAATCCGTTATTCCTTACTTTCTGTACTTACTGTTAAGTTTGGTTGCCAATGCAATGTTTTTGTTTACATAGAGATGTATTTACAACTAAATCATGTGAAATGTATATGTAGGTTTATTACAGACGTGTATGATTAATAAGACCTGTGCTTTGAGTTTAAAGATCAAAGGTCAAAACTATTCAGAAATGACTATTATATTGATTTCATGGATGTCAATGATCCTATCTGTATAATAACAAAATTACTTTAAAACATGTGACCGTAATAATGCCTTCTCTTTTGCTGCAGTGACTCGGGAACCTACGGAGGCTCCTCCTGCAGAGTGATGTCATCAACATGTGTCAAGCCACACCCCTTCGCCAGGATCCATATTTCTTTCACTGTCAATTTTGGAACAAAACACCAGCGCTCCTCTCATTCTTTGAAACCTCGTTTGATTTGTTTGATAAGGACGTTTGTTCAATTAGACTTCTAGTCTTGTGCTCTATGCGGGCTTAAGGAGTCTCCCCAAACAAGGTGGATTCATTTTAATCTCATTTTTTAACATGAGCATGTCTGAGTCAGGCAGTGAAACGTTTTGATGTTCACTTGGCATTAAGTACTGCAAATTAAATACCATTCATAATAATAGAATGTAGTGTATTGTACACATAAGACAAAAGAAAAACACAGCAGCACTCCTTGCTACGTGTTGGGCATAGATCTTTCTTTTTTCTTGTTCACAACAGACTCCCTAACCCTATTTTAAAAGGGTTTTAATCTCTGTTTTCCTGTCACTTTTCACGTTGTTCCATTATGAGAAACATTTGGTATCACAAATGAAGGGGCTAGGCTGACATGTCTTAGTTTGAATGTCTCTTTTTACAGTGCAGATAATAATTGTGATACTGTTTCATGTAATTTCTTCTCGTGACATGAAAGTATTTTAGTTGTAGTACTCTGCTTTTGTAAATATATATAAAAAACAAACAAATCCCAGACAACAAAATACTCATAAAGGATTTTTTTTTATTTGTTTAGGTTTCCTGTCACAAAACCACACAATGCAGAACAATAAAGGAATTTAAACACCTTGAAAGATGTGTTTCTTCCTTGAAATCCTATAAATAAAACATCTAACTGTTTTGTTTTTGTCTAGCAAGCTCTTTACATAGTGTATCAATTCAACCAATCTCTCAACAAAGCAACATATTAGTAGTTGCATATTCTTTTCCATTTCTATTTTGATGTTTGATGATTTTGAAGTTGCTGCTGGTGTAATAAATGCCTACCAGGTGGTGACCTGGTGGGTCAAATCATGTAGCATGTTGGCCAGGGCCAGCCTTGCACACATGCAGAGTAGCCCACATGACATTTGTTTTCCCAATCGGACATGAAGAATGTCAGGAAAACGTTGGAAGTGCTTGTGGATGTGTTTGACAATATTAATTGTCATCCCCTTAAATAATGAATATATCATTTTGCATTGTCACAATTACTACAATTTATATTTATTGGACATTTTGACCAAAATATCTTCAAATAGCTGATGGATTGAAAAACCTTCAAGGATCGCTGGGGGTCCCCGGACCCCACTTTGAGAACCACTGCTTTTCAATTTCAACTCAACCATCCATTGCATGGTAGAAACATGGACATAATCTAAAGCTCATACAATAGGCCTACAAGTATGCACACAATCAAATTCCAAATAAATTAGATGATGTGGTAAACAAAGGACTACTTTCTCTGTCGGAGGTCTAATGATGCGGACTGATACACATCACACAGTGCTGTCTGAGTCAATGGTGTGACCAGACAACTCCCCGGCCCTTACCGTCAGTTGGCGCACTTTTCATTCATTTCCTGATTGAGTCAGAGGAACACCTGTGTCATCTGAACGCAACGCAAACCCTTCAGCGTCAAGAGGTGGGTGTTTCTGTAATGTATTATTTACAGTAACTTTTATATAAAAGTAACATTGTACAGTAACATATAGTATAGGCAGCAAGTTAGCTCCGTTTGGAACCTCAATATCTACGCTTTAGCTCCGAGAAGCATATATTGAGGTTCCAAACGGAGCTAGCAGCAAGACACATTTTGTTTTGTTGGTGTCCTGGCACTGTCCACACTCTTTGAATATTGTGTGTGTGTGTGTGTGTGTGTGTGTGTGTGTGTGTGTGTGTGTACACACATGTGGGTGTACTGTGTAGGCCTACTTTATAATACACGTGCATATATGTTTATCTATACACATGTGCAAACGTACTGTAGCCTACAGTACAGCGTGTACACAAAGTGTGTGCGTGTGCGCGCGCGCGCGTGTGTGTACACATGTGGGTGTACTGTGTAGGCCTACTTTATAATACACGTGCATATATGTTTATGTATGCACATGTGCAAACGTACTGTAGCCTACAGTACAGCGTGTACACAAAGTGTGCGTGTGTGTGTGTGTGTGTGTGTGTGTACACATGTGGGTGTACTGTGTAGGCCTACTTTATAATACACGTGCATATATGTTTATCTATGCACATGTGCAAACACTGTAGCCTACAGTACAGCGTGTACACAAAGTGTGTGTGTGTGTGTGTGTGCGTGTGCGCGTGTGTGCGCGTGCCTGGTTCACATTCACAATCCAATATTAATCATTTGGGAACCAATATTTCTGCATACATTCTAATACTAGGATAATATTCATAGACTATAGCCTAAGGGGGGAAAAAATGTTACTCCAAATTTTAGCTCTGCACTCCATAAGGTCATAACATTGTTTTCTGTACAGTAGGGCCTCCGTTTATACAATTTACAAATGGAGTTCTACTAATGAAAGAGGGGGAATGTGCATTTCAGTGTTGATTTGACAACATCACCATCAAAACAGACATATTAACTCTGAACTCCAGAATCTTGCATGTCACTTTTTATAATGATGATGGACTACTTTATTAGTTATTTTGTCTTTCGGCCTATCTACTACTGACTGATTAGTACCGGCTCAGCTACAATTATTTTAATCTGTTTAACGCTATAGGGTCAGTCAACCTGCCAGTTATGTTCAATTTAATTTATTTATTTTTACCTATGAAACCTCATTATTTTCAATGTATCTGTTCCCTCCCTCGCACAGGGTGGAATGGAGGGGTACCTGATGAGTGATGATGAGACTGAGAGCCCACTTTGGCCTGCCCGGTGTCGAGGCAGAGCACAAGGAAGACGAGCCTTTTATCAGTGTCAAGTTTGAGATCCCCTACTTCACCACCACCACTTCTGGTATGCTCTGCTGGGCCAGGGTGCTGCTCATTCTAAACAATGATTCAGTCCATCCATATTCAGTGTTCCGTTTCAAAGAAACAACTAGACCTACAATCTCTCGCTGCACTTCTGTTACATTCCTATAGGTCACTAAATGTTCCATCCAGCCACTTCATAAACCTGCCTATATGACATCATCGATGGGGACTCAAAGCTAATCGAAACAACAGCCATGCTCTCCCTAGAAGGTTAGCACGCTGTTCTTGCATTAATAAAAAGTAAATTCAATTGGAATTGGAGAAAAGAAAAGTCCAAACCTGTCTACCGATGATGTCACTGGTAGGCCAGGCCTAGAGCCATAGAGTAAGACATTGAGGGGGTTCATGGTTCATGTAACTCGTTTGTCAACTCCAACATTCCGTAAACGTCCGGTTTCAGGCCTTTGTCACTATTCGCCAATAGAAGTCTATGTAGAAGAGTTGGACTGGCCCCATGAAGTGAACAGAGTTGTCGTAACTCTGTCTTACGCTATGGCTCTGACCAGGCCTACCGAATCAACCCCTCCGAGGGCCCTGCCGCTACACCAAACCAAAATGTCCCATGTGAAGCGTGCGCACATGTGATTCGCGTGCGTGTGTAACAAAATCTAGAACGACACCTTTTGCGTTCGCGAGCCCAGTGAATGTACCCACGTGCGTTCAGCACACCGCCAGCACTATCGCCACCGCTCCCATAGAGTTATAAGGCTGCTCCCATAGAGTTATAAGGCTGCTCCCATAGAGTTATAAGGCTGCTCCCAATCTCCATAGAGTTATATAAGCCTGCTCCCATAGAGTTATAAGTCTGCTCCCAATCTCCATAGTTCTATAAGCCTGCTCCCATAGAGTTATAAGGCTGCTCCCATAGAGTTATAAGGCTGCTCCCAATCTCCATAGAGTTATAAGGCTGCTCCCATAGAGTTATAAGGCTGCTCCCATAGAGTACAGACAGAAATGGTGCCATCCTAATATGAGCATTTGTACGGACCAAATATTTGAAGAGAAGTTGTAAATGAGTAAGTGGTCCTTTAATACAGACTATTGACTAAATTAATACAGACCTTTTGAATCAGTATCTGTTGTCGTTATTATCGAATGATCACATCGGTCACAGCATTCCTCGCTAATTTTCTAAGAAATCCCTGTTTTCATGCCTCTGCCAGCAACAGCTGTTCACTTTGCACGTGCTGTGCGACATACTTACGTCCAATCCGTCCGTCGCAACGTTGTGAACGCGATATCTCTGGAACATCTTGAGGGAATTCCTTCAAAATTCTGCGCAAACATCCACTTGGACTCGAGCATTAACTGATTTGATTATGGTGATCAAAGGTGACAGTCTACTGTGACCTCACGGCCATCTCATTCTCATGATCGCGCGTCTCAGGAACACCTGGGTGGAATTACATTACATCTGGCACAAACATCCACTTGGATTTAAGCATGATCCCATTAGAATGTGGTGGTCAAAAGGTCAAAGTCACTGTGACCCCACAACACAGGTTTCATTTGTCATTCAATATAGTGACAACTTCATTTATGCCAAAAGATTAACTTATTATTATTATTTTTACTTGCATTAAATTCCTTAATCGTCACCATACTTTATTGTCTTGACAGACATGGCATACACGCAATGTTCTGGTTTATTACTAGTTTGGCCAGCCTAGTGAAAGATATATACAGTACTGGGGAATCCATCATTATTTTATGTGTGTGTGTGTGTGCGTGCGTGCGTGCGTGCATGCGTGCGTGCGTGCGTGCGTGTGTGTGTGTGTGTGTGTGTGTGTGTGTGTGTGTGTGTGTGTGTGTGTGTGTGTGTGTGTGTGTGTGTGTGTGTGTGTGTGTGTGTGTGTGTGTGTGTGTGTGTGTGTGTGTGTGTGTGTGTGTGTGTGTGTGTGTGTGTGCGCGCGCGCGCGTGTGTGCGTGGTCAAATCGTGGTCAAGTCTTTGCGTTATTGTTCCCATATTCTTCTTAGTTTTTTTGCTATATACAGTATGAAAGACACAGCTGTAAACCCTGTGTAGTGTTACAGTGTATGTCATTTACTAATTACATTTCTATTTTTCTGTTTCCTCTCCCATGGTGGTAAGGAGGACCTGTCTGATGAGAGCCCACTTTGGCCTGCGCGGTGTCGAGGCAGAGGACAAGGACCCTCCTAGCAGTGTCAATTTGAGATCCCCTCTTCTGGTATCCAGGTACGGGCACTGCTTATTATAACAAAAGATGATTCAGTCCAAATCCAGCGTTCCATTTAATACAATGAATCAAATTTGAAACGCATGTAAAAGAGACCTCACAATCCAGTCTACACTTCTGTTACATTCCTATAGACCACTGTAAATGTTCCAATCCAGTTCCAGGTCAGTTCCATTGTTATCCAGTAGGGGGTGGTGTTGTCTAGTGTAATTGCCTCTGTGGCGATCATTAGTGCCGTAGGGTGGTGCTGTTCTAAATTAAGTAGATGGAAAGCAGCAACAGCACATGCTGCAGTTATATCGTAACCTCTCAGATGGCCCACCTAAGTGTTTTTTATGACCAGCACATGTTCACCAATAAAGATTATTGTGGGGTCTTTGAGAGTCGTCAAACCTACAATCTTTATGTTAAATCCACCATTGGCAACTCCACCACACAAAGCTCTCTATATACAGTATATGGCCCTGTTATAACACAAAACAAAAGAAAAAAGTTTAATATCACACACACAGATTAGTGTTTCCTAACTTAATCCAAACTTTTTGTATTTTGATTTTATTAACATGAAAGGGTAAAAAAGTGAGGATATTTTGATGACCATGCTGTGTGAAAACACAGTACGGTCCTTAATGTAAAGTCATACAGAACTGATGTAAAGCAGCAGTGGGTCTCAAACCTTTTCATGTCAACTGTCAAGGACCCCCACATTGACACGTATTAGCCCGCAGACCCCAATTTGAAAATATATGCCATGCAGGGACCCCCATAAGAGAAGATTTATACGGCTCTAGCAGTGATTTTCAACCATTTTAATTTCAAGGACCCCCAGATTTACATGCATTAGAACTCGGAACCCCATTTAATGGCATTTCTAATTTGTAAAACCAATGTTAATTTAACTCTGAGAAGTTAACAAACGGAAATGGTTCCATTTGTACACTCTCAGAGTTACAGACCCATGCGGGTCCATTTGGTTACTAACTGTCCATTTAGCTGGGGACCCCCGGGAACTCCCTCAAGGACCCCTGGGGGTCCACGGACCCCACTTTGAGAACCACTGATGTAAGGAAGTATATGATCAGTCAAAGTCTAAACGAGATCATTGGTAGTGCATGTGTGGAAGTGTGCCAGCCAGGGCGATAGCCAGCCAGGTGTAAACAGAGGAAGGAACCTTCCAGAAGTGGAAGGTTCACTTCAGCACAGGGAGAGAAGGGATTTCACAACTCGCAGAGCGAGGGAGTGAGAACGGTTACAACCACACACAAGCATTTCATTGGAACCCATGAAAGTGTCCCGTACAGTCAGACACAAAACAGATAATGCTGTAAATGATTCATATAACCCCTTCAAGGGGGGAACACAGGATGTTTGAGTGTTAATATTTTACATTTAGATTTTTTCTTTTTTTGGAAGGATGCCCATGAGAATAATAATTGGCAGGGAAAACTCTGAAAGCTCCTCAGGGGTGTAAGAAAAGTGGTTGTGACGTCTGAGTTGAGGGAGCCGATAAATGTTTTGGAAGTTTAGTACAGTTCCCTATACCAGCGGTAATAACGCTTTACAAGTTAACCCCGGCAGGTAGCGATGTGTCCACAGGGCCACTCCTTGCTAAGAGTGGAGAAACGGTTATATTCATATGGCCTACAATACACATTTAGAATATTGTAATGAAATACAAATGCAATGCTTTTGTGGGGATCCAGGGCGTCTCCTTTGACTATGTCTGTAGTTGTAGTTGTAGTGTTGCCCTTGTTGTTAATTTGAACGAAAAGGAAATTACGGTAAAGGTGGTTTCACACTGGTGCGTTTCTGTGTTTTGCGGATCCGAAAGCAGTAGGCTATCACTAGCTGTCAGCCTGTCACCAACATAACATCCCACTAGACAGCTGCGGAAAACTGATAAAATGTCAGAAAAAAAAAACTATACGGACGAAATATTCTGCGGCAGTGTTCAAACGTGATTGACCTTAAGTGAGGTAGATGGTTTTTTTTTTTTTACGTCCTCCGAAATTCACTCTGATATTCGGCCAAAAAAACGCAACAGTGTGCAAACACCTTTAGTGACCCAGGATATAGGGCCCCGATTTAGCCAAGATATCTTCTATAGTCATCCAGTCCCATGTACTATACATTTGAAAACGGACGGAAGAACGCAAAGGGTTTCATACTGTATGGTTGAGCATTTCTATTCGCAGTTCTATTTAGTAAGTGGGGTGTTCCTCAGAGGAAAACAACTGTACGAGCGATGGACTGCAGGGTATGACATCACTACTGTGAAACAGCTGTAAAAGTGTATAGGCTTTTGGTTATGAAGTGGGATCTGTGTTGAGAGTAACTTCATGTAACCACTTTACACCTGGAGCCCCCATTTTGGGCATGACAGAATTTTGACATTATAACACATTTGCTAATTGTAGCTTAACTACAAGCTCACAATCCATCACATTGTGAAATGTTTTGAGCTTGTAGAGCGTCTATTTTCAAATATAGGGCTTAAATGCTATGGTCAGAATATAAATCTTTTTGGTGCCATGCTCTTACGGGCCAAGTATGATTTTTAGTCTCTGAGTTTGGCGACCTGGGCACAGATAACAGGACTGCCATTGTCTTTCTGTGGCTTTCGAACAGATTGTAAAGAAATCCTACGGACTCCCTCAATGATTACGGGGGCCGCAGAATGGCAACCAACAGGACACACATTGTCAAACCAAAGATAGTAGAGAAGCCTTCAATTAGGCCCAGCATTTTCATCATTATCATGAGCCACTCTTCAAACCCCATGCAGTTCCACTTCTAACCCCGGCCACACTCACTTCAGTGGCTCAGCCTCAAGTAATGGCACTTTGTAAAGACAGAGAGACAAGAGCAGAAGCGGGTGGCAAGAAGCCGCAGCCTGCTCAGAATAGCTCCGTAGACTTGGATCAATGGAGACATCATTAGAGAGATGCTACCATTAGCTGCTGCGAGGGCTGCTATTACTTGCAGCTAGCTAGTGATGAGGAGCCATTATGTGGCCTGAGGCAAGACCCCCAAGGTCCTTACTGGTACCGCACACACACAGACGCACGCACACATGCACGCACAAACACACACACCTCTTTGCCTGTGGTGTGTTCGTAGATCGTTTGAACTCCGCCAGGACCCCCGTGGTTGAACCAGCAGATATAGACCACTGTGAAGCTGCACACACACACACACACACACACACACACACACACACACACACACACACACACACACACACACACACACACACACTACTGCACTCATGCCACAGAGATCTGGTAGCAACTCCTGAGTGAGGGAAGCATTTAGGCAGGCTGTACTTATTAAAGGGAGCATGCCATTTAACTATGTGGGGAGAGGGGCGTAAGTGTGTGTGTGTGTGTGTGTGTGTGTGTGTGTGTGTGTGTGTGTGTGTGTGTGTGTGTCATGTGCACGCAGTGAGTAAGTAAATGTTTCTAGGTATAAAGATCAGTCTCTCCTTAGTTTTATTTGATGTTGATTTGATTTGATTTGATTAGCCATCAAGCAAGAAAAACACGTTACATCATGTTAAATGATAATGTAAAAATGTTAAAAAGCGTACAAAAAAACACAATACAGTCTTCCAACTTATTTTCATTGTGGTCCCTGGTCTGGGACAAACGTTAAATCAATAAATGACACAATCAAGAGCTACACTGCCTACATCATAAATACATGTGATCTCATTGCTAATATAGTTAAACAATAAACACGATACTATTCTGCAACATTTATTAAAAGCCATGCTTTGACCCTTATCTTTAAAAGTAGATGGCTGCTGATGCTCTTTATATTCAGGGGTAGTGAGTTCTAGCTTACTGCTCCTCCAAATCTAAACGTTTTCCCATTTCAGTGGTGAACGTGGGTCATGTCTGCTGTGCTGGCTCTGGTAAGATGGGAATGAACTTCACTGAGCTTCTGAAAAAGTTTACAAAGGTACTCAGGGGTGCTGTTGATATACGTTGATATACGCTATGCACTTTGTTCAGTTTGAACTGACCTGACCACTAAAGGGAGCCAACCCAACTCCTGAAAGAGCATTTTACCAACATGGTCCCTTGCAGACAGCCCGAAACCAGTCTGACCAGCTTGTTCTGACCAGGAGAGACCTGTAGCTTATCCTTTAGGGCTTTATTGGTAAGACCACCATACCATGAGCCAATGGCATAGTCGAAACAACATAAAAACCAGGAAGTGTGCTAATGAGCAAAGACTAGCCGGGTCCAAATGCCATTATGATGAATTTAGGCTATTTTGTATTTACCCTCAATGTGCCCCCAACCAGCACACACACACACACACACACACACACACACACACACACACACACACACACACACACACACACACACTTGGACACAAGCTCAATACGATGCAGGCAGTTATATTTTTGTCCTCTAAAACAGAAGAACCCACATAGTAAGTTTCTTAATTATACAGGGCAGTATATCAGAGAGTGTATCAAGGGGCTATTACCCATGCATGCATACACATTACAGTACACATACATGCAGCCACCATCCACAAATGGGGGCAGATGTGCAATAAGCCTCCCCCATGCACCCCCCACCCTCAGCCACAGCCCTCAACGATAGAAAAGGCAAGTTCACCACAGGAGCGGTTTAAGTTTCGCGTACAGTGTGTGATTATGTGTGCGCACGTATGAGTGTTTTTTATTGCTTGCTGAAAGTACGTTTGAAGCCACATCAGGACCCATCCATTCATCTGTTCATCTGTTCATCTAGGAAATTGTTCCCATTTCCCCACCGACTCCTCTGTGCACTTACAGTATAGTACGCCACCATGCGCAGTGACTGGGTTTGCATGCTCATGCTTTGAGATGCGTGTTTCAGTCTTTGACTCGGTATCACCGAGTTCATCGTATTCATTTTCAAGAGTTTTATTTTTTTGACCTTCTAAAAATCTCAATAGTTAACGGGTCTAAGACTCAGAGCAGCAGTCGTACCCAGACAGCAGCAGAGAGCTTTAGGACTCAGAGCAGCACAAGTAGGCCATACATGGCCTACTTTTGTGTGCAAGGCGCAAGTTGGCATCTCAAGAGAGTGCATTTCTAGTTTCACTTTTCATTTGGTGATGCCTCATTATTTGTGGTGAGAAATTTCAGTGTGGAACTGTGGACGTACTCATAAGCAGCGGTTTAAAATGAGTATGAATGAATCACAAAAATCACACACTCCCGGCATCTCAATGCATCTGCATTGGGCCTGAACGAGTTAGCATAATCCTCTCCTGATGTAAACCTTAAGCAGATGCCTTATAGGTGTAACATAATGAAAAGGCACAGACTCTTCAGACGGTACGTGTTCAGCCATTAGACACTGAAACAAGTGTGTCATTGTTCCTTGGCTGATAGAGCTCATGGATTAGTAGTGTTTCTGTTTCAGCGTCGTCTTGGCCAGATCTCTGTAGAGACAATCAAAGGCATGTTGACAGGCAGAGCTCCACTAGCTTCCTATAAACTCAACTTCTGTCTTCACAAGTCTTTTGCTTTCTTAGGGATCATATAATCATCTCATCACTCACTTGTCTTTCTATTTTTATTCAAATATTTTAACTCAGTTGCATAAAACTCATTGTGAATTGTTTGTTTTTGTGTGTCTGTACTTGTTGTGAGTGTGTGTGTGTGAGAGAGAGCATGAGTCTGCTCTAGCGCTCCACCTATTCGTGTGCATATCTGTGTCTGTGTGTAATGTGTGTGCGTGCGCGTGTCTTTTTCAATGCCCACGATCCGTTGCGGCATAAAAACAACTACAAATCATCACACACTCTTTTCAGTGGTAGTCAGCCGATTGACGCCACTCTCGGTGCACCTTGTCGACTCCAACCAAGTACACGCTGACTTATGTATTCTGGCATCTGGACGGTGTATCAAGGTGTTTCCTGATTGGGCCTGGCATATGGACGGTGTATCCAGGTGTTCCCTGATTGGGTCTGTATTTGTCAGAACCGCTGACAGATTTACATACTCTGAGTTAAAGATGTGACACTACATCCCTCCTCTCTATGCCATGGCCCCTGTATACTAATATACCGGATAAAAGAAACTCTCAGGGACATTAATATTCCAAGCTTTAAATCGTGTACAAAATGTATAACAAAATGGACCCATATGAGGGTGGACATAATATGAGCACCGGGGGTTTTACTGTGCACCCCTCTCTGTGTAGCGACGTTGTCTTTTTCTGTCACAAACCCATATAACCTGCGTGGCGGCTCTAATTCAGATAGTAAGAGTGACAGATGTGCGTTTCTTTCTGCACATCTGGCTGCAAGGCCCTGGCTGTCGCTTTGAGGCACAGTTGAACGCAGGCCAGATCAGGCTCAGTCCCTTCAAACCCATGCAGGCCCAGACACCCTGTATCTCTGAAGTGCCTTCTGTGTCTACTGGTCCTTGTGAAATTCAAGTCAACACATGACTTATTTATGGATGTGACACTTGACACAGTCAAACTCGAAACATATTCCAAGAGAGGTCCAGTGATGCGGTTGTACTGACACATGCACGCGCACGTGAACGCACGCGCACGCACACACACACACACACACACACACACACACACACACACACACACACACACACACAGATCACTCGTCTGAATGTTATACGATATGATACTCTATACTGTCCCCCTAGGAATTTCAGCCAAGGCTACAGCAACATGCAGACAACATTTATTATCTGCTCATTCAGCTCTTGGTACAATAGTTTAAATCTCACAATGACATTGATGCCACGTTCTTCTCCTACACTAGGTTTCTAAGTCGGCCTAAAGGCCGACTTTGAAACCTAATGTCACCAACTAATTGGACTTCCTCTTTCTTTCTTTGTCCTTCGTTTTGCATGTGCGTTTCTAGACGTTCAGTGCCGAGATGGATGTTTCCCCTTGTGTTAAAGAGCGTTCCCCAGGGCTGAAAATCATCTGCCTCCATATGGAACGGATAAAAAAAATATCAACTATATTTATGTGATATGTTAGGACCGTCGGAGTACCGGGGCCATTTATACACATTGTCACATCACTCCCCACTGCCATAACTTCCTGACCGAACCAGTTTCAGTGTTTTATCTTTGGTCCCCCCCTTCTTCTAAGCAAGTTGGCTTCATTGTCCTTCGTGTAACTGCTGACATTTCTTTGGCAAGAGAATCTTCTCTTACAGGCTTTTTTTTTTCTTGGTGGAGTTTTAGAATGCACAATTTCCTTTTCACCCAACATCCCCTATCTCTGGTTTCCGTATATGTATCTTTTGTTTTTGACTGTTGTTCCGTTTCCTTTGGTGTTTTATTCTATCTCTCTCTCTCTGTCTCTTTTTTAAATGTTAAAGATGTTTCTCTAGCTTCTTTTCCTCTGAGACTGTGCCTTTCCCTTATGTTTAAGCGACCTTGACTATTTTCACTTTTGTTGGCTTTGGTGTAATTGGTGACGTTTTCAAGGGACAGAGCTTTTGCATGGAGATGATGGAGGTCTAGATTAGGGCCTCCCAACCCTTTTCAGCTTGAGACCAAAAGAGAACATTTCAAAACCAAAAAATACACTATGAATGAATCTCTTAACACCTAAAACAATAGTTGCATCTTAACATGTTGCGAGCTTGCCGATTTGTTATTTTGACTTCTAAATTTCTAAATGTTTTTTTTGTCTTCTTCTCCCCTGCCAAAAGAACGTTACGCTACCCAAAATGGAACCCTGTGTTTGGGAAACAGGGTCTAAAGCAGCGGTTCCTAAACCTTTTAGCTGAAAAAGATATATTTTGAAATGAGAAAAGGGAGATATCTTTACTCACAAACCATAACAAATTATGGATGGGTCCCGACCCACTGTTTGGGAAAGCAGACTGGTCTAGAGACAGGTTCTACACACCCATGGGCTGTTTACTCTGTGCTCACACTGAAATATGCAGATTGTGGTTTGGTGCATCTTTGGTATAAAAATAAAAATCTGTTATCGATTATTATGCAATTGGTGGCTGTATATCCATCTGAGGGTTGAATGCATTTGGCTGTTCAGTTTTGGATTTAGCAAGAGGACACCAGATACATTTCCCAGCATATTGAGAAGTACCACTTCCTCCTGTTGGTTTATTCATATCCGGAGACTCTTCACCACTTCTTCATACATATGAGTTCTGCCCTTTCACTCTCTGTGGGAAAATACTCTGCAGTTCCTGTTGGCATGAATGTGCACTGTGCTCGTTGCACAACGCAATAAAACCATTCGAAGTTGAAATACACAAATTGCAGAAATGTGCACTGCTCATGCAGTTTGGACAAACACACACACACACACACACACACACGCAATGGGAAACACATTTGTAGCGTAATGGTACTATGTTCCCCCGTGTTAGTATTCAGATGTGATTCTCTAAACCGTAAAAATGGTTACAATCCACAAAGGTTAATGCAATGATTGCCAGGACTTTGCAGCAGGCCCTCGTAAATGTATAGGAAACACAGGGGAGTTAGAAGTTATGGGAGCTTTGCTGTGTTGAACGTGACCCTATCATTTTGTCTTCCTTTTTCGACAGGTGCGTTACAGTGCCTCCGAGATCATCGATGGGAACTGGCTACCACCACGCTCTGCCCCGGGTCAGGGACACCACGCGGAACGGAGGTAAGGAGATACGCGCACAGCGCACGCACTCTCTCTCTCTCTCTGTCAAACACTTGTTTCCCCTCCTCTTCGTATTGCGTATAGGTTTATCATCGCCGCAGCCACTCTGGGTCAGTATAATATTGCCAACCACATGGATGGAGTATCATTGTTTGACATTGTTTTGACTCTAAACATCTGTGCCAGTGATAATGGTGCGGTTACTGGCAGCTCTCGAGGACTTCCTTATCACTGGAGGCCCGCCCCTTCTAAGCCCTGATTGGCAGGAAGGAAGCAGACAGGCAATAAGCGTTGTTCTTGGCTTAGGTACTCGATTGCTGCTGTCACACACACACACACACACACACACACACACACACACACACACACACACACACACACACACACACACACACACACACACACACACACTTTGTGTACACGCTGTACTGTACAGTACGTTTGCACATGTGCATACATAAACATATGCACGTGTATTATAAAGTACACCCACATGTGTACACACACACACACACACACACACACACACACACACACACACACACACACACACACACACACACACACACTCATCATTGGACGCACAGTAAGAGCAGCTCCCCCGTTGTTAATTTATCCAGATGTGTCTCTGAGAGTTTCCAAAGGGGTCCGTAAGGGTCCCCAAGTCCACTCTCCGGGTGAAACCAACACTGTTGATTTTCCTGTGGGTTTTGTCTCGGGGTCTATTAATTGCTCCTTGTATCAGGCAGAGGAAGACATTACTCTGAGTACAAGGACATGTTTTTTTTCTTTTTTTACTGCGGGCGACTTTGTTTGGATTTGCGAGGAAAGCGGAGAGGGTGGTGCTGCACTGAGTCAGCCTATTGTGTCTCCGTTGGACATGTCAGACTGCAGGGCAAAGGTCAAGGGTCAGTGTTGTTGATGGTGGGGCCTGACGTGGGTCAGCGAGTGAACGGGATGAGGGATCACGTCAACTTTGAATGATTTCATATAATAGTCCATATAATAGCCTGTGTATATATGCCTCGGGTCATGACTGGTAGTTTATGGAGAATTCCTCCTCGTGATGGAGTGAATGGAGTGGTTTTAGAATCAGCCAAACCTGTCCCCTCTTAAGCCAGCCAAAACAAACGCCTCAATATTTCAAGTAGTATTTCAGGCACAGCAACGTGCGGCCTGAAAAACAGCGCTCGAGCTCTATAGTTTATCTCACAAAGTCATTTAAGTGAACTTGGAACCGACTCGACAGTCAAATTCATCTATACTTCATGTCTGACTCCATGTAATTCACTCCTAATATGATGAAAAACGGACTGAAATTATTCTCCTAATAATATCTGTTGAGTCGAGAGCCATATCATTAAGCATGGCTGCCTAAATCCCTGAAGAAGCGGCCAGCTCCATTTGTTGTGTGTGTGTGGTTATTTAACTATATATAGTCGGGCCATTGGCCAATCTTTTTTTCTTCGCCACATGCTGAAGTAGTTAAAAGAAAATGATGCTGCAACTCTTGACATTGATACAATCTTTTGCAAGACTTCAGGAAAGGATAATAACGTTAAGAGAAAAATAAAACACAGGAGGGGGAAAAGGTCTGAAACTCCGCCGGGAGTAAAAAGAGAGAGAGTGAACGAGAGGCAAACCTGACAAGGAGAGCAGGATAGATCCATGGAATGAAGGAGAACGAGGGTTTTCCCTAGAGAAGCCTTTTTCCTGGTGGTGCCATTGTAGCACTAGCAAGTGCACCCATTATTTCACTTGACAATTACATTTCAATAACTGCTATAGTAGTTTTAAGAATAGATTGAATATGCTATGTTGGCTATTAAGGTTGTCGGTAGAATGTGTGCATCCACAGCAAGGCTTCCCAGCAAGCCAAATTACGTCATGATAACGTAATAATGACGTCCTGCAGTGACTCCGGTGACGTTCAGGACTAGGCCAGATCACAGCCCATTATGGGGATGGTCTTTACGTCATTTCCAGGACGTCTTCACCAGATTAATAATATAGCTTATTCTGGGCCAGATCTGACTAGTTATGATGTGACTTAAGTTGATCTGGCCTCGATCAGACTCTCTCTGATTCATCCAGGGACGTCCGTCTTAGTGGGTCAAATCTATGTTGGTTTAAATCAGGTGATATTCTGGGCCAGATCTGACTAGTCTTGGTTTGACTTGATTTGCCTCAATCGAGACGTCACTAATTCGTCCAGGTCCTGACCGTGCTTGCTGGGTTATCTCAGGTTATGTACTTTGACAGCGTGCACGGTGATCAAGTATAGGAAAACATTTAGACGTGCTAAGCTATTGGAACCTAATCAGAAGCCATAATCCAGGATGAGGCTTGGCATTCATACAATCACAACACCACACATTCAAGCACGAAGTATAATAGAGCGGCCTTTCACACTTTCACTCATACAGTACGGGCCAGGACAACACATCCACATTTAACGAGCAGAGAGAGAGAGAGAGAGAGAGAGGGAAGGAGAGGGAAGGAGAGGGAAGGAGAGAGAGAGAGGGAGGGAGAGAGAGAGAGAGAGAGAGAGAGAGAGAGAGAGAGAGAGGGAAGGAGAGGGAAGGAGAGAGAGAGAGAGAGAGAGAGGGAGGGGGAGGGAGAGAGAGAGAGAGAGAGAGAGAGAGAGCGAGGGAGAGTCTGTAAAGCACAGTAAGGCCTCTCCAGTCTTTCCTGCCAGCAATTATGACCTATCTGTAGCTCATAGGTCAGTGAATGACGACTGTAGGCGAGCCCACAGGGAACCCACGTGCGTAGCCCCTGCACGGCCGCGCACGGCCCCGCTCCTAAATGTTTATGTTACCTTTTCGTCTTGGGGCCGCTGCCAGAGCGCACGGCCAAGGAATGATTTAGGAATGCTCACACATGTGAGAAGGGGAATTCTGTGGGCTGATAGAGACTCACGGGATGAATAGGATACATAGCATTTTGTGTGCGTGTGTGTGTGTGTGTGTGTGTGTGTGTGTGTGTGTTCACACACTCTTCCTCTTTCTCTCTCTCTCTCTCCCTCCCTCTTTCTCTGGCTTAAAGTACTCGATAAGATCTAGTAAAATAGGCACGGAGCGAGTCTGCTCGATGACTTATGTCTTGAATATTATGCGGCCCATAGATTTCATACTGTGGAGGTCAGGGCTTTCAGAGTGGGTGGATTCCACTGGACACGTTACAGCTCTGCAGATGGCCATGGCTATAAGCGTTGTTAATATGAAAGAGATGTTTAGAGACCCAGGGTTATTATTACTGGAGAAAGGTGCCAACATGTTGTTTTATTTTATGGTACTTTCCTGTACTTATACAGTAATTACTTTTTGTGCTCACAAACTTTGCCGGTCTGTGAACAGTTGAACGCACAGGTTGTGACTTGTGACTCGTTGCAAACTCATTGCAAACACATGACAAAAGCTTTTGTTTGTCATTTTAAATATGCTTCCCTTGTCAGACAGTATACCTCTCTCTGATATATTGTATGTATAGCCTATTTCCTCAAAACCATCTGTAATATTTGATCTGTATACAATGTCTAAAAATGACAATTCCCTGAAAGCTTAAAATGTAGTCTCATTGTGAAAATCTTCTTCTGAATACAATGCACACACTCCGCTGTCAAGATAAGTAGTTATACTCAACAGAAATATCCATAATCACAGGAGTGTAATGATCCCTGTGTTTATCCTGTTGCCTGAGAGCCTTAGATGGTAACATCAGTGCTTTGGAAGCCTTAAAGTCCTTACGCATGGATCGCTTATTTTGTGCAATTAATCTGCATTAATTTAAACTGCTGTTTGTGTCATGTTGTGTACTGTACATCCACACAATATTGCGCAGTGATGATGAAGTGATGTAATTATGTTTGGTAATGTTGAGTCTTGGTCTTTTCACTGCAAATAAAAGCATCAACCACAACTTGTATAAATGACTCATCGCCAAATTAATAATTTGATCCTAAATATTTGCCGACCCATTTTCGGATAATCTATTCATCACGCTCATGGCTGTAAGGATCTTTGTGCTTTACGAATACAAACAACAAACCTTTAGGAATTTATTTCATTTACATTTGTTTTAGTTTGTCAGTAGACACCTTTATACAGTTGTAGAAAGTACATTTACTTAATTACTGTACTTAAGTAACATTTTGAGGATTCTTTTACTTTACTTGACTATTTCGAATTTCCAGTACTGTACCCATTCTGAACGGGAACCCATTTGGTGTTTTAAGCATTATGTTATGCTTTAGCTATTGAAAAATAGCAGGTCTACAAGCTCATAGCACGGCACCGATGTGCCGCGCTATGAGCTTGTAGGTCTGCTATTTTTGAAAAATCGTGAAAATGTTGCGCAAATCTTTCTTTCAGAGCGAACGTTTTTAGCTCAAATCTTTGCTTCTGGGGGGTCCCTGAAACAACATATTTTCAGATGGGGGTCGGTGGCCAATTACATATAATTGTTTGGGTCCTTGACATGAAATATTGAGCACCACTGATTCCGAAAACTGTCAGGATTTAGAAGACATTTAAAAAAAATTGACGTCAGGCCTAAATGGGTTTCTACTCCACTACATCTCAGAGGAAAATACGCTATTGTACTTTTACTCCACTACATTTTTGGTTGTTGGAAACTTTAGTTACTAGTTACTTTGTAGATTTAGATTAGGCCTATTATTACAAAACATTCATTAACCACTCCAGCCCTATATACCATTTGGCCATTTGAAAATAGCAGATTGTGAGCTTGTAGATCTGCTATTTAAAAAAAAGAGTTCATATAAAAGTGTTATATATACATTTGAAAACTTGAAATGAGACATTCTGCATAATTGGCACTTTTCCTTGTGGTCCATTTTGATGCTTTTACTCAAGTAGCCTACATTTTGAATTTCAGACTTTTATTGCAAAACAAAGTATTTTTATACTCTTACTTAAGCAAAACGATTGAGTACTTTTTCCCACCACTGCACAAAGAACTAGCGTTACCTGCACATGTCTAGTCATCTGTAATAGCGATTTTAATCCCGTGCAAATCTACCATGGCTCCAGCACTGTCTCCATGCACGGTCTGCTGGGGAGAACAGGTCCTCTCCAGCTACACTCGTCCAGTCATTATGCACAACGTGCTTGTATTTTAGACACAAAACCTGCTTCGTTGCACTTTTCCTGCGAGAAAAAAGTGATAAAAGTGGAAGCGTGCAGCATGGTTACATACAGTAATAGTATTAGCTGCATATGGAGCTGATGTGTTATTTATATATACTGTACCTACCTATAGCTTGTTAGATCGTTGTTGGGGATTCGAGTCGTTATCGGAGAAACGTGTTGTCTGAATGAAATCCAAATGAATGTTTTATTTTGTATGTGACGTCAGTGGTGTGCAGTGCCGGTACTTTCCACCATGAGGAAGTAGTGTTGATTTCGTCGACTAATACGAAGACGAAAAATGTTCGCCGACTACCTTTTTTCACTGACTAAAACTAAATGAAAACTAAGCTATGATGACTAAAAAACTATGACTAAATATAATAAAAACTACACTAAAATGTTAGGAAGGGACTATTGGCAATTTAATCCAGTATAAGTAATTTTACACTTGGTTGCATGCTGAAAATAGCAGATCTACAAGCTTGTAGATCGGCTATTTTCAGCAAGTGTAAAATCAGTCATTACGACGGCATCAAGGCCAAAATTGCTGCCCAAAAACAACACTTGTGAGGAAGGTTCAATTGAGGCATCTGTGGAAAATAAAAATGGTTATAGAGACACAATCACACAATCAGGCTCACACTTTTACCTGCACGGCTAATTCCAGTTGTTTTATCCATGAATGCGTAGCTTGTGTTTCATTCCAGCAGTTCAAACAACAACAGGGACCCTCAGAGTTGAGATATACACAAGCTAATTATTTCCATCATGTTATTCTTAGGATCAAAGAGCAGAACAGGATATAATCTGTCGGTGGAAACCCTGCAGCACATTTAAGATCGCATCACCGCTAATTATCAACCGGGATTGACAAGGTGTTAAAAGACGATACCTCCTCATATGCCTTCTCTCTTCTCGGTTGCCAAGTTTGTTTTGGATGGCGTGTAGTGGAATGCCGAAGGCCTGAACGCAACACTGGGATAACCTTCCGTTTCTCCTAGAGGGGAATACTCTTCTGTTTCACTGCCTTCACACGTTAGCACTCTCTTCAATGCCAGAAAGCAGCAAACGAAGTGAGCAGATGTTTGCATTGGGTGTCGAATTTATGCTAGCAAGACAAAAATGTTTTTTTTACTTGAATTGCGAAGTTAACTATGGAATCGTGCATTTCCCGTCAGTGTGCCGTGCATTTCCCGTGTGTCGGGCACCATATATGGTGCCCAGGTCTCGTGACATCATGTGACATCAACAGGGATGGAGATTTGGAGACCCTGATGTCATAGTAAATGAGACCTGCTGTCGCAGTTAAGCCCATATATGGAGATCCCTGATGTCAATATTGGCCAGCAACTCTACATCTGACCTGAAACCTCAAACCCTTAGATCTCCTGTTCTGACATTCCATTATGTTGATCCTTCACCATCAATCCTTCCTCTTCGATGTCTCCCTTTTGACTTATACAGTACCTGTACATTCAAATTTCAAACTCTAGACGGGCCTGCCCCAAAGTTATTAGTGCAGCCATGCCTGGCAGCCGGCGAAAACTAGAGTTCTCAACAGGCCCAAAAATGAAGGCCTGGCCCTACCTGGGCCCTCATCAAACCCTGTACACTCAAGAGAATGTCCATGCTACCACCCTTAGATCTCCATGTATGGAGCGGAGTGACCTGTTCTGACATTCCATATGTTGATCTGACCTAATCTAACCCTGTACATTCAAGACATGCTCCTTATATGGCCACTACAGAGTTCATTCCATGTTGATCTGACCTCCATGCCAAAGCACCAGTGCTCGCCCAGCAGTCTGCGGCCAACGAGGCGGATGCGTGCCTCGCCCTTTAGGGCTTAGGTCGCTTCTCGCCCTCAGGCGTCTTACTGGGATTACAAACCTATAGTGAAATCAGTGGTGGAAAGTAAAAAATAATTCACGTTGCGGCGTTAAGAGTATGAGTTTCATGACGTTCAGACTATGTTTTTTTTTGGTAAGTCTCCCATTGGCTTAGAGGCAGCCTAGAGGCAGGCAGGCAGCCAATCATGAAAGTGTGTCTACTACAGTCTCTAGTAGAGCGTCGCAGTCCCGCCTCCTGTCATGACGACGCCAGGACCAGGAAATAATTTCCAATGCATTTGACATTTCAAAAGGTTTTTATTTAAAGACCTTTAAAGAAGCCAACTCGAGTCGCGGAACAAAGCCAACTCTTGTCGTGACAAATCATGACAACAAACACAATATGTTACAAAAGAAGAAAAACAACAAAAAAAGTGTTGTAACCTGCCGTTTTTTTCTAATTATTTGTTCGGCCCAAAACATTGTGTTTATTGTCATGATTTGTCACGACAAGAGTTGGCTTTGTCCGCGGCGTAAACGTCTTTAAATAAATTCATTTTGAAAAGTCTATGAGGAAAATGAACGGGAATTCTTTTCCGGGTCTCTCGAGGGGGGCGGGACTGCGACGCGATGCAGAGGTAGGTGAACATGTAGTCCAGGCACTTTTCAAGCACCTGGCCAGAAAGATTTTACATCACTGTTAAGGTCTTTTCATTTACGGCTTGCTCCATTCCCTCTTCATGCTAGTGAAACGTTAAGCTAAAACCTGAACGCACTTATCACTTGAATCACCAGACAATGCAGTGGTCTAGAGGGACCAACTGAACAGCTTTGTCAAATTTACTGCGAGGGCCTCCAGCTTTGATGTGGCTCAGCCCCCTAATGGGCCGGGGTACTGCTAGTGATGGCACGTGGCAGACAGTGGCGTGTGTGTGTGTGTGTGTGTGTGTGTGTGTGTGTGTGTGTGTGTGTGTGTGTGTGTGTGTGTGTGTGTGTGCGTGTGCGTGTGGTGTGACATGGTGACGCCACCCCTATGAACCTGTGGTGTGGCTTCACCCCTGAACTATTGAGACTCAGTTGTGGCCCACGGAAGCGTGTGGCATGTCATACTGTGTGTGTGTGCGTGTGCGTGTGCGCATGTGTAGTTGTGAGTGACAATTCCCAGACCAGAAGTTTGACTCAGCACTGCGTGTATACCAGTTATCATGTGGCTGTATGTGCTATGTGCACATACAGTATGTATTAATATTGACTTGAATTGGGGAAGAAAACGTAGTCTTCGCTCGCACAAGAACATACACACACACACACGCTCGTGCGCGCGTCTGTATACTGCACACACACGACTGTGTGCTTATAGAGCGAGGGGGAGAGAGAGGGGCGCGTAATGGTAGTTGTGTTAAATTAAAGACCTCCCGTGAGGTTTTGCAGTTGAAGGACCCCCCCTTTTAAAACACCAACCTACCAATTACCAGCACCCATCAGCCCTACCCATCTATTACCACATCCAGAAGAGAAGTGCATGGGGGGACCTCAGCTCGCCTGTCTTCCTCTCCTCTCCTTTCATGTTCCCTCGTGCTCCAAAGCCCTGTATAGGAAACCCGCCGCTGTGTTTGATGGTTAGAGGACACGCCGTTAATGCTGCGTGTGGTTGGAGGAGGGGTTGGAGGAGGGGGTTTGAGTCCATTCATTGTCTGGCCCAGTGAAGTGTGTACGGCACGCTACACTGCAATTAGAAATAGACGAGCAGTCTGACTGGGGGTGTCCTAGCCGACCGACAGGCCAGGGCATATACCACACGTGAACGTATACGTCATGGGTTCGAATCCAGTTCAAGACCCCCCCCCCCCCCCCCCTATAATTCCTGTTACACTCAGGGTGGTGTGTGGTGGACTTTGAAGTTCAAAATTTAAACAAGTGTTTGTGACGGATTTTAAGGGTTTTAATGAGATGACTTTAGTCCTAATGTTGCTGAAATGTCCTGAAGATTAATGGCATGCAGGCCGCTGGCGACTGAGTGTCCCCAACTTATACTGTATATACTGTATACAGTATATATATTAATGTGAATTACTTTCCCTACATAGCCTATTGTCCTATAGCACATTTTCGTATTTGGCCTAGTTTCTATTTATTTCTGTTTTCCAGAACCTACCAAGAATTTGAGTTTATAAAAAGTATACAGACTGAATTAAAGCACATTCTTGGCAACAGCAATGTTATGTTTTGCATTTCACACTTCACGATTGACTGATTCGAGCAAATCATTTATTCCATGTTTGCCTGATAGACGTTCAACAAACACGAGAGCAGTGTTTCAGCTCAGTGATTGAAAGTAAGGGATTTGGTTAATTACAAAGAAATGCATTTGTGATCCAACTTTTATGAAAAAAATAAAATAAAAGAAAGGGCTTTTCAGTTGACATGTTTCAGTTGACATAAGGAGTGTGTGTGTGTGTGTGTGTGTGTGTGTGTGTGTGTGTGTGTGTGTGTGTGTGTGTGCATGCATGTGCGTCGTGCGTGTGCATGCATGTGTGTGACTGCAACAACAGTATGTGGTATCTGGCATGCAACAGCCCACGCTTAACAGAATTTGGCAGGTAATTTTTCTGAACCCACATTCGCATGTTAGCTGAATTACAGATCTGCCAGCACATTTTTACTATACAGCTGTGCTATTGTTTCCAGAGTGCCCCTGGTCGCCCCTAGCAACCTCAGAAACACCAGCCTGCCATAGGGCTCTGTCTCTAATTGCTCTTAAAGCAGATCTGATTTAAGGCAAATGAAATCCAGATACGTCGAGCTTTAGGGGCGATCTGTTTCACCACCACTCCCCGGCCTAACCTTAAGCACACATAGCCTACAGTAACTCTGTTTCCATAACAAACCCTCTGTCTGTCTGTCTGTCTGTCTGTGCGTATATGTGTGTTATTGTTATCATCGTAGGGAGTCATATATAGCTTGTGTTCCTCCAGCCAGAATGTGTGGCTTTAACATGCCACGCTGATCTAGGTTTAAATCTGCACGATTCTGTCTACATGAACTTGTCTTTAGTCTCTCTCTCTGTCTCTCTGTGTGTGTGTGTGTGTGTCTTTCTCTCTCTCTCTCTCTCTCTCTCTCTCTCTCTTAGGCCAGTGAAAAGCAGCCACTAAACTCAACCGAGGTGTGTGTCTGTGCTTGTGTGTGTGTGTGTGTGTGTGCGTGCGTGTGTGTGTGTGTTTACCTAACTGTGTATGTACTGTATATATATATGTATACGTATGTATGGGTGAGTGTGTGTACACGCTGTCTTAGCTTGTTTTGATATTGTACATTTATTGTCCATTCATTTAAGATGTTTATTTACCAGTGCCAGTGCCAAGCATAGCACTAAGCACTGCATGGACAACTCAACTCTACCAGTACAAACACTGCAGGCACTCGTGGAAAAACCTTTTTTACTTAAGTAAAATGATATTTATTGCAATATAGAAATACTTTGTTACAAGTATAGAAGTCCGGGAATCCAAAATGTACTTGAGTAGAAGTGCAAAAGTATTGGTATCAAACTATACTTAAAGTACCAAAAGTAAAAGTACTCGTTGTGCAGAACGTCTCATTTAAAAATGTCAAATTTCAATAATCTTTTGAAAATAGCCGATCTACATCGTGACGCATTGTGAGCTTGTAGATCTAAGCATATAGGGTTTACGTCCGTTTTTTAAAATGATTTATTTATTTATTTATTTATTTTTTGGGGGGGGGTCACTTTATATATATATATATATATATATATATATATATATATATATATATATATATATATTATTATATTATTATTATTATTTTTGCCGTCAGATGCTGTTGGTAGTCATAGCTGCCAGTTCCCACCTGATGTTGTGTGGGAGTTCTGACTGATCCAGACCGTACTTAATAACTGCTAGTTTGCATAATGTCTTGAGGCTAGGACTGAAGTCTAAGACATACAGGTGTCTTCCTCCAAAGAGGATGTTACGATCTCCCACCATGCAACAGCACATCCTATACATCCGAGATGGGCTTTTCCCTTTGGGCTCAAACATCTTCCAGGAGAACGTCTCTGGACTGAATTTCCACAGTTCATTGGAATTATGGGTCCTGTTGTGGCCACCAAATATGTACAGCTCTCCATTGTAGGTAAAGGCTGAATGTTCCCTGCGTTCTTTTGGAAGAATCTGTGCAGAAGATGTGTTCACCCAGAGGTTGGTCTCTGTATCAAAAACTCTGATGGTATTGTAGCTCTTACCCTTCAAGCCCTTCCAGCCCCCAAATACAAACATCTTTGTCCCGATGATGGTGGCAGAGTGACATGATGAAGCAGGAGGTTGAGTATCTCTGGTGTTAATTAAAGTCCAGAACATTCTGGTGGTGTCCAACTTGTAGATGTCATTAGTGCGTCCAGTCAGAAGGGTCCGTCCTCCATGAATATACATGACCTTACCCAAGATACAGGCTGAGTGGTTCCCCCTCCCCTCTGGAACAATCCCAGAAACCTGTGGTTTGAACCATATGTGGGCGTCAACATCAAATGAATAAAGACGGTTGTGGAACACCCGTCCGTAGCGTCTGTGGGTATAACCTCCCCAGAGGTATACAACATCTCCTATCAGCACAGCTGTGTAGCCGTAACGTATGGAGGGCGCCTGGAGGTGAGGTTCTCTTCCAGGTGTCTCTGGGGTCAACTTCCTCCAGAGAAAAGTCACTGTGATAAAGACCTGCACGTCAATGGGACCCTTGTCCACATCAATGGGATCCTCCTTGACCGTGCCAGTGTTCCTTCCAAAGTAGTACAGCTCGTTTCTCACCGCTACAGCGGCATGGTCATCTTTCTTTGGTGATCCTTTCTGGTGCAACGTCCAGGAGAACATTTTAACACGACAGCTAATGGTGAATGCAAGAGGTCCGCTTTGAGGAGTTGGAGACGTTCATTCTATCTGGACTCTCTGAGGCTGCAGTGCTTTTTGTCATACTTGGATTGCTTGTGTCATACCCGTGAGGTCACATGCATATTTAAGTAAGACATCAGGGACCCCATATTTGGGCATGGTGGGATGCCATGTGGGTATAGCACATACATACATACATACAACATACATTACAATTATTACACTCACCTTTTACTTTCTCAAATAGCAACCTAAAACATGAACCTTGGTTGAAAAAAAAACTAAAGTTGTCCTTTAAGTACAGTACTTAAGTAAATGTACTTAGTTACTTTACACCACTGCACATTGGAATTCCATTTCTATTGGATTTCATGTGTTTTTGGATATTTAGTTTTGCACACAGCGTCCATGTCTGTGTTTCAAGCGGAGAATCCTGTCCTATTGATTTTCTTACCTTTGTGGAGTTTTTGGTCTTCTCCTGATTACGTCCGTGCTCCGGGGGGTTTCTGAGCTGTTAGTTCTTGTTATCTTTTCATCTGTTGGTTTTAGTGTGGGTGGGTGTGAATCCCCCGGGAGTTGTAAAGCCTAATTTATCCGTGGTCACAAGACTGCCGGCTGATTTACAAGCAAAAAACGCGATGCCATGCGTCACCATTGTCCGATAAAGTATAAGTTATGCTGAAGTGGTTTCTTGTTTTTGGCTCTTCACGTTGATTAAATAAGGCCTTCGTTCTGACATTGAGGGCCAATTTTCTCCTGGTTTGAGATGAATGTGCTATAGGGCAAGACTTCTCTCTTCTTATTGTTACACTGACCTCTTGTTTCTCCCTGCCCTATTTCCAATACCTCTTCTCCAACACAATATGTCCCTCTCTTCTCTGCACAGTAAAATCCTCATTGTTACAAAGTTTCTTTTTGGTATTTCCCAAATCGCATACAGGTCACTGAGACAAAAGCATTAAAAAAGAGTTACCCCTCCCACCCCCAAAGTTCCCGCTCTGAAAGTGCTGCAACTTGCTGTACCATTAACAAAGACAACATGGGCCTACAAATAAGACACATTTACATTAAAGTTGAAATATCTTTCTTTCTTTTTTTACAGTTACATTTGTACTCTCTCAAAGTTAAAAACGGATAAATTAACACTGAGGAATTTACAGTGTACCTGATCTTATAACCTAACCTTATAACCGCTGAGAGAGGGCCCTTATTGGTCAGGGATATGGCAGAAGAATTGGCAGTGAGCCAATTCCTCTGACAGGAAACAATGCAACGGGAGGGAGACACATTTTCATAGGAGACAAGTTTCCATAGGCTGGTTTGAGCTATTTAAATACAGAGAATACAATAGATTATTTATTGTATTAAATCCTTGGCAGCCAATAGGTGCTGTGCATACAATAAAGAAATACACATATTTCGCCACACATATACCTACAGTAAACTTTATTGTGCTTTCTGTGAGATTAGTAGACGTTCATCAGAGCACCATCCTTGGCCGAGAGGTTTTAAGAATGGAGAAAACGAAGTGAACATGGGTTTGCTACCTGCCCAAATGACCAGTACAACTTATATATACCATAACAGTTCTACGCAGTTGTTAGACATATTGTACTGTAACATAAGACATAATATTTGCAGACAAAAACATTATTTGAAGCCAAAACATTTTAAAAACTATACCAGACCAAAGAACTGAGCCTAGGAAATCAGGAAGTATCAGCCCGCCACATTCATCTCACTTTTATTATTCTTATTGTATCCATTACAGAAGCCCTGCTTTACGTCAGACTCTTAAGCAACTTGTGTAAACTGCATTGTTCAGCGTTGCATTGTTTCCTGTCAGATTAACGTGGCGTGGGAGGCAAGGTGTGGAAGGCATGGCCGGCTGATCAGAGCACTGCATGCCATCAATGCAGAGATAAAACCCAATGAACCTAAATGAGTCACCATGCACCGGTTGCAATACTCCACGACAAGGTTGAGAAAGATGTAACCAACTCTGTAACTTGTGTGATGGAGGATTATTCTCTGAGAGAACATTCTCGTGTATCGCATGTATGTTCTCTCTCAATAGCGTTCTATGCTTTCAGATAACGGAGCGTTGCACTGTGAGCTTGTAGTTCTGCTATTTTAAGTGTGTGTGTGTGTGTGTGTGTGTGTGTGTGTGTGTGTGTGTGTGTGTGTGTGTGTGTGTGTGTGTGTGTGTGTGTGTGTGTGTGTGTGTGTGTGTGTGTGTGTGTGTGTGTGTGTGTGTGTGTGTGTGTGTGTGTGTGTGTGTGTGTGTGTGTGTGTGTGTGTGTGTGCGCGCGCGCGTGCGTGCGCTCGTTCACATCCTGAGTTATATCAATGGACAGTGTTTGGGAAACGAATGCTGGAATGTGTGACAGGAAGTGATTTCACAGCATTGGGTCTCCCTGACTTAATGACACAATGCCTCGCGTACCACACAGATATTGTACACACACACACACACACACACACACACACACACACACACACACACACACACACACACCAAAAAAGAAATGCCAGAAGTGGTTTGTACTGTGTCCAGACATTCCTAGACCATGGCTCTCCATTAAAGTGTGCCACGTACAGTCACTAGCATTGTACTCAGCTAAATCTCACACAATGAGCTATATAAATCTCATCATAGCAGGGCTCTTTTTTATATTGGGAACATTATGTTAAAACCACCTGCACTTTGTTCTCATGTAAACAATAGTAAGCCTTTGTGAATGCTGCATTGTTGTCGCATGTCATTGGAGCTTATATATGTTAAGCACATCAGCGGAGAAATATGAAAATGATGCACCTGCATGCTCTGATTGCCAAATGCTCCGCAGAATGCATTTAACGAAAGATGAGTTGTACCAGCAGACAGACCTCTGTGAAACTGTAGTCATTAAAACCTGCCCTGGCCTGAGCCGTGGCTCAGCGGTCCAGGCACCTTGGCCAGTAGCCCAAGTCTGGCAGTGTGCCGCGGGTTTGACTCCCGATCCCGACGGCCTTTACTGCATGTCACACCCCCATCTCTCTCCCCCATTTCCTGTCAGCCTACTGTCTGTCCCTCCATTAAAAATATAAAATAAAGGCGAAAGCCACAAAAAAACATTAAAAAAAAACCCTGTCCTGCCCGAGAGGAGCCTATAGTATAATCCTTGTTCAACATTTTACAATCCGACACATTGTTTCAATCCCTCTTTTCCTCCACGGCACATTCATGTGGAGTTATATGGTTTGGTGAGACAGTGCATGGGAGGTGGAGTGTGGAGTTGGCTTTTGAAATAAAGTCCTCAGACCATCTGTAAGACTTAAGAAAGAAAAAAACACACACACAAGGGAAGTGAGGAGGAAAAGGATTCGTGTCTTCAGTGGTCTCTGACCTGACCTGTACGCATGCCTTCTGCAGGTGTCCTCAGAGATTCATATTGTCGTATACTTTGCAGCCAAATCTTGCTCATTGTTTTATTTTGGAAAGCTTCGGGGTTTGGACAGGATGGAAGAAAGAAAAAAAAAACGCCAACTCTTTTTCTGCGTTCGTTCCACGCCAGGTCTTCACAAAAGCCACAGTATAACATCAACATGCTTCTTTTTTTTGTTTTTGTCGTATGGTAAATGATTTATTAAAACGGCGGTCCATTTTATTTATGGATCTAGCTCTTATCTTTATGTCTCAGCATAGCTTCAGATACTTTTCAGATTGGCAACAGGCCCTCACAGCTGTGTGTGTGTGTTGCTTCTCATTTAAAATGCATCACTATCTTAATGTTTCACGATGTTATCTCTGGTGTAAAGGTCCCCTCAGTGGTGGCTGTGTCATTGTTTACTGAGCCATGTGTGGCCCTTCCCTTAGCACTGAAGGCTGTCACGTAACATAGTGAGTAGTCCGTTCGTTCCCATGGTAACCAAAAATACATTGGAGCCCATCCATCCATCCTCCTCATCAATATGTTTCCAGACAGACAGACAGAGAGAGAGACAGAGAGAGAGACAGACAGACAGACAGACAGACAGACAGACAGACAGACAGACAGACAGACAGACATGTTGTGTTTTTATTTTGTTGTTGTTGACACCGTTACTAAGTTGGGCATGTGTCCCACCAAGACATACAGTTTGAAGAAAGCCAACAGTTTTAATGTGTGACCCATTGTTATGCTATCGTTGTTGTGCAACCCCTTTTAGGCCCCCTATCAGTTGTGGAGATCTGGGCCTCACCGTGCCAAAGGCCACTTAGACCAGGGAACGGGGTCAGATACACACCCGGTTCGGAGTCACGTTGATCGGAATCATACTTCATGGTTCCTGACCCTCGCTATCAACGTATGGACTTCAGTATCAATGTATTTTATATATCTTAAATCTACTTCCAACAACACACAACATATCAAGCAATCGTGTAGTTTCACCTTTCACTCCCATTGTAGTGCAACTGATTTGTTGATTATCCCGATTACATTTTTGAGGTCTGCCCTTATCGGAGAGGAAACGCAGCACGGCACGCAAACCACTGACATCTGAGACTATAGTATTACATTTTTAAATGCTTATCATTGATTGATCATTATCAATTACTGTATATAGTATGGTTTTTGGCACAGAAGGCTGTTAATATTGTTTACATTTTTATTTGGTTTATCCGCAGGTAGCAGCTGTTAGTATATTTCCTCTCCTATGCCAATGTTGTTTATGATTTATTAGTTTGTGCGTATATGTATACATGTATATGTATTCATGTGTCTACGTTATCCTATATGTAGTTTTGTGCTCTCTATCATATGGAGGCTATCTGTCTCTCCACTCCATTACGTATTCCATTATGAATGGGGAACGCCTCCTCTTGGGCCCAGTGATGTGGACAGTCTTTACTACACCCTGTGGACCGGCTGCATTATGTCAGGGGTTATCAACGTTAGTGGCTGGGGACCCCCGGAAATGCTTTGGCCATGTCTCGTGACCCCCCCCCCCCCCCCCCCCCCCCCCGCCGGTTTAGAAGATTTAGAACACTTTAGAGCACACCATGACATCATGGACACTGCTAAAATATCTAAAACCACATATTACACACATAAACACCCCAGGAAAGTGTCGTGTGAATCTTCTAAACGTCATTCACTTTTTATTTTTTTGCAAAATGGGTGAAGTGTCCCTTTAACATTAATAGTTGGTTACTTACTGCACAAGAAAGGCCCAAGCCATTCCTTTGGAGGAAGTGCCCCCCCCCCTCATCAAGCCAGGCAGGGACGTGCACACATAGACATCAAAGGGGGCTTCAGCCACTGCCCTTTTACCCGTCTATAAAACAACTGCCCTTTCCAGGCCACGAATGCAATTTACTACATGGTGAAAGAAATGCAAATGCCACTCCTTTCCATGCCATGCCGGAAGGCAGCATTCATGAGAATTGCTTTTTTTTCCTAAGTCTCCTGAACTTGGAATGCAGCATTTTGCATTGAACAAAATAATTTCTTTGGAAATCCGTGTCATACACGGCATCTCCACTAGCTAAAGAGTACTGGGTTACGCCCCGGAAATAGCTGATCTACAAGCTTTCAACGCTGCACGTCCCTGAAGCCAGGCTATAGGGGGGCTAGACACCCAAGGACGCCACCTGGACTGGACGGGGCTCTGCCTGCCACCGCTGTGTTCTCACAGGCTGAGGGAGGAACCCAACATTATGTTAACGTTAGAGCTGTGATTCTGAAGGTCATCCTGCTGGAAGTGCCTCGGTGCCTTTTGTTTATGGAATATGCTGAGACGTTTTCAAAATGTTGAAACTGGATGTTTGAGGTTGAGTGCTGGGCCCGAGACAACCACTTAAAAAACAGAAACATTCGCAAAATGAATGCTGTGTAGTTTGCAGGGAGGCCAATACAAGGTTATGGCCTAGCTAGCCTTTTGCTCTCTCTCTCTCTCTCTCTCTCTCTCTCTCTTGTACACCACACACAGACACAAACTAGGAGCCACACACAAACTCCATATGACCTTTTGGATCAGATATCTATGCACCGGTATTGATTTCTTCGACTAGAGAATGACGGGAAATGACTAACGACTACCTTTTTTCACTGAGAAAAATGCAATAAATGATTACTAAAACTAAGACTAAATATACTGATACTGACTGATTTTGTCATCAAATAAAAACTGAAATGTTATTGGAGAAGAGATCCAGTAGAACTAAAAGACAAATCTTATGTTTGGTTGTGCTCGGGTGTTGCGCTCTGAAAAAAGATGACGCCATCAAGGCCCGCCAACATACATTGTCAATACAGATCTCATGATAATTAGTTGACTAAAACTAGACTGAAACTAAAACCTTTCAGATGACTAAAATATGACATAAACTAAATGAAATGTCTGACTAAACCTAAAAAAAAAACACAATTTCTGTCAAAATGTACGTTATCCTGCGTAAACCACCTTTCTGTGCAAATGTGATCTGTGTATACAGTATACAGTGCAACCATGAATGCTGTGTTATAGTTTATGGATTGTGTACACTGTGTGAAAACACTGTCTCCTATCTCTACTCCACTTGACTCTGCTGCAGTATAATACTATTTACATTATGTGTGTTTACTTGGCATAGTTTGGTATGTTTAACTTTGTCAACTGAAAACTTGAATATAGACTTCAGAAGAAGAAAAAAAAACACATATTCTATGTCCTTGAAAGGTTTAATTGTGTATACTAACTTATGTCACACTTAACAATTACTATCTTGGAACCTCTATACCTTTGATTGAATGCTTGTAAAAGGCTTTTCATAATATGAATAACTATTTGCAGACTATACGAGTGCGAGCGTTTTTGTATCTACAGTCAAAGATATTGGCTATAATAACATGGGTGTACAGTGCACTACAGTACAGTATGTATGATGCAATTGCGAGACTGCTGACTATTTAGAAAGAAATCCCCCAAAACATGTAACGTTTTGAGGTTGCATTTTGACACAAGTGAGCTGATAAATACAGGGATTTATCAGTGAGGAGGCACTGGGCCTTGCGACACACACACACACACACACACACACACACACACACACACACACACACACACACACACTGCAGATTAACCCACTATAGAGGCACTCTAGACTTGTGTTTAATGACATGTATACAGTGCAGTCTATTGTTCACCCATTACACCTCCATCATACTTGGCCTGTCAGGTGAGTGTTTTAAGGTTGCGATACTCCGCCCTTCCTGTCCTGACATTAAACATCCATTCATCCACTCAGAGATAAAGCTTTTTACAGTACTAAAGACGAGAGCTGATAATAAATCACTGCACAATGAGTTGCAATTACGGAGCTCTCTCGCCTCCATATATATTCTCAATAATATGTTTTCCTCTCCTCTGTCTCTCTCTCTTTAATGGTATGTCTTTATCTCTCTCTCTCCATCTGTACGGCATCTCTCTCTAGGCCTCCTCTTGATGTGAAACCTGCATGTTGTAAACTGGCGTAGATCGCCACACCGTCATGTGTATGTGTCTAAAAAGGTGTGTGCGTGTGTTGACTCTGACGCCTACTCCAGAGCTAAATGGGAAACAGCGAACAATCTTAAATCAATGCACAGCAAGGCTATGGAATGTTGCTGTTCTCAGTGCCAAGTCGACGCCTGTACATCCGATACGACGGTGAAGCGTCAATGATTATCTGTTATGACAGATTAACTGTTATGTAACCTGTAGCGTGTCGCATGACACCATACGAACACCATGTGTTTGATTTCTCACAAGGAGAAACAGAGAGAGATACATGATAGACAGAGACATACTCTGAGATGAGACGCTTTTCTAACAGCCCCTGCATGCACGCATGCATGCACACACACACGTGCTCACGCACGCATGCACGAACACACACACACACACACACGCACACACGCACGCACGCACACACACACACACACACACACACACACACACACACACACACACACACACACACACACACACACACACACACACACACACACCACGAACTCCCATGCACTCCCATGGGCTGAATAAATCCTCCAGTTCTGGCGGCGTTCCCTGGTCATCCAGCTATAGCTAGCAGGTGTCTCGTATCAGCAGCATTCCTCTCGCTGCCTCCCCTCCGCTCACACAGGCAGTCATAAAGTCAGGTTGGGTTAACAGCCCCTCCGCGGCCGCTTGCCTGCCTGCCTGCCTGGCTGCCTGGCTGCCTGGCTGCTTGCGTGCCTGCCTGCCGCGATACATTTCACCGCCGTTGCACACAACGCTTGTGGAACAACCAATCTTCTCCCCCCCCCCCGATATTGTTGAGGCTTTTTGCCTTTATTGATAGATGAACAGTAGTTTTGACAGGAACAGGGGAGAGAGATGGGGGGGGGGGGCGGGGTGACCCGCAGCAAAGGTGGTCGGGATCGGGACTCGAACCCGCGACATGCTGTCAGGCTGGATTACCAGCCTCTAGGGGCCTGAACCGCTGGGCCTTAATCTCTTTTAAAAAGTGGCTCTCATGCACCTCCAGAGGTGAAGGAGGTGCTCTTATACTTTATGTGCATCTGTACAGTAAGTGTATGCATACCGTAAGTCTGTGTGCGTGCGTGTGCATGCATGCAGGCGCCGCGTATACGTGCACAATTGGTACATCCGTTCGCATGTGTGCGTTTGTGTGGAACAGAGCATTCCGCTGCTTCGTTCTGTCTTTTCCTTTTCCTAGTTTGAATTGACTTATTAGTTTATTATACAGTCAGTATCTATAGGCATGTTAAGACACAATTAACCCCACTGAAACCCTCAGCACCATGCATCGCCCCGGCAGCGCTGCGCTGATGAGTGACACTATAATTATTATTAAATAAATGATGAGATGGGAGATCTTAGTCAGTGATCCTCTCTGACGCTCCCAAAGGCACCGATTGGCTTTCATGTGGTTTCGTTACGCGCAATTATGACATAATTGCCGGTGTAGCGTGGGATCTTTTTGCCATGGCAACGGCTACAGTACACTCCTCCTCTGCCCCGGTTGTTGTGTTGATATGGCCCCGGCGCACCTGTTGCCCATAGCAACCGTCGCTGCGGAGGGAAGCCCTGTGAGCGAGCAAGAGAGTGAGTGAGTGTTGTGACTGTCTGAGCACTGCATGGTGGAAGAAGTAGGCTCCTCTGATCTAAGTAAAAGTTGCAATGCCACTATTATGCAAATACTATGAGTGTGACAAGTACAAGACCCGTATTCCATATTTTACTAGAGCAAAAGTACAAAAGTATAAGTAGACTATAGTGTTTGTTGTGGTTAATGTATTTGTTTGTAATAACAATCTAACTAAAACGGTCAAATAATTGTGATGTAGTAAAAAGTGCAACATTTGCCTCTGAGACATGGTGGTGGAGTAGGTATAAAGTATTGACAACTGGAAATACTCAAGTTCAAAGTAAAAATCTAAATTGTAAAAGTACAGTACTTACACAGTATATGTATTGGGTAAATGTGGTGCAAGTGAAGTTAAAGTTCTATATTCCGATAGTAATCACTCACAGTAAGGAATGATTGAGCTATTTAACATTTGGCCACGCAGATGTTGATCTGACTAGTCCCATTTGGTGTGTGATGGTAAAGGATGTATTCAGGTCCCACACAGGCTTGTTACTGATTTACTGTTCTGACCAGTGGAGGAAGTTCCATGTCTCTCTGACCACTGGTCGCATCGCAATGCGTTGTCAGCTTGTAGATCAGCTGTTTTTTGTGTGTTTTAACGCCATTCCACAACAAAGTATAGATCAGACTTAAAGGGACACTTCACCCATATTTCAACCAGATCTTATTTTAATGATGTGTGGGAGATGAGAAACACTTTCCTGGGGTTTTTATGTGGGACACTGGGCTCACTTCCTTCCTGGACTACAATTCCCATAATGCTTTGGTGCACTGCTCGTCCTAGTGGATAGCTTACTGAGACACTAAAAGTTTAGAGTTTTATTAGGATCCCCATTAGCTGGTGCATAACAACGGCTAATCTTCCTGGGGTCCACACAGAACATAAAACATCACATTTGACAGGAATGACATTACATGGACAATGATGTAGTATACATAAAATGAAAAATATTTCACAAAGTCAATTTCCTTCCAACAATTTCATCCTCCACTTTCTCTGACTCCCCATTTTATTGGAAAAGAGAAAAGAAAAACAAAAAAGAAAAGAATAAACAAATAATTATATCTACCTCAGTTACATATTAACCTTCCATTTTCCTAGAATACTATAGATAAAAATATAATGAAAATATAACCTTCTAAATCGCTCCGGTGGTGAATAAAATTGAGCGGTGGTGAGTAAAAACAGAGAGAAGGGCTGGGGCGGTGGCGGTGGTTTGCTCTTCACCGCGGCTCGTGACGTCATGTTGTAGTTCGGTGTTCACCTCACCACCGAAAGTCCAGACTATAAATGAGCCTTTAAACAGCTCTCCCCCTATCCACGAGGAGGTGCAGTGCATGAAAGCATTATGGGAATTGTAGTCCATGGACACTTTGAAATGCTGAAATATC
>NC_137869.1:37400038-37417538 GCF_963924005.1 Protomyctophum bolini
GCGCCGACGCATACACACGGGCGCCACGCACACACACACACAGACAAACAGACTCGCACGGGGACACAATGTTTTCTTGAAAGCATACTCACCCACCTACACCATGCATCGTACAGACACACACACACACACGCGCGCGAACACACACACACACACACACACACACACACACACACACACACACGTGCACACACACACACACACACACACACACACACACACACACACACACACACACACACACACACACGCACGCATGCATGCACAGACCACCACCAGACCAGTTGAGCCACGCAGAGCCAGCAAAACCTGCAGTATTAATATCATGATACAATATGATATGAATGGTCCATTAGGGTAAATGTTTAAAATGAACACTGAGAATTTTCTTGGCGATACTCCTCGCTTTACTTTGTCGCAAGAGAGAGTCAGACATACAAAAATAACTATTATCTACTATAAGCTCAACTCATCACGACGCAAGAACGTTGGTTCCGTTCTTTTTTATAATGGTTCATATCACATCTGCATCTTCCAACCTGAATACAGACACGCCCACTTTGGTTTCACCTTCAGGGCAAAGAACAAGTATTTGTTTTGGTTCCAGACAGTTCCAAACCAACTTTTACGTATCTGAACCAATTAATTTGGTTCAGAACGAAAATACATCGCATGGATGCAACTGGGACTCAGGTGACCCAGCCGGGGTGATCAAGTCCCGACTTACGTCCCAGTAGCTACCCTCGATCAGACCCACTAGGGAAAGACCAGGGCCACACAATCCGTTGGATCCACTCCGGAACTATACTCTGCCGGGACTGGGAGGTACAATTCTGTGCATGTGGAGGGACTAGGCTCTGTGGGTTGCCTCCTGTCCGAGCCCCTCCTACGTCTCACCAGGTCCACTCCTGCTCTCACCAGGAGTACAGCGAGGACCTGTGCGTTGCACGGTTTGCACCAGACTCCCAGCACCAGACACTTCATTCAGGAGTGGTGGATTCTTGAGCCGCACTGGTTCTGCAGGCTCCACTTGCGGCTCGAATGGCCCTCCTAAAGGCCTCATCATTCAAAATTGGGCGGGAAGAAAAGACTGGAACTGGTTCAACCTCGGTGGAAAAGATGCCTTTGTGAACTTGTAGATCTGCTATCGCCAGACGTTTTTTTGACAATGTTTTTGAAATGTTATAGTTCTTTCCCCTCGCCTATAGAGCTCTGTTGTTGTCTCACTGGTACAGTCCTTGTCAGGAGGAGTCAATTAGAAGCATGTGTTCTTCAAGGGGTTATTTCTGAAACCCTCTCTTACCAAATCTGAAACCACTTCATGGCTGTTCAAGGAGATCAGGAGGGAGAGAGCGAGAGACAGGGGGAGGCCTCATTCTGACCTATTTACTTTGAGTTGTTATGATTAGGCACAAACCAGCATGCAATTTACAGATTATTCCCTTTTGTCAAATAAGAGGGTAGGCCTCGTGTCAGCGGCGGGGGTTCTAAAGCCCCGGAGGGGGTGGGGGTGCACTGATGAAAAAAAACAAGGGTTTTGGTGGGAGAGAAAGTAAAAATAGAACGCCCAGGCCACATAATGACATCCACAAAAATAGAACGCACGCACGCACGCACATAGTAGGCTACATACAGTGTATACATATGCATGCATGACACTGCTTTCCACAACACTAGAAGCTGGGGGGGGGGGGTCACACACATGGCACTGATGCCAGAGAAAAATGACATACAGCATTTTGGTAATTTCTCCAAGGCCAGTCGGCCAGTCGTTATCCAGCATGTGCCTCCGAAACTCCAAATAGAGAATAAAAACAACCGCAAAAGCCCCGTTTTGAGCATGTTTAATGTAAAAAGTCAGGGCAGAATGACATTAACTGCACCGTATTCATGTGCGGACAGTTAAAGTTTGACTTTCCTGTATGACAGGCACTAGATAATAACAGCCTTTGGATAGTAATCATGGAAATTGAATTAAATGGAGGGGCCATAAAGCATGTGTGAGTGTGCATTTTGATACCCAGTTAACTACCGTATAAAATAAGAACAAGTTAGGCAACCACTACCAATGTTGTCAGAAAAGCATAAATGTATGTACTTTTTCATGTCAAGGACCCCCAAATGGACACTAATCAGCCCGCGGACCCCCATTTGAAGAGATATGCCAGAGGCACCCCCATAAGAGAAGATTTGTACGGCTCTAGCAGTGATTCTCAACCCGTTTAATTTCAAGGGTCCCCAGTTTGACATGCATTAGTCTACGGTCCCCCATTTAAATCTCTGGGACCCCACATTTTTATTGTAAAATCAATGTTAATTTTAACTCTGAGTTACTCTGAGTTACAACTCTGAGTTACTCTGAGTTACAGACATGTAACGGTCCATTTGGGTTCCAAACTATCATTTAGCTGGGGACCCCCTGGAACTGCCTCAGGTACCCCTGGGGGTCCCCGGACCCCACTTTGGGAACCATTGCAGTATATGACTCTTGAAACACATTATTTTAAGGTGTGGCTCAGCCAGTTAGTGCACAAACCATGTGACCATGGGTTTTGAACAGTGTTGATTTCGTCAACTAATACTTTGACAAAATAATCGACAAAACTCTTATGATATTTAGTCGACTAAAACTAGGCTAACACTAAAACATGACTAAAATGTGACTAAAACTAAATAAACTATTCAAGAGACTATGAGTAAAACTAAAACCCAAATTTGCTGTCAAAATCAACACTGGTTTTGAATCTCACCCCGTCGTGTCTCTGATCTCTCTGCCCTTTCTGTTCCTGTACCTAACACTAATCTGAAACAGTAAAAAACATCACTTGTGTAAAGTGTATTTCTGTATTTATATCGGCCACATGATGTCTGACAGTCGTCAATGTTAGTTTAGCTGCTGCCCTAAACACACATTTGAAGTCCCTAGACTTGGCTGCCATTCGATTTACGTCATACGTGCTCTAAACAAAGTAAAAATTCCATATGACTTAATTGTCAAAAGCCATGTAATTGGATACAATAAATAAATACATTATTTTCTCAATATAGCCTGTCAGTTTGATACTGCTTACTTTGATAAACTGTAGCGAAGTAGCGAAGTGTTCACGGCCCACCCATCTAGATCAGATCAGATGGGTGGGCCAACGGGCATTTTCAGGGCATGTTCATTTTAACGATCAATCAATGAATTGTCTTACGGCTTGGATCGATTGAACTAACGTAATATACGTTACTTTACTTATCGGTATCACAATGAAAACTCATTTTTAAAGAAGAAAAATACCATGACATATTTTCTGTACATTTAAATATATATATTATATTAATGTTATATTATCAATTTAGTTTTAGTGTTTTGTCAGTTATTTGTGTATTATCTTCCCGGCCTCACAGAGTGTGGAGTCTGATTACACACCATATATAGACTGGCAGGCTTCCCTGGGCGCAATCGTAGCTGCGGTGTCACGTTAAGCGCAGCTTGATTGATTGCCTACATCTGGCCTACACGGATTCGTCTATACACACACACACACACACACACACACACACACACACACACACACACACACACACACACACACACACACACACAGGTATAAATCTGATATCCCTGCACGACAGAAGATTTAAGTCATGTGTAAAAAGATACATACATTCACACATACTCAGTGTTGATTTTGACAGCAGTTTTGATTTAGTTTTAGTCATCGTCCTTTGAATAAAACTATTTAGTTTTAGTCGTAATTTTAGTAATCCGAAAGGTTGTGGTTTTAGTCGGCTAAATGTCATAAGATTTTTGTCGATTTTGTCGACAAAAGATTATTTTGTCAAGGCTTGACGGCATCGTTATGGCTGATTTTACACCTGGTTGCATGCTGAAAATAGCAGAGCTTGTAGATGTGCTATTTTCACAACGAAACGAGCGCAACGAAACTCTTCTTCACTAGTCCCCCCCCTGACCTTTTTGTCTAGTTTGTATTTTGTTGAAGAAATTGTCAGTACATTTGTCATAGTTTTAGTCGTCATAGTTTAGGTTTTATTTAGTTTTTAGTGAAAAAGGGTAGTCGACGAGCACTTTTAGTCATAGTTTCTCTCGATGAAAACAACACTGCACCTGTACTGTATGAGTTGCGATGACCATCTCCACTGAAGATGAGGTGCCTTTGTTCCAGGCCAAGAGGGGGGGGGGGGGGGTTACTCATACCAATCCACTTTAATCTTTCTTTAGTCACAGTTAGTCTGGAGAATCAAGGCAATTAACTTTACACACGTCTACTAAAATAGGACTTACTGTACAGTATGTGGTGAATGTCTAACTCTATAAAGTAACTAGTAACTAAAGCTGTTAAATCATTTTAGTGGAGTAAAAAGTGACACTATTTACCTCTGAAATGTAGTGAAGTATAATAAAGTATCAAGTATAGTGCATGTATAGGGCATACTTGCCCTGATGAAGACGCTGTTTGAGTAGAAAGATGTTTTCTAAATAATGTACATTGTTTTGTATCCACCCTCTCCTCATTTTTTCTTTAGTATTCCAGTCCCACAGATCCTTGAAGCACCAGAGCCTACTTTACATGATTTAATAATGTTTTTTGCATCTCCATCGAGCACCTGGTTGATTTCCATTTTGTCGTGTAGTGAATGTGGTTATAGTTGCTTTCCACCACCACTGCTTCAGCCAAGACGACATGTCATATTTCACTGTTTCCTGAGACAGCGTGCTTTATGTCTTCCCCCAATGTAAGGGAAATATGCCTACAGTGTACCAGTGATGACACAGATGATTTATTCTAATATAGTCCAGTTTTAGTATGACAAACGCTACACTATGGTTTGAATAAATCACTGGCTATACGTGAGGACTAAGACGTGCGTGTTGACAACAATGGAGAAAAAAAAGTCTTTCCCAATTATGAATGGATGACTAAACAGTGAGCATGTGTCTGAGCAATTATACTGGCGCGATGAAAGTTTGGCACGCGAACGCACATTAACTCTACTTCACACTTTGCTCTATTCAAAAAATGACAAGCGTCGTGAATTGATTCATTGTGATGTCATGAATGCTGGTTAACTTCTGCAAACCTTGCACTATAGCCAGCACTCAATGCGCGTCCAGACCACTCCGGAAGAACGTTTTGGTGAGATAAGTGCCGAAAAGGTGGCTGTTTATCTGCTATAGCTGAATGAAACGGAACGAAAACAATGTCACAAGTGGAGGACGTTACTATAGTTGCAACATAATGTATACTTACTGCGCTGTGCATGCTTGCTTGTACAATATTGGTCTAGGGGTGCCCATACTGTTTTGACTTGAGAGCTACTTTCAAAATGGCCGGCTCAACAAGAATCTACCAATCATTGAAATATTATCACATTGCTGACAATAGTTAAAAAATGTAGGCCTACCTGAGGGGGCGTTGGAATAGCGGCGATGGCGTTACAATTACAAGATTAACGCATTTGGAATGGTAAATAGAGAGGTAAGGGAAGGGTTTTCATGTATATAACCTGTAATGCTATTACTGACGTTTGTGCAAAACACAAAACAAAGAATTGCATTGTGGGTTTGAGCTGACCTTTTTGATGTCAATCAATAAAGTCAACTTAATTCCTAAGTGGCAGATGCCAATAGTTTATTATATTTAAATTATAGATTTCTTTAGGGGAATGCCATGTGCAGGTCTACCACCTGCACAGCCTTTAATGTGATCTACTGGTAGATCATGATCTACCTTTTGGGCACCCCATGTCTACTGTAAATGTGCGTTGTAAAAGTAGATTATTGAAAACAGCTACATTTGCAATACTCTGGCACCCTCTCTGCTGTTAACACATTAACGCATCAATGATGACCAAGCAACCACACACACACGCACACGCACACACACACACACACACACACACACACCGCTTAGTCATTCTTACTAATACATGTTTACAGTACTCACATCTGCAGCACCGTGAGGAAGGTGCCATGCCATTAGTCCGATGGACTAATTCCAAAGTAATATTGGGCTGACAGCGTGCATTACTAATAGGCAGCCCCCAAGATATGTACTTCATCATGCAAATATGTTATATGTGTTGGCACACTCTCCGTCAGGCCTCAAGGCCAAGGCTATGCTTTCACACTTCGAGGGGCCTCGAAAAAGAGCTATAAAAGCCATTTCACTTAAACCCACCAACCGCCAGCTTCATTTAATGAATTAACCCCGTATTGCCAAGGTTTTCCCCCTTTCAACCCTTATTTTGAAGATCCAAAACACAGCACCCGGAACCGGACGTTGACTGAGTGGTGTGTGTGTGTGAGTTGTCGGATCTGGTGTTGATATCTCACTAACCGATGAGAAGTACAGGCCGGCGCCATTAGATCGACCACCAGGCTCCGTGCAATAAGCCTTGTTTTGACCAGAAATGCCGTCTGGGACGGGGATTTTGAGTCTAAAGCGACTGAAATCGTGCACGCACGCGCGAGTAAACCAAGATGGCGCAGCCCAGTGGTAAATGGGGCATTTATAATATAGTGCCTTTATCCAAGACGCTTTACATAGACTGTGCATTCACCCATCCACACACGCAGTCATACAATGAATGGCGGCGGAAACCATGCAAGGCACCAACCAGCACATCAGGAGCAATTAGGGGTTCAGAGTTTTGCTCAAGGACACCAACTCTGGGGGAGCCTGGGTTCGAACTGGCAACCTTGCGGGTACCATCCGGTCACTCTACCCCTGATCCACCAGTCATGAGACAATGACCCAACAGTTTACCTGTATTTGTCTTAGAAGTGAGCCTTTTCTAGCTTGTGCGTGCGCCATTGCATGTCATCCATGAGTGTCCTGAACTTCGCCTTGTATGCAAATGGCCGTGGGAAAAAAGTGTCAACGTCAGTCATGTATAGACACGACAATAACTGTTGTGGCGCCGCCATACAATGAGGTCTAAATTGCCTCCTTTGGCAGGTTTATTTCCTACTGTGACATGAAGACTCTCATTCTTGGAATGTTAGGTATGGTAAATGTTGGGAGGCGGGGCCAGCATACATTTTTCAAATGGCAATATGTACGAAACATCATAATTGAGATGAGTTACTTTTATTTCACATTATTTGGATTTCCAGTGTTAATTAATTGGCCTAATCTTTCATTTTCTTTCGATATCAGAGCGTAAACAACTATTTGAATTTGAACGTGACCAGATTCCATTACTGTACTGTACAGTAGGCCTGTGTATTTCATCATTCATCTGAGTATTCATTCGGTTACGTCATCTGTAGTGAGTAACAGTTTACACATATGCAAGTTAACCTGAAGCCTGATTGTGAGGTCAAAAGGTCATGATGACACCTGCTGCGTCTGTGCAACTCAGCATACTGTACAAGCTGAGGTTAACGTCAGTATGACACTCTGCATGAACCTTCTTTAGACCTTTAACCCTTTACATCTCTTTCCTTTCCTTCTCTGTCTGCTATCTATGAGTTTAATATGGAAGGTTAAGAGAACAGAGTAAGGGCAACTATGGGAAAGGAATAGCTCCGGCCGACTAGCATATGCCAGTTAAATTACTGACTGTTAAGGGCTTGATTTAATTTTATATTAATTTTAATATCCCCTCACCCAACTCAACAGTGGTTGATTCTTAGTCAGGGTGGTGGTCCCCAGGTTGATTATTAGTCAGCGTGGTGGTCCCTGGTTCATAATCAGTTGAAAACCCCTGATTTAGTCGACTAAAATGTATTTTGGCGGGCCTTGATGCCGTCGTAATGACTGATTTTACACCGATCAGGCCGTATACTTACTGTGCTGTATGGTGGAATATTTACTGGAATTGCAAACTGAGCTCTATAAATGTTGTTACACAAAACCAATAAGCCGAACTGAAGATGAGCAAGTATTGAACTTTGACGTGAAGCCATGGCCATGTTGTACGCCATGATTCTGACTTTGCTGAACAATTAAAGACATAACTTGTCGATGTTTGACCTACGCCTACATGTATATATTCAGAACTTGCTTCCCCAAATTGCTGCATTTTGCTGAGAATTACACAGAATATGTTTTTTTTTTCTTTTTTTCTTTTTTTTTTGCCGCGCTATACAAATCTCACATCAGAGCAATGGGAGTTCCAAAATCCCTTTAAGTACTGTACACCGATACATAATGCAGTACTGTAACAATAGAGGGTATGCGCATGCATAAAGTGAATGGCAGATCGAGTGGCAAAGTGAGTGACAAAGTGAATTTAATGTTGTTTAAGGACATTTAATGCAATCAGATAGGACTGTTCTGTTTGGATGTATGGACTGTCCAGAATGTCCAGAAAGTAGGTTTTAGGCGTTCCAGCATAACTTCCGGGTATGATGATGATGTCGTCACGCGCATAGATAGATAGATAGATAGATCTTTATTTGTCATTGCTTACATGAAACAACGAAATTCAGTTTAGAGCTTCACCTTCACCTTCACCTTCACCACTGGCATCACATAATAACCATACTGCACAGTGGTAGAAATTAATTAACAGAGCCTGTGGAAGTCCTGCCCATTTTAGTTTCCTTAGAAAGAAGAGGCGTATACCCTCTATACTTAACATTTCCAAACTCACTACAATGGTAGTGAAAACGGCATGGTGAGCAATGCCTTCTTATTGCTACAGGCTGGAAAAGCAGGAGGCTGCGGAAACCATTTCCATGTAGGGAGATCATTCATTTTGACTTGAAATATTGAAAAGCTAAATACATGATTTTTTATCCCAGCCAGGGCAGGGCAGGGCTCTAAGGATGGTTATTTCATCAGCTCTTATGTCAGTCCGTCCACCACTTTGGCCTAAAATGAACTCTTGAAAACTCAAAGTCTTGAAAACTACATTGCTGTATTGCCATGGAATGTCATCATGTGCACGTCCATGACCCCCAGAGGATGGCTCCTACTTGTAACCACCCCATTCCTCCAGCATCACGCTCAGGCCACAGTGTGTACATTTACGCACTATTATCTCAAAATCCAAAGGGCAGATGGCCAAGAAACTTAATGCGATCAGCGAGGATGATCCCTACTGAACCCCACTGATTTCGGTACCCCCGTGGCCCTTTCCTCTCGGTCCCCCCTTAGGACAAAAGCTTTGCGCACGAGTTATCTCAGAATCTGATTGGCAGATTGCCATGAAAGCTGCTGAGCACATGCATGCTCCCTGGAAGAAGATAACCCTATAACTATTGACTGCTATATGGCCTTTAGTATAGTGCCAAATTATCTACTCTTTGCACACAAGAAATGTCATCATCAAATCAAACTCCAGCATGAAAAAAAGGCAGTCCAGGGGCAGAACAAACAGAATATCAGCAGAAATTCTATTGCAATGTCTGAACACAGGTAACTATGCTCCACTCTTTTATCAATGATTCAACGTTTAGATCAAAAAGATCTTCTTCAGGAATGAAGAATAATCCTTTTGATAAAAACCTTCAATCAGCATTAACAAGTGGAGCATAAATAATTATGTGAAAGAAAATGAGTATGTGGAACTTATTATTTCAATTTGTGTTCACATGCCAGCATGAAACCTATACTGATTTTGGTGGCTTTTGCTCTAGGACCAACTTTCTGACAATTTCCATGTGGGTGTAAGAGCACTCTTACACTAGGGGCTGCTGACAGGTCTTTCAGATTATCGTGGCATCTACACATTAGAGGCTGCAACATTTTCCATCGTTCACTCATGTCACTGTCAGCGGATCATAGCGGGAGCTCTGCTCTGCATCCTGCTCACAGTTCCTTGACTCGAATCTCCGAAACAATATTGTGGTTTTTATCAAACATGATATATAAATATTCAGGGATTAAGGAGAGATTTAGTCTTGAAACAGACTCCGGAGCTTCTTTTTCTCTCTCACGGGAGCTGAGCAGCTCTAAGTGACACCGTGTTGGTTTATGACTGATTAATGGCTGTCCCTATACCATACCATACCATGTGAGTCACACACTGACAAACACTGGAGTAGAATGCTGAATCAATAACAGGTGCAGCTAAGGAGCCTGCAAAGAAAGCATTGAAGAAAGGAAAACACTGTGCACCTCTCGCTGTGGCCCTGTTTGTAGCTCAGTGGGTAATTACTGGTGAATGGATGGATTGATTGATTGAAAATTCATTTTATTAAAAGTTCGTAGAAAAAGGCACAGTTCGAGGAAAGCACAGTTCAGTACAAGGTCTGCTAAGAGGATAACACCCAGAAAAGCACAACAAAGACTTGTTTACATTCATGGGTTCCTCCATTTTCAATTCAACATTTAATGACATATTATAGTATATATACAGTACTATGCAAGAAAAACATCATATAAACGGTTTGAAATCAAATAAAAAATCACACCCGTGTGAAGTAGGGGTGCTCTTATCATCGTACGTCATCATCATGATGTAAAATAGACACTGCCGATTTGCTCAGACACTATGACGTAAAATTGCCCATTCATTGTCAATGGGAATTTAATGTTTGTGTAGGATGGAAATCTATACACTAATAGCTGAATATAGGAGGGGCTAGCGCCCCTCAAAAAACATGTATAGTAAGGGGGGGTGACTTAGATTTTATTTTTATTTTTACGGGGGCCAGTTTCTCTTCGGTTGAAACATGATTATGGAGATGGCATCCCCTGCACCCTGACCCTGGCAGTGAATGGGGTCAGGGATACCATCCCGGTAATCATGTTTCAACCATCAATAGATTGTGCTAAATTAACGTAGACTATAGACTGTATCGTCCCATGAGATGTGAACGAGGATGAGAGGGAATTCCTCTATTGACTCAGTCAAATACACAACGTTGTGTGTTTTGGCAACCCGACAATTCAGTAATTCATATTCCAGAACTTATACTGTCCTGTATTTCCTTAAATCAACAAGGGAGAAAGCCTCACAAAGACATTCAGGTTAATCAACAATATATGTCAACACCTGATGAAGGATGGTGTTTTGTCTGAATGTAAAGTAGATTCATGGATGACGACCAGTGTACACAGTAACATATTCCGTGTTCATTTAACTCTTGAGACTAATCCATCCATCCATCCATCCATCTTCAACCCATTATCCAGAGTCGGATCGCAGTGGCAACAGTTCCAGCAGAGAGTTCGGCCTGGGCCATGGCTCAGTGGTCCAGTAATCCAGTCTGGCAGTGTGCCGCGGGTTCGACTCCCGATCCCGACGGCCTTTACTGCATGTCTTCCCCCCATCTCTCTCCCCATTTCCTGTCAGCCTACTGTCTGTCCCTCCATAAAAAATATAACATAAAGGCGAAGGCCACAAAAAAAAACACAAAAAAAAGAGAGTTCTAGACTTCCCTCTCTAGAGCAACATTAGTAACTGCCTTCTGAGAAATGCCGAGGCGTTTCAACTAAGGCCAGTTTGGAGATGTATTCCCCCAATCTGGTCCTTGGTCTGCCTGGGGGTCTCCTCCCAGTGGGATGTGCAATGAGGACCTCCCTAGGGAGACGCTCGGGAGGCATATTACTATAGATGCCCGAACCACCTATAGCTTGCTCCTTTCCAAACGAAAAAGCAGCAGGTCTACTCTGAGTCTGTCTCGTGGGACTGAACTTCTCACCCTATCTCTAAGGGAGATGCCAGCCACCCGACTGATACATTTTATTTTGGCTGCTTGTATGACCCTCACTTCCTACTCACTTCCTACTCACACCATAGCTGAGAGTAGGAACTCTTTATCGGTAGACGGAGAGCTTTGCCTTCTGGCTCAGCTCTCTTTTCGTTACAACAGTGCGGTCTCTGATTGGACAGTGGACACCTACATGTAGCTAAGAGATTCACAGGCATTAACAGTAGACAGTATGCACTATTGCACTAACCTCATTTAGAAAAATACAGGATATTAAACATACTACATTTAATCATTACAATTGTGTGTACTGTTTATTAAACGTGGAAGTCAAATGCAACTGGTTGGTGAAGACCTACAGTACAACGGCGATGCAGTATTTCCTTTAATGTTTAATGTTCCTTTAATGTTTCATGAACACATTTTACAGGGAAACACAGAGGTACATACAGTATTCACTTACCGTTTAACCAGGGTTTGGCGCATTGAGCGTGGCACCGCGGAAAAGTACCTGCCCACCACCGTACTGTATATAACATTGCATGAGGTGCAAGCTTCTAGATCTGCTATTTTCTAACTTTACACATTTTCCAAGAATATGGATACCAAGGTTAACGTGATTTAGAGCTCCTAGAACAAGGGATACAACATATATCCCCACCAGTGATCAAAATGAATGACATGGTGGATTATCCAAAGCAGAGGCACCCCAGGGGGCAACGTGGCGCAGTCGGTAGCGCTGTCGCCTCACGGCTAGAATGTCCCGCGTTCGATTCCAGCCGGGGATGCCGTGGGCACTGGGGGCATGCTCTCTCCCCCGTGCCATCAGCGCCCATACCCTTGGTGGGGTTGGTCGAAAGGGCCCTTCTCCCGTGTCCCCATAGGGTAGGTATACCCTCACAAAAAACATGCAGTAATCCTGGTCACTATACTGCCTGATGGAGGGGAAAGTAACTGGTTGAAATGACGTTCTTCCACGTGCTACGTCCTACCGGGGAAACCCCCCCTAGTGTCAGGTGATAAGAAGCAGCCTGTGCTCACTCCTCCTGCATTGCAAGGAAGCTCAGTTTGGGCTCTCCTCGGGTTGAAAGAGGGAGAGTAGTGCCCAGGAATACAGCCAATAGGCAATTGGCACCGGGTGGGGAAAAAAAAGGGTTACAAAAAAATGTCATACTTTGGGCCTTCGGCTATGCAGCTTTTATTTTTAATTTTTTATCATTCTCGAATTACGCTTTGATTCCGGTACAAAATGAACTCTTCCCCTCGACACATCAATGCTGTGCCATTCAGCGCGCGTCAAGTCAGTCTTGATGGCAGCACAGGATGGGACAGGATCTTTCCTAACAAACGCATGAGCCACAGATGCACTTATCGATAATTTGATAATAGGTTGAGCAGGAGTATTTGGCAGGTGCACCATGCACATAACCACTTGAAACCTAGCGTCTTCATTGTAGCCATGTCATAATAGGCTAGCAAAGAGATTTGGTGTAGAGGGAAGAAATGGGGGGACCAAGTATAGAACCCTGGGGGACCCCGTCAGTGAAGTAAATAGGGTTTTCATTGTTCCCCTGTGCCTCTGTGTCTCCTGGCTCCTGCTCATCTTGGGTAACAAAGCGTCACTTCTTTTTTGAGGCAACAGTTTGACTGTATGCCCATACTGGTAATTATCATCCTGACATTCTAAAAATTTTTTTGGAGATCTGATGAAACACATTGTGAAATTAGGGCATGAAGGGACCGCTGCAAAAGCAGAAGGGCGTGTGCTAACATTTGCCATAGGATGTATAAACCAGGTCAAATGGTTACTGTAATGTAATCTTTTTCATGATGGTTTTTATGGTTATTTCTCAAGTTAATTAATAGTGCAACTGAGCTCCTACAAGGTAATAAAGACTAATAGAAAAATAAGTAGCAAACCATTTAGGCCGATATCTTGGAGACATTGTATCGTCTCTACGATATGTATCACCATATCGCCCACCCCTACATTTAGGCATCACTCAGTACATTATGTATACATAACATATCTAATTGGTGGTATGCCTCTCATTTATAGCCTACTGTATAATATCAAAAACCACCGAGATCAACCACTGAACAGTGCCCAGGCTAAGGAGTCACTCTCATCATCACATATCTGTATTAATATTATTTACTGTACATGTAAAGAGCTGAGAATAAGAGCTGTGTTCATAATCACGTCTCTCTCTTTCTCTCTCTCTCTCTCTCTCTCTCTCTCTCTCTCTCTCTCCTTAACACTTTCATCCCATACAAGATATCTTTAAAAAACGGGCTGGATTGCCGTTATGATTTATTTCCTTGTTGAGAGATTGAGTAGGCTACTAAAGCCATTGACACTCGATTGGGTTTGAGACCTGTAAATATGACACCCTGCTATAACAAACAGGTGCAACCACTTTAAATCATTGGTGACTTTCTAGGAGGTGATGCAGGGACATTGTGAGTGCATACTACGTTACAGTGTATACCTTTGGTTCTTCACAGTCAGTTCTTGACTCCTTTAACTGTGTTCTGGGATCAGGGCCAGGTCACATAGTTGGCAGGAGCATTTTAAGACAGCGATCTGGGTTCACCTCAAAGACACAAGAGGCCGCAAGGCAGAATAGAATGTGTGTTTATGGTATAGTGTGCAATGCATGCGTGTCCACTCCTCTACATTGTGCATCTGGTTGCTTGCACACTGTGTGTGTATGTGTGTGTGTGTGTGTGTGTGTGTGTGTGTGTGTGTGTGTGTGTGTGTGTGTGTGTGTGTGTGTGTGTGTGTGTGTGTGTGTGTGTGTGTGTGTGTGTGTGTGTGTGTGTGTGTGTGTGTGTGTGTGTGTGTGTGTGTGTGTGTGTGTGTTAACGATGTGCAGTATAAGCAAACAAATAATTCATTGTAATGATGATTAGACAGTGACAGGAGCATCATGCCTCTAGGCTGAGATTAACCTATTATTATATTCAGGAGAGGAGAGGAGAGGAGAGGAGAGGAGAGGAGAGGAGAGGAGAGGAGAGGAGAGGGAGAGACGAGGAGAGGAGATGGGAGAAAATGAGATGAAATGGCAGAGGGGAGAGGAGAGAAGGGGAGAGGAGATGGGAGAAAAGTAGAGGAGATGAGAGGAGGGGAGAGGCAATGGGAGAAGACTGGAGAAGATAAGAGATGGGAGGAGAGGAGAGGAGATGGGGGAAGACTGGAGAAGATAAGAGATGGGAGGAGAGGAGATGGGGGGGGAGGGGGGGAGGAGAGATAATGGGAGCAGAGAGGAGAGGAGATGGATGAGGGGAGAACAACAGGCTTGTGATCCCACTCTCTCCCCGGCCGTGTCCTCACATAACATGGCGTGCGCTTAGTTTCAGAGCCATATTATACTTCATGTCACGCGAGGACGTACAACCACAATATGAAGTGTGTGTCTGCACAACTAACCTGAGGGAGACCCGTAATGCATCACGTAACACTATGGTACAGCTGTCAGCAGCAGTTGGCATCGTCGCGCATGTGGAAATACATTTCACTCAACAAGTGTATAATTGTTTCTGATTAATTGGGAATGCACATTGTGCGTTATTTATTGAGTGGTTAAAAGAGAATGCTGGCATTCAAGTCCCTTGCTCATCACTATCAACCTCTTCCTGCTTACTGGAAGGATACTGCACAACAACACCATTACAGCACAGTATTTCATCATCCGTTGTGGTTAAGATGTTCCTCCCATTGACTCCAATACAGTTCAAAAGTGCATTTAACCACTTATACCCTATAGATTTTTTTTTTTTGGTAACCCATTTTTTCACCCAGTGTCAATTATCTAATGTAATCCTGGGCGCTACACTTCCTCTGCCAACCTGACAGGGGAGACCAGTTCCGACCAGTTCCTTTCCCCTCCATCAGGCGCCCCGGCTGGCCAGGGGGAGGTAGTTTAGAGACCAGGATTACTGCATGTTTTTTTGTGAGGGTATACCTATAGGGACACGGGGAGAACATGCAAACTCCACACATAAAGGCCCTTTTACAATTCTTTAACCCGAGTCCCACGTGGGGCTATCCTCCCTTTTTTCCTTTACCCCAAATATCTGTGACAAAAATAAGTAAATATCCCATTTACAAGCTCACAACAAATGGCAATACGTGTTGTGAGCTTGATCTGTTTGCAGAATGTTTGCGCTCCAGAATCGAATAGGTATAGGGATAATTTGAGTAGCGTGATTTTGATTGATTATCAGTGTGAGTATTTACTGTAGTTTTTGTAAACGTTTGAATCGGTTGTGTTGGGAGGAGAGTGTCACTAAACTGTTGAAGGGGTCACATGTGATATGTTTGGTTAAAACATTTATACCATGCATGTATTTTTTGCAAATGGTAAATGGTGCATTTATATAGCGCCTTTATCCAAGGCGCTTTACATAGATTGTGCACCATGTGCACCACATTCACCCATTTCGTACACCGATGGCAGCGGAAACCATGCAAGGCACCAACCAGCACATCAGGAGCAATTAGGGGTTCAGAGTCTTCAAGGACACTTCAACACTAACACTGGGGGAGCCCGGGTTCGAACTGGCAACCTTGCGGTCGTCATTCAGCCACTCTACCCCTGAGCCAAGCCACACCAAAGTGTAAAGCAGGCTTTAGTACATTATACTGTATGTATAATGTATATATAACATTTAATTGGTGGTATGCCTTTCATTCATAATAGCCCATAATGTCAAATACCAATTTTATCAGATCAGGAGAATGGCGAAAGAACTCCAAGAAAGGAAATGGGATAAACAAGTGGAATAGGAAATTACTAGAATTGCTGGAATCTCAAACACTAGAACATGTAAACTCATACATCATCTTTGTGGAGATCTTCATGATTGTATACAATTGGTTGTTTCATTTAATGTGAAAACGTGCAATTCCCGGCAGTCAGTGTATCACTCAAAATCCCCATACATGGGAAAGCCCCCATATACTGTACGAATTTACACTGGGAGATGAAGTACACCGGAAGTGTGGAAGGGCATACGTCACGCTGCCACTCAAGTGATTACTGGCCAATCACAGCGCATCTTTTCCGGGACTTACAGACCCGAACATGCGCTCCTTGACGCACTCTCATGCTTCCGCAGGGCTTCGTAAAGGAATCTCTGGAAAGTTTTGCCCTCCCTTGAGCACATATACGCTCCAGAGCCAGAAAGGGCGTCTATATGTCTATGGGCAGTACTGCCTAAAGCTCATGAGTGGAGGCGGTACTCCCTTGCCAAGCAGAGGTTCCATTTTGGCAGAGAGCACTAGAAGGTGTGGGGGGGGGGAGACCCCGGTTCAAATCCCACAAGACATGAACCTCACTGATTTCAGCGCTAATATGAGCAGACTTGTTTTTTTTACCACTTGACATTCAGCAGCCCTCACGCTCAAAGAATCCCAGCGTCGCGCACCAGCTCTGATCATTCCACAGCCTGTGTGCCAGGCAGCCATCGCTGATTCGCCACTATAGCCATAGGCATAGTTCCGAGGGCTATTGTCCTTTTTCGAGGCTCAACAATAAACGAACACAACTTTGCAGCTATTCACCAGATGCTGCGCCTATACAAGGCAGCCAAACCAAATTCCCTTTTAACTCGGCCCTTGTGGTTCGCATGTTTTGCTTGCGCAGCCCCCACTAAATGGTCCCTGTGTAAAACAAGCCAAAACCTTATACAGCCCCATGCATAAATATATCTATATAAAGCTGTCTGGGTTTATATGGCAAGCTAATATTATGATCTGTAAAAGAGACCGTAGGCTCATATTGGTGGATGCCTCCACAATAAAACGCACGCAGCTGCATTCTCACAACGTTGGATATAAAGTATTATGAGGTATGCTGTCTTGGAAAAGTGCATTTA
>NC_137869.1:37420038-37422538 GCF_963924005.1 Protomyctophum bolini
ACCCTATCCCTAACCTCACACTCACCTGACTGGCCCCATTATAACTAACCTTATCCCTAACCTCACACTCACCTGACTGGCCCCATTATAACTAACCCTATCCCTAACCTCACACTCACCTGACTGGCCCCATTATAACTAACCCTATCCCTAACCTCACACTCACCTATAACGGTCAGAATAATGGGACAGTGGAATTACCACCACTGCCCACTCCTCAATTTTAGAAGATGTCTTTCATGTTACGTAATTTTCTATACCGTGGCCAGCAGGGAGAATACTCAATTCTGACCTTTTCACTCATTCCGTCACTTTGTGAAATGCAAACCTGTAGATTGGCTATAATGCCGCGGAATTGGATTCATGTGGTTATGCTGAACACTACTTGAACTATTTAAATTGTTGTAAAGTGGCCATTGCATGGTATAAACGGGATAATCCTGTTGAGCTGTGCGGTCATCAATGGAGGCAAATCCGAGTAAGTAGGGTATTTAGAGGTAATTCATTAGGGTAGTAGAGGTAATGAACCTCCTCCTCATGCAGCATTTTTAGATCATTGCACCGCGTGGATTATCCCTGTCGTATTGTAGTACACAGTTTAAGGACTGGGTGTATCGGTGTGCCATGCAAAGAAGGAATTACCTCCATACCTGCGGAACAGGCCCGTAAGACATGCCATGCCAGAGAACAGAAGGGAGCTTAAAATAGTTCCATTTCTTGCATGCTGTCCGATGTCTGAGAGTGATAGAAGTAAAGTGAGTTCACATGTGTGGCAATAATACAGTTCTCTTACGCCGTGAGTCATCCGGCGAAAGTAAACAAAGCAAAGAAAACAACATCACACTGTGTGAACAGAGCATTTATACCACAGGTCGTTTCGACTTTCGAGGAAGCAATCTGATTGGTTGAAACAGCCTTCTAGCCGTGGGTTAAACCAGCACCAATCACCACCTAATCAAAACAAAGAATTCAGCTGCTCTGTTCTCCCAGAGCGCTAGCAAACTCTTTGGCTAGCTAGGCTAGCTAGTTTATTGGGACATTGTGGTCGTAGTGACTACATCTGTCATTAAAAAATATATTCTTTCAGTGATTTTCTTAGTTTTAAGGGTAACTGTTGTATAATTGCAATATTACAGATAGATAGATAGATAGATAGATAGATAGATAGATAGATAGATAGATAGATAGATACTGTAGATCATGTTGTTGATTATACATGTTTAGTTAAGATGATTAATTCATGAGAATAGAGATTCTGAAAAACATCCAGTTAACAATCGGAGTCTGCAGTCACTCAATCCAGAACTATTCCATAACACAGTCCAGCTCTCTGTGAACTAGAACTAGAACCAGAACTATTCCATAACACAGCCCAGCTCTCTGTGAACTAGAACTAGAACCAGAACTATGGCCATAACACAGCCCAGCTCTCTGTCTGTGATGAGGTGTTGACACCATGTTTTGTTTTCCGTGGGGATGTTCAGTCCTCTGGACATTATTACCCCTCTGACAAAAGTCCTTGTTTTTCCATCTCATCTCCGTAGACTAAAGATTATGAGGTCTTACTACAGTATAATGCTTATGTCCGATTATTTAAAAAATCCCATAGTTTTAGGGCCTGGGAAAGTCAAAACTCGCAAGCTAGTCATTTCCATAAAAGAATGTTTGTTTTCACAGTTGCTGAATGGTTAGCTTTTTGCAGATGTGAGGTTTTCATCTGTAAGCATGGCTCATGTTGATACTGTCCAGTGGGCCAGTCAATCACACTGTTGCTTAGCAGTTCTCTCTGAACATGATGTCCACAACCGTGTTAGCTTTTGCCAATGTTAAAGGAATAAAATCACCCATTTCAAACCTATCTTCATATACGTAATTGGTCCTCACTAATGGCACCATTTCTGTAATGGACAGTTCAGAAACGCGCCTACCACCAGTGACATTTGGTGGTTTCATTATTTTAATAGAACAATGACTTCTATAATTTCAGTATGCTGACTTTCCAGGAAGAGAACAGATGTAGTTTCAATTAGAGAGGTATGGGAAGGTTTCTGAATAGCCCACCAATGAGTGAGTACACTGTAGATGAGAATTGTGACATCTTATTATGGGCGTTAGTGAGGACCATTTTCTCAAGGCTCCACATGTTTCTTTCTGTTCCAAAACATTAAAAGACAGACTTATAATTAAATGACCACATTGTGTACAGTATAGCCTATATACGGTAAATGCTTTGTGCATTCAAATCCTTACAATAATTTAATCTTATGTACTCGCCTCATTCTCCTCCTCTGCTTCCCCTCTCTCTCTCTCTCTCTCTCTCTCTCTCTCTCTCTCTCTCTCTGTCTCTTTGGGGTTCTCTCTCTCTGTGGCGTATATAAATGGCGGAGCACATATGCCAAACCAGGGTTAGGGGACAAAAGCAGCTCTTACTGAAACCATAATTTGGTGAATGTAGAGGAAGTGTGGAGGGATAAGCAGCAAGTGGAAACCATGGGAAAGG
>NC_137869.1:37425038-37430038 GCF_963924005.1 Protomyctophum bolini
ACGTGCGTCAACCCTCACCTCAAATTTTAGACCGCTCCCAAACTTCCACTTGCTCGAGCCATTGAGTTATAATTGTACTTCCGGCAGTCTTCCGGGTAATTCAAAACGCCACTGAGGAGGGGCTGTCGCTCCACCGTCCGCACTCTATGATTTATACTCATAGCAGATCGACAAGATCACCTTCTAAACTTAACTTCTAAAGGCCTAACCATAACCTCAACCTGAATCTTAGCCTATATATAAACATAATGTCTGTTGTGAGGACCAGGAATCTTTTCCTCACAATGTCTATTTCTCAGAATCGACTGTAATTGTACTCATACACGCGCGCACACACACACACACACACACACACACACACACACACACACACACACACAGACGCACATGTACATCATGATTCATGCACATGCCTGGATTAGGGGCAATTGCACACTTGCTCTCAGTGATAATTCGTACTTAAGCTCAGAGCTTAACAGGTCATTTTCAGTGAATATCCTTATGATGAATATTGTCCTAGTTGATCAATGTAGCTGTACTGTACTGTAGCTGTCAACTACAGTTTATGTTTTTGTGAAACTCTCAACATTTGCAGTTGCAGGCAGAGTTAAGCCATGTGTCCAGTAAATATATTTTTCTCAGGTGAATCCCAAGGGGTTCTCATCCAAATAGCCAGAGTTGAAAATATAATATAAACTCTATATCGTTATCAAACTCTTTTTGGCTCAGGTGCATCCCTGTAAATAACATTTACCATCCACGGCAGTGACGGCACCCCTGAATGACATAGTTGTTTTTTTACAAACTTTTGTTATATTACGCTACGTAAATATGTGAATCCGGTGTATTTATTTACATAGCATTTATGTAATGTCCATTAATATGCATTGTCCCGTCTAAATAAAATGTAAAACATACAAGGACCATAAGGCGCACGGTTAAAAACTAGGCAAGACATTTAAACGCTCATTAGTATAAAACACGAAGCAACCATCGCTGTGATTCCAGAGCCAGACAGTGGACTCGTGCTCTGTGAAGCCGTGATGATATCAAGATGTTGTTTATGTAAAAGGGAAGGTTGGCAGTTAAGAGGTGGGCACCCACCAAGATCAAAGAGTCGGCCTGCCCCCCCCCCCCCTGGTCCTCGTCTCCTACTGGTACACACACACACACACACACACTCACGCTGCCAGTGTTGATGCTAAGTCTCCTACTGGTACACACACAATGCTACCAGTGTCCTGAGTGTGTTCGTAGCCGCTGTGGATGCATCAAGCTACCAGTGGATACACACACCTGTTACAACTGTAAAGGAATGTGTTTGTTTTGTTTGCGTTTCTCCTGCAGGACGCCGATCTCTGCCCAGCAGAGACTCAGATATCCTATATGCGTGTTGATGATGTGAACCACGTTATTGTTCAGATTTGTACTTCACTGGAGTATTCTAATTTAATAATTATCTGATCTCTTTCGCTTGTGATTTGTCTGCATGTTCTTGGTATTGAGAGGGTATGTGTGACATCATCATCATCATACCGGGAAGTAATGTGGAAACACCTACTGAGTGGCAAAAAACGACTTTCTGACCTTGACAGCACATCCAAACAGAAAAGTCCTATCTGATTGTTTTAAACTACGTTAAACAACGCTAAAGCCACTCACTTTGCCACTCGATTTGCCACTCGATTTTCCATTCTATGTATGCATGCGCATACCCTCTATATGCAATTAAACAATGTATGGCAGAATGTCATAAATACACAAGAGTTAACACTATACCAGTATATTTAGACCTGTATAATTTAATTGTGAGTAATAAGAAAATATTTTTGAACATTTGACAATTCCAGACAATTTCCGCCTATAATGACAACATAGGCATGCTAGGGGTCATGTTGTAATTTTTTTTTAAATTTTAAACAATAAAATAGACCATGTCCATTGTTTACACTTTCACGTTGCTTTCTCTAAAGTGCACGTGATCATTTAATTGTTCTATGTTTCCATAATGCATATCCCTGCAGCCCTGTCTGTGCATGCGTTGTGTTCCCATAGCTGGTGAACATTCCCAGACAGCAGGTTGAGTGCAGAACTAGGCTACAGAAAACAAACCCCCAACCAATGGGTTTGTTTAATGAAGCCACTGCTGCTATGAGGTCGAGACCTGAGCACATCTGATCCATTTCCATTCTAAGACTACAAAAATGCACTCGCTCTCACGCACGCACGCACGCACGCATGTATACTTTCGTATACACACAAATCAAATCACACATATTACAAATGTGTTTATTGAAGTTGTACAGCAATGAAGTTTTTTTAAATTCCCCTCGCGCCCGCACACACACACACACACACACACACACACACACACACACTCTCTCTATCATACATGTTTCTTTACGCACAGGGCACTCTTTGTGAGCGACTTCAAAAGACAACATGCCCCCTCAGAGAGACATTCCTAAGATGTTTAATTTCCCTCAAAATAATCAGTCGTGTTCAAAGGAGACCGCTACCAGAGCCGTGTCTACCTACCTATCTCCAGGACTGACCTGAGTGGCTCCCCCACTGTGTGTGTGTGTGTGTGTGTGTGTGTGTGTGTGTGTGTGTGTGTGTGTGTGTGTGTGTGTGTGTGTGTGTGTGTGTGTGTGTGTGTGCATGTGTGCGTGTGTGTGTGCGTGCGCGGCAGACAGTCCATCGTCTCTCTGTTTGTGTCTCTCTTCCTCTCTCTCTTTCTGTTTGTGTTAAAAAGAGTTTGTAGGTGTTTTCTCAGATTGGATGACAGCTCTGGTCTCTGTTGTCTAGTTCCAGGGATTTGTCAGTTGAGCTTCATCTCTCCTCTCTCTCTCTGTCTCTCTCTCTGTGTGTGTGCCAATCTCTCTCTTCTGTAACGCACTCATTTGGACCACTCTGTGGATTCTTTATAACTATATGCTATCCTCACGTCATCATATTTATTTCATCCTGTGTATTGTCACGTTTTATGTTGGGATGTACAGTATTACATCTGTTTCTTTTATCTGTTGGCAACTCTCTTCCTCCCTCTTTAAAGTGTGTAAAGCGACCATGTGCCTCTCTCCCAGCCATCCCTCCACTTAGCTTCCCCCCGTCTCTCTCTCTCTCTCTCTCTCTCTCTCTCTCTCTCTCTCTCTCTCTCTCTCTCTCTCTCTCTCTCTCTCTCTCTCTCTCTCTCCCAGCCATCCCTACTCTTCCCCCACGTCTCTCTCTCTCTCTCTCTCTCTCTCTCTCTCTCCCTGGTGTGTCTCCAAACCCCAGTACCACAACATCACCTACAGTCAGTTCTCTGAAACCGGACTCTCTCTCCGCACTTTGAAGTCTGCTGAGACAATATTATTCCTCTAACATGTGCTAATAAGTCCATTAGAGTCAATATTCACCATGTTTCTCCTGCAGTTACAGAACAGAACCCCTGTCTCCTGTTTCTCACTCACACTATAGAACCAGTTGAGGACTGCTGGCCAATTTCCCAGAATCACAAGGAAACGTGAAGGTTTTTTTTTTTTCTTTCATTTTTTTTTTTAAAGTCTGCAGATGTTTCTGATGTGTTGGTCTATCTGATAGCACTTGGTCTGGAATGTTGTAGGTCTGCCACACAATTAATGTCCCTTCGGGAGGCGGAAACCTGTCCTATTCTATTTGGCTCTATTGTCTGCGTGGCACTCCAGGTGAGGTGCATGTTTGTAATTCTTGAGCTCTTGCTCACAGACGCATTCCATCAGTAGTAGAATTCCCACGAGTTGCAATTTATTTCCGTCCTCCATGCTTACCTTGGACACGGTTGGTGAGGCCTCCCTGTGACGAGAATGCTATGCCAGCAGCGCTGTGAGTCTCCTTCTATTGTCTACATTGCTTGCGTACCTGAGGCTTAGGCCCTTATTATGTGTCCCTTGTGTGTCTGTCATTGGGACTGTTATGATTTATGAATGTCGCAGGGGTTTACGCTCATGTTCCCACAGTGCGGCAGCCGCTAGTGTAAACAGCGCTTGCATTGCATGTTGTTGTTGTGTCATGCCACTTGATGACTGTAGTTGTCACCTTTGAGGCGAGGATTTTAATGATGCCTGTCACTCGTCACTCAAAGGTTCAGAGGCTAAGATAATAGTGCATTTATTTATTTATCAGCACCTTTCAAAGCGCCTGCAATTAGGCTGATACACACATTCACGCACCGGCGGCAGGGGGAACCATACATTCTTGATTATACTGTATAGTATTTCAGTCAGATACAGTATAGTCACATGATTCAAATGTATTTATTTGTCCATGCATTGATGATCTCCAAGACCAATGTTATTATGGCACTTCCCAGGAGGTAAACGCTTACCAAACATTTCATGTCTGGCCTTTGGATACGATACGCCAGCCATGCAGGCCAAGAACACTCCAGCCCATGCATACACACATACAGGCTCACAGGCTGATTCTCCAGACCAGACCAGACCAGACCTGATCAAACTGGTTAAAGCAGACTGGCTCCACTGCCATGCAATCTTTTATTTAAACCTTTATTTATGCACACCCTGATTTACAGTCATACCTGCATGGGAGCTGCGCCTGCTGCCAAACACTGTCAGCCTTGTAAGGCTGGTCGTTGACATGCTCCACTGACTGCATGGATTAAGATTTAAGACTAATAATACTTCTTGTATCATGCCGTCGCACACATGTAGAAAATACTGTAGCAAATGTACAACCTCCCATCGTAGATGTTGTAGATCTTGTACAGATCCGCTACTTTCAGTGTGTGATTCCGTCGGACACGGGAGCATAAATGAAGCATCAGTTAGGAGTTCAGGGCCCAAAAACAGCACCTGTACTCCAGTTTATTTTAAGGAGGAGCAAGAGATGCTATAATTCCGCCAGGCTGCAGTGGAATTGGTATCTACCTTACTATGGCAGCGAAGGGGTGGAGTGTCCCATTGTGGCCATCGTGTTGACACCCTCCCATTCAATGAAAGAAGCACATGCACCCCACG
>NC_137869.1:37435038-37460038 GCF_963924005.1 Protomyctophum bolini
TGTGTCCATTATATAAGTGTTGTTGGAGCTGGCAGCACCTGTCTGCCATGCATTTCTATGGTAAAAACGTGTCCATTATATAAGTGTTGTTGGAGCTGGCAGCACCTGTCTGCCATGCATTTCTATGGTAAAAACGTGTCCATTATATAAGTGTTGTTGGAGCTGGCAGCACCTGTCTGCCATGCATTTCTATGGTAAAAACGTGTCCATTATATAAGTGTTGTTGGAGCTGGCAGCACCTGTCTGCCATGCATTTCTATGGTAAAAACGTGTCCATTATATAAGTGTTGTTGGAGCTGGCAGCACCTGTCTGCCATGCATTTCTATGGTAAAAACGTGTCCATATAAGTGTTTTGGGAGAAACCCTTCTACTGATCTCATGTACTGTACTTACATTATTTATTATTTATTTAGACAGCGTACAGTATACTGTAGTACATCGTAATCTGGACATCGGTTGTCCCCACTTTGCTTGTGATTTTGCCAAAAATAATACAAAAAATTATATTTCCATTGACTGTTAACTAGTAAGAATAAGAAATAAGAAAAGATTAAACTATTAGATAAAACTATTATTAGGGTAGGTTTACTCTAATAATCTCTCTAACACAGCATGCAAAAGAAATACACCTAAAATAATCATGAATGTTCGCAGCTTTGGTTTTCAAGCAACCATTTTTTCAGATTGTATTTAAAGGAGGAAAATGTATCACATTCCCTTATATGCAGAGGAAGTCCATTCCATTTTACACAGCCCTGTACTGAGAGGACATTTTGGCCGAATGTTGTTTTCCGGTGCGGCACTTCGCAGTCTCCTCGAGTGTTGTCTGATGAGATAGTAAAAACCCTAGCCAAAACACACACAAACAAAACATCAATATGGGCCTCCCACACCTACTGTATGCATGTGTGTCTTTGCACTAATTAAACAGCCTAATAAAAACTGCAGTGTTACACACACATAATACAGAGACAGATACACACAGTGACACATAGACACGCGAGACATGCCCACTCACACGCAAGCACACCCGGTCACATTGAAGACACAACAATGGAGCATGAAATGATACAATGCGAAGTGTTCCTGTGTAAAAATGGCAGCCACAATGGTCAGGTCCCGAGGGGGATTGTCTCACATTGCCCAACCTGTGCGTGTGAGTCAGACGGACACAAAGATGCAGGTGATGTCAGCTCCCTTTCTTCAGTTAAGTGTCAGCGGAATAATGAATATGACATGGAATGTCTTCCAAATGACTTGTAAATGAAAGTAGAGTAACAACACTATGTACCTGTATACTATTATAGACTCTTCTAGAGGATGTACTCATGCATAAAGTGAGTTAACGCAATCAGATGGGACTTTTCTGTTTGAATGTATGGGCTGTCAACCAGTTAGGGCTTTTCTGTTTGAATGTATGGGCTGTCAATCAGATTGGAATTTTCTGTTTGAATGTATGAGCCAGAAGGCTCATACCTCGATGCACGTCCCACTGGGAGGAGACCCCGGGGCAGACCAAGGCGCAGTTGGAGGAAACACATCGTCTCACTGGCCTTAGAACGTCTCAGAATCCCCCAGGAGGAAGTCTCTAATGTTGCTCTGGAGAGGGACGTCTGGAGCACTCTGGTGAAGCTGTTGCCCCCGCGACCCGACTACGGATAAGCGGTTGAAGATGGATGGATGTATGGGCTGTCAAGTACAGAAAGTCGTTTTTTTGCCACTCAGTTGGTGTAACTTCCGGGCGTGATGATGATGTCACACGCATACCGTCTATAGACCGATTAATTTAAGGGTAATTTTTTTATACTGTCAGAGTTAAATTAACACAGTTTGTACTGTGTGCACATGGCTTACACACACACACACACACACGGAAATGGCATAATAAAATAGAAATCAGTTTAATTTTGACAGCTCATGTGGGAAATATTAATTTTAATCTGTTTAATTGCATCCCTTCATTGCCGTGTGTCTCCTGTTGGACCTGACAGCCTGTCTGATGACTGGGAGAGAGGCGCCTATCGCCATAAAAAAACCCACAACATTACTTTTAGTAGCACGCTACACATATTCACACACACACACACACACACACACACACACACACACACATACACACACACACACGCACACACACAGCAACAACTGTGTGGGTTGAGAGCCTCCCCTAACCAAGCCTTTGATGTTCAGCCAAAGCTACATGTATGCTGATTGTCGTGCGTGTTTGCCAAGCAGTAAAATGCCAGCCCACTTCATACCCTTTGTATTTCTCAGAGACACGTTTATGAGCAAGGAAACAGTGTTAAAGAATAGAGATATAAAACAAGTGTTGTAACTTGACTCTAAAATGTCTCATATTGGATCTCTCTATAAGAGCTTGATTACTGTAATTAGTAAAACTAGAATTTCGCCCCCCTTCGGGGGGCTCAATCCTAGTGTCGTTGCAGCGCAATATGGGAAGAAGGAAATTGCGGGAATTGACAGACTCCACTTCATGTTTCAGCTGTGGTTTTAAACTCAGTAGTGTGCCCTGCACACAGCGCACACTCGCAATTGCAGCTGGAGGGCGACGCGACACACACACACACACACACACACACACACACACACACACACACACACACACACACACACACACACACACACAGAGCGATGTGTGGATAAATCACTGAGATTTGGGAAATGTGTTCAGAAGTACAACGATTAAGCACGCACAGGCAAATGTCAGAAGCATCTGTTTCGGTTTCCAAACAGGAAGTTGTAAATGTGCTTATTAGACGGAGGCAGCGTGATGCTGGCATCTATTGTGATGCCAGCATCACCACATTTCACATAGAAATATAAGCACCCATTTACTCGCTTAGCGGAGACTGTGGGGTGGTAGAGGACATCTCCCCGGACGCGTGGGTATGTCCAGATAGTTGCCTCGCGGAGGCCTCTTTGTCCAGTGTCCATTCTGGGTCTGGAAACGGCACTTTTTTGAGTGTTGACCCCAATAGAAGGTCTGCTGCTCTGAATTTTACACCTCTCCCGCTTAGCGGAGACTGTGGGGTGGTAGAGGACATCTCCCCGGACGCGTGGGTATGTCCAGATAGTTGCCTCGCGGAGCCGTCTTTTGTCCAGTGTCCAGTCTGGGTCCGGAAACGGTAATTTATTTTGCATTGACCCCAGTAGAAGCTCTGCTGCTCTGAATTTTACACCTCTCTCGCTTAGCGGAGACTGTGGGGTGGTAGAGGACATCTCCCCGGACGCGTGGGTATGTCCAGATAGTTGCCTCGCGGAGGCCTCTTTGTCCAGTGTCCATTCTGGGTCTGGAAACGGCACTTTTTTGAGTGTTGACCCCAATAGAAGGTCTGCTGCTCTGAATTTTACACCTCTCCCGCTTAGCGGAGACTGTGGGGTGGTAGAGGACATCTCCCCGGACGCGTGGGTATGTCCAGATAGTTGCCTCGCGGAGGCCTCTTTGTCCAGTGTCCATTCTGGGTCCGGAAACGGTACATTTTTTTGCATTGACCCCAGTAGAAGCTCTGCTGCTGTGAATTTTACACCTCTCCCGCTTAGCGGAGACTGTGGGGTGGTAGAGGACATCTTCCCAAACGCGTGGGTATGTCCAGATAGTTGCCTGGCGGAGCCGTCTTTTGTCCAGTGTCCACTTTATAAAGTCCATGCACTCCAGTGAATAGCATTTATCCATTTAGATAACTTTTTTATGTTATTTAATTACTTATTTTTACACAGAAACATAATGTGTGTCTTTACAATAACTGTAATGTAATAATAATACTAATAATGTAATGTAAAAATTATTTAATTAACGAATTAAATAATCTTATTTTATTCTGAAAGCAACCGGATGTCTTAAATCTGCTAGCTGTCAGACCGGAAGTTCTAAATTTGCTCATAAGACGGAGCCTTAGACGGAGCCAACTCGCAGGCAGTGCGAGAGGCTGGTTACAGGATTCTATAGGTCAGCCGTTTTGGTGTGACACACACGGCTTCCACATTTAGCTTCATACTGGGTGAAAGTGTCCTTCCAAAAATTATTATTTCGCTCGAAATTCTTATTCACAATGACATCGAGTTGAGGTGTTTGTGTTTTAGGGTAATTGTTGCATAAGCGCTATTTCGCACTATTTCTCCCTCCCCTCCCCTGTGTCTGAAGCAGCTAGCATGGAAGCTATATGGATTATGGAAGCTTTCCCTCCGATTGCACACAACCATGCCGTTATCCACGCGTCCATCCGATTGCTTTTAATGTAAATGTCCCATCCACTGAGCAATAGCGATATAAGCGCCTTATTCATTCATTCGATTCATTTGGGTGTGGGGCTGTGCAGTGCTGTGGGCAGCCTTTCTGACGGAGGCTCGGAGCTGCTGCTGCTGACGCTGTTCGAGTCGCATGGAGCAGTATAGAGTAGGCGTGGCGCAGCATTAGAAGGGCGCAGCAAATGCACGACATTGAGGGGTAGAAACCATCCCGGTCGCGTGGTTCATCTAACGCGTGTGTCACTGTGAAGGACTGGCCCCAATAAGTGAACGTAGTTGGCGTAGTAGACGCCAACATGACGATTCTGACGTAGGCTGGTGATGTTGAGCAACAATGGCGTGGTTGACAAAAGTAATATTTATTCAGTAATTAAGACATTTCTTTCAATGAAATGTAGCCTATATGTATTCTGGGAGTGTGCCGAATTTATTTTGCATATAGAGATGTGTGGTGAAAGTGTGGTTGGGTCGGAGAAAGCTGTTGGATAAACGGCCATGTGCTTATGTACCCCTGTCTATTAGGGTAGCAGGATTATTATGATTATTATTATTAGTATTGTTATTGTGATTATTACATGGATTATTGTTGTGATGTGAGCTTGTGGCTGACTCACTATCTAGAAAATAAAAACATGGCACTTCATTTAAAATAGGTTACAGACCCCTGTTATATGCGCTTGTTTTGGGATTCTTTTTAAAGACCTATTTACTTGTTTCTATGAGACATGGCAACGCCAACAGCGCAGCGAAAGGCATCCACGTCTTTCTCTTGTGAAATGCTGAGATTAGAAACGACCATAATTATTTCATTTCTCAACCTTAAAAAAAAAATAAAGACATCTCCATAATCCTTGGGAAGTGTGTGTAGCAAAAGTAGTCGGCATTGTCATGGTTGAAAGTATTCATGCAACACTGACGCTGTAAGCTGTGTGATGCTAACGCGCTAACACCGTTAGCATGGTCTGTGTTGGTCAAAGGAAAAAGGATAGATATGAAACTACTGGCCAAAGTGTCATACAAAACACAACACCTAAAATCGGAATGTGATGGTGACCTATTGAGCACAAACAGACAATCATGATTTGCTTGCTGGACCTATAATTAATTTATGTGCATTACATTTCCACCTCGCACATATAAATGAAAAGCAAGATGGATGCTAACGCGCTAACACCGTTAGCATGTTCTGTGTTGGTCGGAAAAAGGATAGATATGAAACTACTGGCCCAAATAAATGTCATAGAAAACACAACACCTAAAATCGGAATGTGATGGTGACCTATTGAGCACAAACAGACAATCATGATTTGCTTGCTGGACCTATAATTAATTTATGTGCATTACATTTCAACCTCGCACATATAAATCAAGCCACAGTGCAGTCAGAGAGTAGTTCACAGGTCACACACAGGAGCAGTGAAAGGGGGAGGGGCCTTCGGATGGCAGTGTAGAGTAGGCACGACATTGAGGGGTAGAAACCATCCCGGTCGCGTGGTTGATCTAACGCGTGTGTCACTGTGAAGGACTGGCCCCATTAAGTGAACGTAGTTGGCGTAGTAGACGCCAACATGACGATTCTGACGTAGGCTGTTGAGGTTGAGCAAGAATAGCGTGTTTCAGAAAAGTAATATTTAAACAGTAAAGAAGACATTTTTGGCGAATGCAATGTAGTCTATGTCTTTTGTGGGAGTGTGCAGGTTTTATTTTGCATAGAGAGATGTGTGGTGGAAGTGTGGCTTGGTCGGAGATAGAGCACGAATGAACGGCCAGGTGCTCATGTACCCCTGTCTATTAGGGTAGCAGGATTAGGTAGAAGAACAGACACAACTCTGATTTTTTTTAAGTGTAGTCTAGGGTAGGTACCCTCACAAAAAAATATGCAGTAAATTAAGTAATCCTGGTCTCTAAACTGCCTCCCTCTGGCCAGCCCGGGGTTGCCTGGCGGATGGGGAAAGGAACTGATTGAAATAACGTGTTCCTTTCGCGCGCTACGTCCAACCGGGAAAACTCCCCCCCTGTCAGGTGAAAAGAAGCTTGGACTCCTCATGCATTGCAGGGGGAATGAAGTCAGTTTCGTTTTCCCCAGGTTGGCAGAGGGAGTGTAGAGCCCAGGATTACAATAGATAATTGACACTGGGTGAAAAAATGGTGTTACATAATCATTTAAGAACAAAAAAAATAAAGAAAATGTTTAGTGTAAGTGTCAAGTGAGAATATCTCCAGCGATAACGAGACCCTTCAAGTACGTCTTACTACATGACATTGTCCACTGTCAACATCAGCCACATAAACCTCAACTATTTCCCCTAAAATGTCTTTATTTTATGGATGTCATTTTTACGCCTTGTCCATTACTAAATTGAATTTATTACATGTACTGTACATAACGTACGCTTTAGTGACTTTCAAAAAGAGTATAACCTTTAGTCTTTTTTTTGGTTGGTTTTTACATACAATATGTAGGCAGCTGTGATCTGATCATCTGCACTTATAATAGCCTATGCATTACGCGACTTTCACAACATTTTTACGGCGCCCGGCTTTGCAGAAGGCTAGCCGTGTGAGGCTTGGTCTGTGTGTGTCTCTGTTCCCAGAGATTATCTCGAAAACTGCTGGCCCGATCAACGCAGAACTTTAACATACTGCCAGTAGGCCAAAGCGCTACCGCCAATATTCTTGAGTGGCGCTATAGCACCTAGTTTAGAGCACTTCATGATGTCAATTGTTTTCCAGACAAGTATGGACTTTAATGTTTGTTTAGAGAACTTATGACGTAAATTGTTTGCCAGCCAAGTCTACGGACTGTTTGTTTAGGCCACTAAATGACGACGTAAGACGTCACATGGCCGATATGAAGTGTGATCTTTTTCATTATGTTCATGCCTTTTCTACACTTTCCTTTTATAATGGAAATCAATCGGGCTCGGATCAAGCTGAGATCATATAGACACATCATACTAGTGTAGATGACTGAGGCCACATGATGTCTGAGATTGAAATTGGAGCCATGCTGTTCTTGCCTGGCCCAGACAATATAGACTCTAGCAGCCATTCCACTGAGTGGACGGCAAGCCCTCAGAACGAGAGGAAGGCTTGCCAATGTTGAAGCTGCAAGACGTAGCTTCAAGGCGGGCCCTTGAATTTAGCACTCGTTTGCACTTACGCATGTGCCAACCAAAATGTAGTTGGCAAATGCGGAAGTAGATCCTTTATAACTCTATGGTGGACGGCTTTCTTGTCTGGCATTGTGTTTTGAATTTGAATATGGGATTGTCCAATGAACGCCAGTGGGTCTGGCCAATCAGTGCCACGGGCCGTTGTCATACTGTTGTCAAGCTGTGCGCAGGAGATGACAGCTTAGGTCACTGGTGGTGAGGCGTAATAAGTCTATTGAAACATTGGAATTATTGTTCTTTTCAGTGTACTGAGTCATTCAGTATACAGTTCATTAAAAAGTTGAGCCGACTGTCCCCTCAGGCTATGGGATCTAAACTCTAAATTTGTCCATTCGAATTGTGTCTCATATTTCAACAATGTAAATCCAGATGTTTATCCAGAGAACCAGGTATTCTGATCTCTATTGATTGCAAATCCCCTCCCCCTTGGAAAGAGCTTAAGAGTGGAAGCAATACCAGAGTGAAACATTCAGTGTTTGGTCTGATGTCAGGCTAACACTGTTCCCCACGTGGATCCAGAGTGAAACATTCAGTGTTTGGTCTGATGTCAGGCTAATGCTGTTCCCCACGTGGATCCAGAGTGAAACATTCAGTGTTTGGTCTGATGTCAGGCTAATGCTGTTCCCCACGTGGATCCAGAGTGAAACATTCAGTGTTTGGTCTGATGTCAGGCTAATGCTGTTCCCCACGTGGATCCAGAGTGAAACATTCAGTGTTTGGTCTGATGTCAGGCTAACACTGTTCCCCACGTGGATTCAGAGTGAAACATTCAGTGTTTGGTCTGATGTCAGGCTAACACTGTTCCCCACGTGGATTCAGAGTGAAACATTCAGTGTTTGGTCTGATGTCAGGCTAACACTGTTCCCATGTGGATCTGGGGAATCACATGATTAGATTTTTTTTGGAAGACAACAGCGGTCTCTGCTAATGGCTATAGAAATGTTTGACTGGTACGGTCCTTTAACCTTGGGATAATGCTGTAATAATAATGTAGCATTACCGCATGGGGAACAATATGATTTATTTGCCGTGTCATGGAGAAGGAGGTATTTAATATGCGAATGTTGAACTGTACAATTACCTTGATTTGGTCAATATTGTCCTATGCATTCATGCCAATGAAGTCACTGAATCAACAGAGAGTGGAAATCTATGTGTGTGAGAAAGAGACAGAGAAAGACAGACGGCTATATCTTACACAACCCCCTTATCCCAAAACTTATTTGCCATTTTTTACTATTTTAAAACATTTAAATAGTTCAAATACCAGATCTACAAGCTCACAACGTTATGTTGATGTAGATTGGCTAGTTGAACTATTTTAAAATGTTTAAAATATTTTTTTAATTTAAAAAAAGGCAAATAAGTTTAGCGCTACGGGGTACGGGGTGGTTCAATCTGGAAATACCTACCCCTGACAATAAGACATTGTCTGTCATTTCCATCTTTTACGTGCAAGCTAAAGAAATGGTTACTGGACAACCAAACCTGTGACCATGTTTAGTCTAATAGTCTAGTAGTGCACCTTGACAACATGAGCATATCCTACAGTATATTCCTTGAAAGCAATGATGGACTTTATTCACAAGTTACTTTCCGGGTGACAGCCGGAATGTAGACGGCACCCCAGGAGCAGTATGGGTAATTGGCGCCCCAGCCTGCATCCTCCATGAGGAATTAAGAAGCCCAAAAAAACCTTCGGTGAGACCTTTAGGAGGGCCATTCGAGCCGCAAGCGGAGCCTGCAGTACCACCGCTGCCCAGCGGTGGAGCCTGCAGAACCAGTGCGGCTCAAGAATCCACCACTCCTGAATGAAGTGTCTGGTGCTGGGAGTCTGGTGCAACACACAGGTCCTGGCTGCACCTGGTGAGAGCAGGAGTGGACCTGGTGAGACGTAGGAGGGTCCGGGACAGGAGTCAACCCACAGAGCCTATAGTCCCTCCTCATGCCCAGAACTCTGCCTCCCAGTCCCGGCAGAGTAGTTCCGGAGTGGTTCCAACGGATTCTGTGGCCCTGGTCTTTCGGCACATGATCACCCCGGCTGGGTCACCCGAGTGAGGGGTACGTCCCAGGTGCATCCATGCAATGTATTTTCGTTCTACTTACAATTCTGTATTGCCCTTTAAAAACGCTGCTAAACTATATAGATGCACCTTTTACTTTGTACTTTGTTTCTTGTATGTATGTTTTTATGCTTTGTCTCGTAATGTACCGGTAGTGTGCTTCACTGTCTGTCTGCTTTGTTTTTATGTTTTGTGGGGGGACTGAGGATGAAATTTAGCATCTTTGCTAATTTATGTTGCATTTGGTTGTAATGTTCATGAATATGCTTGTCCCATCGAAATAAACTAAACTAAAGATAGAGAGTGCGAGAGAGACGGAGAGATAGAGAAAAATGAAAAGATGGGAGAAACTGAAGAGTGTGAATATGATGAACCACAGACAGGAATGTGGGACAGACAGATAGACAGACAGGTGGTCACAGAGATGGGCAGACCAAATGACAAAAAAAACCCACCATACCAACTTCTTCCTTCTGGCAACATGCTTGGTGTTGAAAGTTTTGGTTTGGCTAGCCTGTCGTGATAATTACTATCGTGAGTGGTGAAAAATGTGTGCAAGGAAGACTGGAGGTTGGGAAATGTCATCTTAAAGTAAGCTCAACTGTCAGCAGTGCTCTCAGCCACACATATTTATTCACCTGGAATTGTCATGGTACTTCCTCTTTGTTCCTGTGATTCAAGCCTGAACACATTCACCATAATTAAATAATAACTATAATAGGACGAAATATATACTATAGAATTTGCAGAATATCTGTCTGTGTGTCACACAAAATGTGTCCCTGGCTCATTATAGTCCGGCAGCCGACAGGCTTCTTTTGTTTAAAGTGGGACATTTGGTATATAGTCTTTTTTTATTGGCCTAATGTAATGTATGTATAGACAATATTTTAGGCCAAAAAAAGACTATATCAAATTTCCCACCCCATAACCCCGGCTGCCGGACTATTATGATATATAATCTCATATAACCTCAAGGTGTGCATGCGCCTAATGGCAATTCGGACAGAGGAACGTGTTCCGAGAAGCGGAGAAAAAAAATCATGTATATCTGTATCTGGCCTGCAGATCCGAGAAATTGGCAAAACGTCTCTGTGTGTTATGGAGATTGTACGCATCGGCTTCCATGATTAGCCAATCCAAACCGTGAGCTTCACGGATTGGCTGAGCGGTCTCATTGGTACTAAGCCGGTATAAGTCCCGTATTGGCTGAACCGACCTGTCGGCTTAACTGATCGGCTGAGCTTCGCATAACATCTTGTGCCTCATAGCAGTATAAATGGAAGGACTTGCATCGTTCCCCACACACATGGCCCCAAAGGGCGCCATCCTATAGCCGTTAAATTCAATTAAATTCACACCTGTGTGAAGTGAGGGCGGTTCACATACATCATACATCACATTCCGTGCTCAGCCAATCAAATCATCACATTCCGTGCTACAAACACACAAAGCTGTGCATAGGGAGGGGCCAGTACTCCCTGCGTGGGAGAATGATATAACACACATTTTCCTCAGATTAACTGTTACATTCACTCTTGCGTATGTTATAGGGTGGGTCAGTGAGGCTCAACTGGAGCTCCCTGAAGAGACTATGCGATTTAGAAAAAGGAAAAAGAGACTATTAGAATATATTTTATTAAATTACTGCATTACTAATGCAGAGGGATTGGAGTACGGGCTGTGGATCACGGTGGTCCATCGTGGCTTTGTTGTGCATTGATGCTGCCATCCTAACATTTGAGGAATCTATCCATCTACAGTATGTGCACTGTATATGGAAAAAGTGCTTTTATTTGTGTGCATAGCACTCCTGAATCTCTGCTCCACACACACACACACACACACACACACACACACACACACACACACACACACATGAAACACATGGTACTGCATGTTGCTGCCAAATGCTCCCTTTCCCTTCCACCAGAAATAAGCTCAGGGCAGGAAAACAAATAGTGGAAAACAATAGTTTAGAAAGGAATCGGTCCAACACCGCGAGGCAAAAGACCTCCTGGCATCAGATGTATAGTCACGAATGAAACAAATACCTGCTTCTTTTTCATTTATCTGAGAAGAATTGCTAGTGGGTGTATTGTTATTATTATTCATCAATTCTTGAAGAAACAGATTTGATTTATTTCAAAGTGTTTTCAACTAACCAACATTATTCCAAACCTGTTTTAAGATACATCCGATGTTTTTCAAACCTTTTGTAGATCTGCTCTGTAAAAAAAAAAGAAAAGAAAAGAGACCTGGGCGGCTGGCGTAGCCGTCCGGGCACCTTGGCTGGTAATCCAGTCTGGCAGTGTGCCGCGGGTTCGACTCCCAATCCCGTCGGCCTTTACTGCATGTCACCCCCCCCCATCTCTCTCTCTCCATTTCCTGTCATACCTATCCCTCTATAAACAAGAACTGATTATCAGTTCATTCTTATATCTCCAGAATTGTGCTATGAAATATATGCAATATACAATATATATAACATACCTGCGAGTCTGCTCTGCAATAATCTTTGTGTGTTTTGATTAGGTGTCAGGGCTGTCACCAATACACCAATTGGGCTTATATAGTCATATATATTATTTATTTTGCTGCATTTAACTAGCCTGGTTTCCTGCCCATAGACCCCGCCCACTCCACTGAGCGCAGTCTGACAATCAGGCTAGCATTTAACTCTAATAATATGGTTATATTCATGTAGAAAACAGAAGAATAAATTATTATTATAACTAAAGCTAGCAAAATTAACTAGAATAAACAGTACAGTAGTACAGTAGTGCATGCCGTGGATGCAGAGGTCGTTTTATTGCATCCCTTAACTATAAACTGTGTTTTAGGATGCACAATGCACCATATTTTAATCTCTGAAAATAATGATCTAGTAAATAAAATGACGTCTATTATACCTGCGCCTCTACACACCGCTTGGGAACCACTGGGATGCATAACAGATCCAACGACAAATCCAAAAGGTGTCAGAAAGAATGATGTGATGTGATGTGGTGGAAACTAATCATCTGCTAGAAATTCAATTTTGTTTGATTCTCCAAAGCAGACACATCTGTATTAACTATGTGAGCGAGCAATAAAAATGAGATCCAACTGTTACCCGAGTGTGATTGCATTAACATAACAGCGATTACAGTGATTGTGTCGTGTGTTTCATCATTCACCGTGTTACTTCACCACGCCCCCAGATTGATTAAACCAATCATCCACCATCACTGTCCAACCTCTGTTTCTCATCTAAAACTACAGCTCACTCAGGCATGTGTGTGTGTGTGTGTGTGTGTGTGTGTGTGTGTGTGTGTGTGTGTGTGTGTGTGTGTGTGTGTGTGTGTGTGTTTGTTGAGGGGGGGGGGGCATGTGTGCGCGTGCGTGTGTACACACAGGCTGTTACATGCACTTGTACAGCTGTATAATTTAGGAGTAAACCGGAGTTGTTTTGCAGTCAGTGGTACTGTACTGTACTGTACTGTACTGTACTGTACTGTACTGTACTGTACTGTACTGTACTGTACTGTACTGTACTGTACTGTACTGTAGGACAGTAAGACATTTAGAACAGCCTCCTATCTTTTTATTGATTGATTATACAACAGGTAGTTCCGAAGGAAGCAATCTGATTGGTTGGAATAGCTATCTACCGTGCTTCAAACGAGCATCACAGCACGGGGGCGGTTCAGTTCTAGGGGCTCGGCTTCAGCCAGCGTCAAGCCCAATTGGTGTATTGGTGACGGTCCTGACACGTAATCAAAACACACAAAAAGATCAGCTGTGCTGATCAGATAGAGTCTCGCAGAGCAGACTCACATGTATGTTATTTTGAGAGAGAGAAATGTCCCGCGATATATGAATACATTTAGATTTTGTTTCATTGTGATGGTAACAGTTTGTATGATCGCAATATTACACTTGAGGGTGTGCGTTATTGTGATTTTTGGCACTTCAGTGATTCTTTGGGATCACTAGCCTCGTTTTCCAGGCTTTTAATTTCGTTCGCATTCGGCTCAATAAGAAAAGCCTGGGGAAACCCTTTCCCCCTAGGCTGGTAGACAACTTTTATTTCACTAACCAATAACGGTGCAGTAATAACGTCTGCTGACTTTTCCTTATTGGTGAGAAGAACACATCTGCTTTCGGTCCAAGACAGCAGAGCGTACACTCGTACAGTATCACAACTCAATCGCACAAACAGACACATACTGTAGGAGTGGTGCTGTAATTACATCTCACTCAGGTTCTCAATCTGAGAAATGCTCCCTGTCATCTGGAGTTAATTGTTTATGAGGAATCTGCCCCGTTACCTCTCTATCAGGGCTCTGGGAACAATGCATTCCTACTAGAGTCCAACTTGATTCTTTTACCAGAGCACAGCTATTGTAAATGTTGGAGCGTTGCCCTGGGCTGACAGTGCGCGCACACAGACACACACACACATGCGCGCGAGAGCGCACACAATAAATATCATGGTCATTGAATCTCTGTTGGACACTGAGTCAAACATTGTGAATAATACAGAGGTCACTGAGCACATGGTATGTGTTTGGGTGCGTGTGTGCGTGAGTGCGTTGGCAAAGCAGTCATCATGGATAACTTGTATCCATATTGTGAAATCATTTCATAAATCCTCTCCTCTTCATCTCATCGTTTCAGGTTCAGCTGACTGACTGATGAGATGCAGTAAAAATGACGTCCTGAAACCAGTGTCCTGGAGCCTTCCGCCAAAGCTCCTATGAAACCAGTGTCCTGGAGCCTTCCGCCAGAGCTCAGATGCCACGAGATGACGAGCAACATTTCCACCTCATGGATCATCAGTCTGGAAACTCGCGGGACTGCAGCGATCTGGCAAGTCTGTTAACATGATGTATACCAGTGTTCATTTCCTCGACCGTGGCGGAAAATGTCAGTCGACATTCACTCGCAAAAACTACTTTAAAACTAAGCTATGATGACTCAAACTAAGACTAAATATACTGACCAGTTTGGCAACAAATAAAAACTATCTAGACTAAAAGGTTCTGACCAGTTTGGAAGTAAAGACTAAAAACTAAAATGTTAAGGAGGGACTAGTGGAGAAGAGATACAGTAGTACCCTGACAACTCATTTTACCTTTTGGTTGCGCTTAGGTGACACGTCGTGAGCTTGTTGATTGGCATTTTCATTTATTTTTTAGATTTGTTTTTGGCCTTTTTTGATAGTATCAAGTGAAGATTGACAGCAAAGAGGGAGAGAGAGAAGGGGAGAGAGGGCAGCAAAGATCGTCATGAACGGGACTCGCCAAAGCCTACTGTATGTGGCATGCGCTTGGACCACTTGAGAGCATCCATTGATCAGCTATTTTCTGCATGCAACCAAGTGTAAAATCCGGCATTTTCAACGCCATCAAGGCCCGCCCAACATTATTTTTTATAACTGTAGATTTAGCCGACTAAAATCTTATGATATTTAACTAAAACGAAAACATTTCAGATGACTAAATCAAAAATATGTACACATTATATTTCTGTCTGTAAAATGGAAAAAGGTTGCTTGGGTTTTTGTTCCTACTTAAATGATGATTTGCACTTTGTCCGTACGACAGTGTCGCACACTGGAAACAGATCTACAGCTAAAAATGTGTCACAGAAACATAAGTCGGGCATTAGCCCCTGTAGCCTGCCTCTGTGGGTACACATGTACATGTAGTACAGACCTCGTTGTTCCATTGCAATCAACATGAGCAGACATTGCAATCCAGTACCCCGAGGCGGCTTAATTAAATCACGCAAATTAAGCCACCGCTGAATTAAGATGGAGACGAACAGAGCCAAAAGCAAGGGAGTGGAGTCTGGGGTTCTCCCCGTGGCTTCACCCGGCCTATACAAGCCCTCAAACTAATTAATTGGATAGGCCTACTATTTTTAAAGTTCATAACACAAATTAACTAATAAACTGATTAACACTGTGATTTATAGTGAAGATATATCAGGATTGTGGGGATCTTTGAGCTAGAAGTTTCACAATCTGCTAGAGATTTGTCTCATGCTTCCGTGGAAATAATCCAAATGGAAGATGTATTGTGTGAGTAGTACAGAGTGCAGAGAGGCCAATATGACATTAACATTTGATTTATGAAGTTTTGAGGACTATAACTATAACAAAAGCCTTATGGAACACTTAGCTGCAGAACTGAAATGCACAATTCTGTACACATCTTGCTTGTGAATGCGTTGTCCGGTTGGAAGCATACTGTATTTAAAGGTGTAAAACAGGTTCAATTGAGTGCAGTCATTTTAGTCAGTCTAACATGTGTATAACTAAACAGTATACTTGACATTACTTTTCCCAAAAGAATATACCTTGGTTGGTTGGATTTTTGGATTTTTGAAGAAGCAAAATATTGCCTTCCAGTCATTTCAGTATGGTATGAAAATCAGTGAGTGAGTGTCAAAGTGAGTTTAATGCAATCAGATTCCTGCATATAAGCGTTCCAGCGTGCTGCACAACTTCCCGATCTGACGATGATGTCACACGCATATATATACCCTTTATTTGCAGATATTATGTGAAACTTGGCTAATCAGCACACTAAATATTTCCATTGTGTGTTTGGCTTTTTAAAGTATAGATTGTTTTGAGAACTCAGTCCAGCCCAATTGGAGAAAAGATATAGGCCGATTTGAGGCATTTTGTTCCATGCAAAAGATCCACCTGTTGGTGGCGCTATAACAGGCCAATGTGAAAAGGATGGGATATATTCCTCCGTCTAGAACGTCTGTGAAGGAATCGTAAGACAAAATCAAGATAAAAGCGGCAAAGAATGCATTATACTGTAAGAGAAATAGACGAGGAGAAAGAGGTGACGAGAGTAACGAGAGGGCGAGGGATGAAGAGAGAACCAAACAAACATGAGAGTGTGACGACTCGAGAAAGGACTTTTGTGAGATCAGATCAGCCAATGTCATGATGAGAGAAGAGAAGAGAGAGATGGACGTGGAAAAAGAAAGAGTAATGAGTCAGTCATCTATCAGTTTCGTAAAAGAGCATTGACTATACTTTTCTTTGGCTATTTAAACTGGCAGTAACCATGTGCTGTTGTGGAATGAATGACGTCGTACACTGCCTGGTACAGTACTTGTTGTGGTGTTCTGACTGTCTACTATACAGCTGTGATTCTATACTGTATGCATGGTCTTTACTGTCTACTACAGCTGTGATTCTATACTGTATGCATGGTCTTTACTGTCTACTACAGCTCTGATACTATACTGTATGCATGGTCTGTACTGTCTACTACAGCTGTGATACTCATACTGTATGGTCTTTCCAAGGTTGTGCTATCACTCAGCAGTACACTTCCATCAATTGAATACAGTAAGGACCCCAATGGAAACAAGCCATACGCGTGCGTGCGTGCGTGCGTGCGTGCGTCTACACGTATGTGTGTTCTCCCATGAGCGTGTGTATGGAGGACGCATATTCATACGAACGATTGCATGCATAACAAAACAAGACTTGCGCAAACAGTGACACACACACACACACACACACACACACACACACACACACACACACACACACACACACACACACACACACGCATGTCAGACGTACGCATGCACACACACACACGCACACGCTCATGCACAAACAATACCACACCCTGCATCATCCCCTTATCCTCCTCACCCTCCTCATCCTCATCGTCAACAGCACAAAATTAAAACAAAAAACCAAACAAAAAAAACACACGGGGCCCCTCGGTGACGTGTGTGTTGCAGGAATCCCCTCTTGGCTCCTCTGCGTGTCTTTAGCCAGCCGTTAGCTGTGGTCTGGCAGGCGGGCCCTGTGACATTTCTGCCTGTCAAAGCTGTTGCGCCATAACAAGCTCCACCGTGGATTTACTGCCAGAGCCCCTTTGTAGGCCGGCCAGGCTAATAGTGAAGAGGCCCGGGCTGGAAAATACCCCGAGTTCTGCTGGAAAAGCCTCCTCGGACACGCCTGGGACTCTCCTGGGATCTGAGGAGCCAAGAGGGCGCCCGCCTTGGCTCGTGTTGTCTGCGTGTGCAGTACAGTACAGTACAGTAGTACAGTACAGTAGTACAGTACGGTACGGTATGGTACGTTACGGTACAATACAGTACTGTGTGTGTGTGTGTGTGTGTGTGTGTGTGTGTGTGTGGTTAGTTACTGAGAGAAGATGTGAGATCGGGAGAGGAATTAAGTGTGTGTCAAACCTCTCTCTCTCTCGCTCTCTCTCTTTCTGTTTGGGCCGTGCGTCCCCATGGCAACAGTGAAAACATGCATACTTTTTATTAAAAAAACCCTTTCAGGATTTCTTCAAGCACATAAGCCAGGCCAAAGTGTGAGCATGCGTGCGTGTGTGCGTGCGTGCGTGCGTGCGTGCGTGCGTGTGTGTGTGCGTGCGTGCGTGAGAACTCAACGTCCTGCATGTGCCATACGCCTGCCAACGATATACATTATTTCCCCTATGTAATCAATTTACAACGTGGTATGTCGTGCGTCTCTGCGGTGCGTTCACGTGCGTGCCCTGAGCTCTGCTCATGTGGAGTTCATTCTGCATTCCTCCCCCAGTGGAACGCACACACACCTTCCTTCCACACATACACACACACACAAACACACACATGTATACACACACACACACACACACACACACCCAGTGGAACAGGCAGGACTGATGACCAGTATGACGGCGCTGGATGGAGCTGATGAAATGAAGACGGCTTAACGGGGCACGGTCAGTGAAATCACTGTGAAGTGATGAGCGCAGCCTCCTCGTCCATAAAGCTGTCCCTTTGGCTTAGCGTATGACGGCTAGCTCCATTCCCCACAGGCATGACTCCATCATACTGCGTCGTACTCGGTGATGGACACAACCGAGTAGAATGGAAGTTTTGGACGTGTTGAGAAAGAGAAGAGAGCATGTAAAATCTGTCTTCTTCTTCTTCTTCTTCTTCTTGTTCTTCTTCTTTTGGCTAAGTCCCATCGGGGTCGCCACCGCAGATCATCAGTTTCCATCTGGTTGTGTTTTCTGCGTCTTCCTCAGTGGCTCCGCCTCCTGCCACCTGCATGTCGTCTCTCACTGCAGAGGAACAATCAGTGTGTTCACTTAACTCTGAGAGTGTACAAAGTGGAACCAAATGGGCCCGTTCGGTTCCACGCAAAGAATTACAAATCAGTGTTAACTATAAAAGTGTGCTTGTCGGAGCACCAGACCGGGTTGCCTATACCCCAGGGCCTGCAACGTTTGGAAGGCTGTAATAGACAATTGGAATTGCAATTGGAATTGCTGCCCTGTGTCCTGAGACTGCAGCTCATTCTCCTGAGACTGCAGCTCATTCTCCTGAGACTGAAGCTCATTCTCCTGAGACTGCAGCTCTGTTTCCTGAGATTGCAGCTCTGCCTGCAGCCTCGTCTCCAGAGCCTGCAGCATCCCCTGTGGTGCTGTCTCCGTCTGCAGCATCCCTGGTGTCTCCTCCAGAGTCTGCAACGTCCCTGGTGTCGCCTCCAATCCTCATTGTTGGAGAGGAGAGGAGAGCCGAGCCGAGCCGAGCCCATTTAATTTAGGAAGAGATCATTTAGGAAGAGATAATTGTTCGGGTAGGTGTGAATTCAGCTTTAAACAACTTGCATACAAATGCACACACACATTGATTTGCCTCAGTACAGTAGGAGCAGTGTAGTTGGAACACGGTGTACACTAAGTACAGTACAGTACAGTACAGTACAGTACAGTACAGTACAGTACAGTACAGTACAGTACAGTACAGTACAGTACAGTACAGTACAGTACAGTAGTTGTGTACTCTGTCTGTACTAATGGCATGGTGTCAACAGGGTGAATGTGTCTGTAACCTGCTAGACCATCCTTCTGCTTCACTTTCACTGAGTCTGATGAGTCCCTATCGACTCATCACAGGCATCCTGTGTGAACTGCTCACGGCTTCCCACCACTGCCCTGTTTATGTTGGGACACACGTGTGTGTGAGTGACGCAGCTCAAGGTGAAAGGATGGGAGGAGTGTGCGTGCGTCCGTGCGCGTGTGCGCAGTGCAGGATGGGCGTAGTGTTGCGTGCGTGAGTGCGCGTGTGTGTGTGCAGTGCTCGCACGCACAGACACGCAACGTTCATGCATGCTGCCATCCACCTGCCAGCTTGTTCTTCTTCAGGCAGGCTCTCTTCAGGGCAGGCCCACAGGATGGGAGTCTGCAGCCATGCAAAGGGGGGGAAACAGCTGACCGGAGCCATGGTCACGTACAGAACGGTGCCGAGTTGCAAAGGGTGACGGGTCAAGGTCAGGGTCAAGGGTTAGGGTTCACGGGGATAGGAGGCCGATATAGAGAGACACAGACACACCACACAGGCACACACACAGCTGCGTGCTGGCCCAGGTGTTGCCTGCCTGCCTGCGCTTATAAATGCTGCTGATTGAGAAGCCATGTGAGAGAGAGAGAGAGCTGTGCTGAGTTTAGTTTGCGGATGCTCGAAACGCCACCCCGCCGACCGGCTGATGATGACGACAGGTGAACAACACGAGGTTGTTCCAAATGTTCGACTGTTCAAGGATCTAGAAACTATAGAACAACATGTCGAATCCAGCTCTCAAGCCCCTTTTCCACCAGGGATGAACCGGTCATTTTTTCCCACCTAATATTGAACCAGTTCAGAGTGCTTCCACTGAAAAATAAATTTGTTCAGAACCCTGAAAGTTCTTTCGGGAATGGAACCAAAAAAATGGCCGCTGGTTCCTTGAAAGCACCAAGGTTCCACAAGTCTGGAACAGAAACAGTTCTAGAACCAAAGTTTTTTTTGGTGGAAAAGGGGCCTCAGAGTTAAATGACCACATAAGCCCTGTTTTACATACGTATATGTACAAAATAGCTGAATTACAATCTCACAAAGTGCAACGTACGTGTTGTGAGCTTGTCATTCAGCTGTTTCTTTTAACGTTTCGACTATAACGACATGCCCAACATAAGGAGGCCAGGTTGAAAGTGATTAACAGCGTTTTTAGAATAGAATCACAGGATGTTCCTCCTGGGGCTGGGGAGGACAAGTGTCTCTTAAAACACGTCTGTTAACTTGTGACCGCACCAACGTATATACTCTCCTATAGCTCTCAGAGAGAAAGGCCAATATGGAAACCACATGTGGAAAATAAATAAACACGCTACACAAACGCTGTACATTTGATGCTGCACGTTCGAGGGAGTTCTGTCCTTATAGCCTATATATTTAGATTTAATACGAGTCAAACAGGCAATACAATTCCCCCTCTGGGTGATCTCTCTATCAAGATGAGTTACACTCACTGAGAATGCTGTCTCTGGCTGAACCTGGCCCACGCTTTGTTCAACCTGGGTCGTCTACATAGATGACATACAATAATCTCCATAAAATACTGCCCATCCGAAAATATCCTCTGTATGTGTGGTTTGGACGCGAGCATGACAACATGATGTAGAAGCCCACGGCGCTGCCAGGAATAAGAAGGCCACGGGGAAAAGGAGTTTTAGTTGAAAAGTTAGCTACACATGGAATGTTTATCGGCGTGTTTTGCGGCTGAAGGCAAGAAGACAATGTTGAAAGCGTAAGACGAATTGGTCTCCGTGTGGGTGGTAAGAGGACGACAATATGATGAGAAGCTGTGGTTTTAGTGCGGGGAGTGAGTGAGGTCAGAGCTGGATGCATATATGCTACAGGAGGACTTATTGACTGTTCTCTTTTACTGTGACCAGCTTCAGGAGTGGGATTTGAATTTCATCACCAAACCCTTTTTATCGATGCAGACCGAAACACTTGGTTGGACAGAAACCATGGAATGGAATAAGGAACATTGTGTTCCAATGTATCCAATGCATTTATTATTGAATACTTTTCATTGGATTCATATAAACCCCACAGACAGACTGAAAAAACATACATAGTTTAGCCTTAGTAGAGAGTACTCTCTACTGCCCCATCTGGCGGAGTCAGGTTAAGGAAGTGTATAGGCTACAGACAGAAGGACAGACAGACAGACATTTTTCGGTGCTTTTATAGATTACAAAGCATATAACCACTTCAACCCATACATTTCGGCCTATTTGAAAATAGCAGATCTGATTTCAAATTTACAAGATTTCAAAATATTTTTATACATTTGAAAACTTGAAAAGGGACGTTCTGCATAATGAGTACTTATACTTTTAAGTACATTTTGATACCATTTTGATACCAATACTTACATTTTGATTACCTGACTTGTACTTGTAACGGAGTACCCAGTATTCATACTTTTCCATCCATCCATCCATCTTCAACCGCTTATCCGTAGTCGGGCCGCGGGGGTAACAGCTCCACCAGAGAGCTCCAGACTTCCCTCTCCAGAGCAACATTAGCGACTTCCTCCTGGTGGATTCCGAGACGTTCCAAGGCCAGTGAGTCGATGTTATCCCTCCATCTGCGCCTTGATCTGCCCCGGGGTCTCCTCCCAGTGGGACGTGCCTCCAGGACGTCCCTAGGGAGACGCCCAAGAGGCATCCTAACCAGATGCCCGAACCACCTAAGCTGGCTCCTTTCCAGGCGAAGGAGCAGCGGCTCTACTCCGAGTCTCTCTCGTGTATCTGAACTTCTCACCCTATCTCTAAGGGAGATGCCAGCCACCCGTCAAAGAAAACTCATTTCGGCCGCTTGTATGCGTGACCTTATTCTTTCGGTCATGACCCACACGTCAATCATGACCATAGGTGAGAGTAGGAACGAAGATTGCTCGGGAGTCGGTACATACTTTTACTTAAGTCAAATATGCGAGTACCTTTTCCATGCACCACTGGCTCTGGAGTCAGCCTGAAGGTCCAACAGAAGGTCAGGTCCACAGCAGGTCCACACAGAGGGAGTCAGCCTGAAGGTCAGGTGCACAGCAGGTCCACACAGAGGGGGGTGTTGACTTTACAAGTCGGCTGGGCATTTACTGCTGACCCCAGTTCAGTTTGTAGAGTCACCAACTATAACCCTATAGAGTCTGCGGAGTTTCCAAGACCCCCGCTCGTTATGCTCCCAAGTCCATGGAATGAAAAACAAGCTCTAGTTTATTGGTTTTGAGATCTGTGTGAAGTACTAGAGCCTGGTGATAGACGACTGAACCCCTAAAGAATTAAACTTTGGTGTAATATGTTTAGTCTTTAATAGACAATTTCCCTATATACTAAATAATAATAATAATAAAACTTCATTTATTTATATAGCACCTTTCAAAATTGTGCTGCAAAGTGCTTTACACATGACATAAGGAACCCCACCAACAGAACTAGAAGCAACAGGAAACAATAGTCAGCTAAATAAATGACATACAGATGCCTACAGTATATGGTAGTAGTGGTATGGCCATTGGTCTCTCAGAACACTGGCCCGGGCCGGCCTAGTGGTCCGGCCACCTATAGGTTGCTAATCCAGCTCCACAGTGTGTGGCAGGTTTGACTCCCGATCCCGACCACCTTTTCTGCGCGTGTCACTCCCCGTCTCTCTCCCCCATATTTCATATATTACCTGAAGAATATTTAATTTAAATATGTATATAAAAAACATTTTAACCTTGAGTTAAAGGTGACTTGATTGATTGACAAATGTTTGAAAGTAGCTCTCACGTCATAAAAGTGTGGGCACCCCCGCTTTTGTAAACCTCCAAAAAAAAGAAACAGATTCTCCATATACTGTCATCCATATTAGCAAAGTAGCATTCCAAACAACGCATACTAATACCAGGCAGTTATACAATACAATTATTTGCAAATTATTTGCAAATAAACTCATCATGTGATATTCCACACACACACACACACACACACACACACACACACACACACACACACACACACACACACACACACAATCCAATCCAATCCAATCCAATCCACTATATTTATAAAGCACATTTTTATACAACAAGGTTGAAACAAAGTGCTGTACACAAAGAAATATCAAGAAAAAAGCAACAACAACAACAGTACATAAACAGGGCAACATAAGGACACAATGCAGTGGAAGCAGCACACACACAAACAAACACACACAAACACACACGCACGCTTTATGTAAAATAAATCTTGTTGTTTTTCCTGAAAAGGCCAAATTCACGGGTTTGTCTGAAGAACAGGGATATAGAGTTGGAAAACTATTCGGTGGTTTTGTAGGGAAGCCGGATTCTCCGGATTCCACAGTGGGAATAAGAGAAGTTTGTTGTATAAGGTTTTCAGCAGTCCTTCCGTCTCTGTCTGTCTCTCCCTCTGCCTTGTTCTCATTCCCTGGCCTCTGCTCTCACTGGCTTTCCACACTCTCCTCTCTCTCTCTCTCTCTCTCTCTCTCTCTCTCTCTCTCGTCCTCACCACATTGTAAATCCAGTGTGTGGTCTGGACACTGCAGCACCAAGCTCAGGAGATGTGGAGGGAAATGGGAAGGAAGGGGTGTGTGTGTGTGTGTGTGTGTGTGTGTGTGTGTGTGTGTGTGTGTGTGTGTGTGTGTGTGTGTGTGTGTGTGTGTGTGTGTGTGTGTGTGTGTGTGTGTGTGTGTGTGTGTGTGTGTGTGTGTGTGTGTGTGTGTGCGTGTGTGCGTGTGTGCACGCGTACCTCGCCCTCAGGTCACATTTCCATGACTGTGTACTGTGGGTCAGGTTCATACAGTGTAGACAGCAAGTTTTTATTCATACTGTTAGAATGTTACGTTAACTGTGCTTGCTGACCATTAGACCCATAACTACGAACAAAGACTTAACTGTGTTTAAAAGTGTTTCAACTGGTCAGCCAAATATCGCGCCATGGATATTCTATATACTGTAAGTGATAGTACACTAATTGTACATATATCTGTTCTTGAGGTATTTATTTATCCCCCTAAAGGACGAAGACTAATTTTAACTTTTTGGATACACAAATAAGTCAGCGTGTCCAAAAATGTATAGTTAGTGCTTTGTAGGACAACTGTGCATAAGCAAACTGACCTTACATACAGAGCATTGTGTTCTTTAAGGTATGAATAGTGTAGTTGCCTTGCATTGTCAGGGATTGATTTAGTGCTTTACATCAATTACATGTCATACAAACACATCCAAGGATGCGTTCACACTTCACAGCCAATTTCCATGACCTCTTTTTCATCATATTTCTCAAACAGAATGACATGATCCACGTAATAACTTAACGACATAATAAATCCCTTTGAAATGCAAACCCACCTTTTCTCTTTCTTTAAAAAAAATAAATGCAGGTATAAACTGTCCTTTGCTGCGAACACGACACCATGCATGCGTAACACTAGACCGTAATTGATGTTCTAAGTTGTACAGTATACAACAGATACAAACCTATCTGATAACAGGATCTGCCTGTTACTGTATATGCGATGGATCTTCCACTACTGTTTACAGTGAAATACAAGAGGTCATACTTGTACAGGCTACGCTGGAGTGGCTGAATGGATTTCAAGTTTCGCCAGAATTGTTCATTTCT